>NC_090266.1:190470309-190778434 GCF_040414725.1 Anabrus simplex
TTCCTGTTAGTGACTGTGTAAATTAGTTACGCAATAGATACCATCTCAGCTATCATACACATTACACGTTTCGTTATAATATTTATACATCTTTTATGTAGTGTCTCAATTTATTTGTGCAGTATGAATTCAAAACTTTGACGTGAAATAATAATAATAATAATAATAATAATAATAATAATAATAATAATAATAATAATAATAATAATAATAATAATAATAATAATAAGATAAACTCCCATATAGCTGCATTACCATATGTACTTGCATTCTGTATAGCCCTGATATTATCAGAAACTCGATATCCCTCACGGGAAGTGAAAACAATGGAGGTGTTGTCATACACGGCAGATTTACTATAACTTAATTTTCACTTCGCACCCAACAGATAGGTTTGACGGCGAAGATGGGAGGAGAAATAGATCTGCGAGTTGGGAAGGCTTTGAGGTTGGTTTGGTAGGATGCAGTATTTCTGTCATGATGTAAGGTACTTAGCTCATTCGCCTCTTAGGCAAACCATTTCACTACAAAGCTGGACTTTAATCTCGTGCTTCGCAAGCGTAAAGCTCTGTCATGCACTGCCGCAAACATCAGAACAAAACTTTTCACAGATTATCTCACAGGAGAAATATTTCCGTACTCCTTTCTAATTTAGCGTGCAGAGGATTTGCACTCACCAGTAATAACGCTCGAGCAAGAAAGAGGATTTTGTGTGATGAACTTTTACTCCTTTTTATGAGGAGGCACTTTACTTCCGTTACAGTAGGCCTACAACTTAATACCGGACTCTTTAACTTTAATCAATGAATCAATCAATGAATCCATCCATCCATCCATCCATCCATCCATCCATCCATCCATCCATCCATCCATCCATCCATCCATCCATCCATCCATCCATCCATCCATCCATCAATCAATCAATCAATCAATCAATCAATCAATCAATCAATCAATCAATCAATCAATCAATCAATCAATCAATCAATCAATCAATCAATCAATCAATCAATCAATCAATCAATCAATCAATCAATCAATCAATCAATCAATCAATCAATCAATCAATCAATCAATCAATCAATCAATCAATCAATCAATCAATCAATCAATCATACCTATCTGTTGTTTTCCTAGCCTTTTCTTAAGCGATTGCGAAGAAATTGGAAATTTTTTGAACATCTCCCTTGGTAAGTTATTCCAGTCACGAACTCCCCTTCCTATAAACGAGTATTTGCCCCAGTTCGTCCTTTTGAATTCCGACTTGACCTTCATTTCTTCATATCTTCATAGTTTTAAAGATGCCACTCAAACTTATTTATCTACAAATGTCATTCCACGCCACCTCTCCACTGGCAGTTCGGAGCATACCTCATAGTCGAGCAGCTCGTCTTGTTTCACACAAGTCCTCCCAGCCCAAACATTGCAGAATTTTTGTAACGCTACACTTTTGTCGGAAATCACACAGAATAAATCGAGCTGCTACACTTTGGATTTTGTCCAGTACTTGAATGAAGTAATCTTGGTGAGGGTCCCATACACTAGAAGCATACTCTAGTTGGGGTCTTACCAGAGACTTACATGCCCTCTCCATTACATCCTTATTACAACCCCGAAATACCCTCATTTGAAATGCAGCGAGCTAAATAACACATCTCATTTTCATTAGTGTCAAACCACTTAATATGTACGCGTCTTTTCCTACTGAAGGCGAAAAAACCGCTTTTAATACAGTAATTCGTCTCACGTGCAATATCAAAAAAGGTATGATCTGAACGTTTTGAAATTTCTGAAGCAGGATGTCCATGATAACTCCTGGACTGTTTTCCTAACCACTCGCGTCCATTCAATTTCGTCCTTTCACAAACGATTTTGTTGTGTCTGCACCAAGTTACCGCACGTCACATTGCTATCACTTTCGGATGATGACCGAGCTAGTTGGCAGTGCGGTTAGGGGTTCTCAGGTGTGAGCTTGCATTCGGGAGGTAGTGGGTTCGAACCCCACTGTGGGCAGCCCTGAAGATAGTTTTCATTGGTTTCCCATTTTCACACTAGGCAAATGCTGGGGTTGTACCTTAATTAAGGCCACGGCCGCTTCCTTCCCACTCCTAACCCGTTCTTATCCTATCGTCACCGTAACACTTATTAGTGTTTGTTGGACGTAAGGCAAATTCGTAAAAAAAAAAATTAAAACTTTCCGAATGACGAGCTGTGAATCTCACTTAAATTATTATTCGTATTCTTATTATTATTACGCGCACCGTTACTTACTTCTGATCCTCTCTTTTAAAAACAATTCCAAGTTCTAAGCAGACTCTATGCGGTCATATCACTACTGAAGGCGATAGTGTATTGAAAGGCATGCGGACTACGGAAGTATTATTGATAATTCTAAGACTTGAAGTAAACAAAATACAACATGAAGCCCGATGACAAACACAAAGGTAAGACGGCCTCATTCCTCAGCTGTTCATAGAACCTTTTACTATGGAAATATTTGTACGGTTAGCGAAATTACAAGAAGAAATAAAACATCCAGTTCTCGGCAGACTGGCCTCGTAATTCGAGGCGAATAGGCTAAAGAAATCTCTTAGGTAGCTGGGTGGGGAAGCGGGCAGTATTTCCTGATGGATATTTAGAGAGTGGTAACTACGTTGCACATCAAGACGAGGCTATAACAGTCGAGTATACGATGGTAAAACACGGCAGGTAAGTTGCAACATTCTCCCTTCGTTGCAAGCCATTTTGTAGGCCTACGCCTCCGTCTCTGAATACCCTGCACAGTAATAGAGTGGAAGCAATAATAGTGATTCAGCCAAGGTTCTTTTTAATTTATCTGGGAAAGTATAATTTAACCTTTTTAAAGATTGAAGGGAATGAAACACTCGCTTCATTATGCACGAAGCTTGTTCAGTCCAGGACAGATTTCCATGAGTGGTATCTGAGTCTTACACGGAATTGCAGTGGAGAGATTCGCACAATTCTCTCTCTCTCGAAAGGAGCTTCTAGTTACCAAGAAGGATTGTTTCAGATTTACACGGGTTAATATTGAGTCCTCGCGAGGAAGAATAGGCAGAAAATCTTGAAGACATTTGGAAGAAAGAAGCGGGCCTAGTACTGAAACATGTCGTAAAGCGCTCATCAAGGGACGTCCGATTGTGGAAACATTCACCTTTCACTCCTCCTAGGACCTTCATGACCTGTTTGAAGATGGATTTGCTTTCCATGCATTTGCAATCATTGGTAAACTTCCTCTTGTATCTTGCAGTGCCGAGGTTTAGCACAGAGACCGCCAGGCTTTCCTCTTTAGCAGTCCGGTTTTCTCTCTTTGCTTGCTTTAAATACTGGGGTTTCGGAACAGGACGGAACTGGGCTGTTGCTTCGTAAGTCTGGTGGAAGGGCTGCTTCCTCGTGGCCCCCAGACTTTCCATCTGGGTAGTTCACTGCTCCTTTGTATTTTGCAGTTACTTCCTCAGATAGTGCATTATTCTATGGGACCCTCAGGTGCATCCAGAACCAACATCCTTTCCAGCCAAACGGACGAGGTTTGAGTTCCAGTGGACCCTGGGTTAGAATATTTCCCTGAAAAATTACTTGACGTCAGGAAACGCACCCGACTTAAAACCGCTACCAACACCTAAACGAGCCAATTGGCTTCAATCATTCCATAAATGCACGAGATAGTTCTCAGAAAGCTCACTCTAATTGTTTTCTGTTTGGAGATTAGCTATGATTGGAACAATGCATTTGCCTTTGTGAAAAATTGTATACAACTACTCCTAATGCTCCTACATGGTCCAATTCAGAAAAATATACTCATTTACGAATGGTTGCAAATGCATGGAAAGCAAATCCATCTTCAAACAGATCATGAAGGTCCTAGGAGGAGTGGAAGGTGAAGGCTTCCACAATCTGTGACCTCGGAACTACCTGGAATAGAGTGTTCAAGTCTATGTCAGGCTACCTTTGCCCAGGAAGTTTAGTTCTCGCCGGCTGAACCTCAGGCCCGTGTCTCTCTAGAAGAAATCTCGTTGCAAGGTTTTCCGAATTACTGACGGGCACGACCAACTCGCCCGGTAGCAAAACTTTCCCAATTGGTATAGTAGTCAATATGTCCTCAATATAATTATGATTGTGCGTCCAACGATTTGTATTCTTGAGGGCAATTTTCTTTCTGGGGACCGTTGTAGTGATTCAAGTTTCCTAATAATGTTGTTGAGGACATTCGAAAATGTTGCTTTACTGTTTTCTCTGTATGTTATCAATTAATGTATTGAAACAAATGACCTTTGTGCCCTAAAAATTTTAAATCTTAAAGTTATAACCTGAGGCCCCATGTCAATCGTATTGAGAAGCTTGAATATACCAGGTGGCTCAAGAACGCCGTACTTTCTACTTACAAATGTCCCGCATGCACAATGATGAATGGGATATCCACCAACTGATTTTCACAGGCGCACTACTGCCAGCGGGTGGGTTACGCCAGAATATGAAGAGATAAGAACCAGCCTGTCGCTCGCAGCATGTTACAAAGCGTTACAGGTCCAATGCACCCCTTGCAAAGTAAAATCGTTTTCCACCGCATATTTCTAGGCTGGTGTATGGTACAGCCGCACTATACTTGCTGTCAGCATATCGGCAATGGATAGTGTGTTCAGCAGCGACAAATACACGACATTATTTTAATCTGGACAACCTGGTCGGAATGCAGCCGAAGCTCCAAACAGACGTAGGCCAATAATGTCCCCTACACACGTATTTCACCCAACAGTATTAGTTTTTGTTTCATACAAGCGACTCTATTATCGTGTGGAATGTCTACACGTGTATAAATTAATAAGTTATTAAATTTCCTTTTCTGCATCTTTGGCGTGTTTACAAACAGTAGCGGTGGTTAGGGTTGGGGCGAGGTGGGACAGTGGCACCCTCCCCCATCTATTTGGAGTAAAAATTACATTTTTTCCAATTTAGCCAGCTGAAACTAGGAATTATTTTAAAAAAACTGTTTGTACATGCCTTTTTGTCTTCTCTGCTAATTCATTCCTTTATTTTTAAAGTATTAACTTAATTATTGGCGGAAATACGCACAAAATGCCGTTCGTCGCGGCTAAATGATTTGTATAGCGCTACGGCAGGTAGTGGAGACTTTGCATGTGCTGTGAAGAAGGGTAGTAGGGGTACATATTTTTTTGACAAGGTCGTGGACACTAAGTTATAATTGAGCCGCTTGCCGCGCGCATCCATCAGTCTGGCACTCTCTTTTAGTGCCAATTGGTTTCTTAATGTGTATTCAAATACTAAATGATTTTTAATTGCATAATCATGCCGTACTTCTATTTGATTGTACCGGGCGAGCTGACCGTGTGGTTAGGGGCGCGCAAATGTAAGCTTGCACCCGGGATATAGTGGTTTCGAATCCCACTGTCGGCAGCTCTGAAGATGTATTTCCGTGGTCTCCCATTTTCACACCAGGCAAGTGCTGGAGATGTACCTTAATTAAGGCCACGGCCTCTTCCTTTCCAAGCGTAGCCCTTTCCTATTTCATCGTTGCCATAAGTCCTATCTGTGACGTTGCGTCGTAAAGTCAATTGTAAAAAAAAATGTAATTTCAACGGGAGATAATACCAACTTTACTTTCACCGGACTAAATTCTTTCGTTTGTGTTATGTTATTTATTATGTAAATATAATTAACCCGCCCCGTGGTTTATTTGTAATAACACATATTTGAGATTTTGATTAAATGCTTTATACTAAACTTTTCACCAGGTCTCACAAACAAACCAGGGGCCAGGTTAAATAGATTTACTTAATAAATAACACAAAACAAATAATTTAGCCCAGTCAAAGGAACGTTGGTATTGTCTCCCGTTGAAATTGCAATTACAATTGAATTTATTTTACAATTGGCTTTACGTCCGCCTCTATGGTGTAGTGGTTAGTGTGATTAGCTGCCACCCCCGGAGGCCAGGGTTCGATTCCCGGATCCGCCACGATGTTTTGAAAAGTGGTACGAGGGCTGGAACGGGGTCTACTCAGCCTCGGGAGGTCGACTGGGTAGAGGTGGGTTGGATTGCCACCTCAGCCCTCCTCGAATGTGTTTTTCCGTGGTTTCTCACTTCTCCTCCAGGCAAACGCCGAGATGTTCCCTAACTTAAGGCCACAGCCGCTTCCTTCCCTCTTAGTTGTCCAACTCTTCCAAACTTCCCATCCCCCCACCAAGTCCCCTGTTCAGCATAGCAGGTGAGGTACTGGTCATCCTTCCCACTTGTATACGACCCAATGTCTTACCGTCCAGGACACTGACCTTAAGGCAGTAGAGGTGGAATCCCTCGCTGAGTCCGAGGACAAATCAACCCTGGAGGGTAAACAGATTAAGAAGGAGAAGAAGAAGAATTGTCTTTACGTCGCACCGACACAGATACAACTTATGGCGACGATGAGACAGGAAAGTGCTACGCGTGAAAGGAAGAGGCCGTGGCCTTAATTAAGGTACATCCCTAGCACTTACCTGGTGTGAAAATGTGAAACCATGGAAAACCATCTTCAGGCCTGCCGACAGTAGGATTCGAAACCACTATCTCCCGCGTACAAGCTCACAGCTGCGCGCTGCTAACCATACGGCCTGTTCGCCCGGTGCAATTAAATAGATGTACTTCATGATTATGCAATTAAAATCATTTAGTATTTGAATACACACTAAGAAACTAACAGACACTAAACGAGACTGCCAAACTGACGGATGCTCGCGGCAGGCGGGTGAATTATAACTCAGTATCCACGAACTTGTCAAAAAAGTATGTGCCCCTACTACCCTTCCTCACAGCACATGCAAAGTCTCCACTATTTGCTGCAGCGCTATACAAATCGGTTAGCCGCGACGAACGGCATTTTGTGCGTATTGCGAAGATTGTCGCTAGCAAATTAGCAAGTACTTGGTTACAACAAAAACTCTTTTAAATACAGTTCCACTAAGTCGGAAAAATTACGAAAATTTTCTTGGCTGCAAGGAAAAATGCCTGAAGAAAGGGGATAGAATCTATAAAATAAGAGGGGACGCCATAATGAAACCCCCTGCATTTGTATCATTGAAGATTGAGAGAGAAGGTTGAACTGTTCAGTAAATCGATCGACAGAAGTAGACTAAGCCCAGCAAACATAGATTTTGGCCGATATACCGGGGTTTTGACTCCAAGTGGAGATAGTTGTTCACTGCAGAAGTAATATGATAAAAGAAGGTCAAGATATCGAAGTAGTATTTGTGAAGTTATAAATATTGTGTTGTAAGGAAAGTAATTCGTGTGCGGGTGACAAATACAATTAGTCGAGTGCGATCAGCGAAGACACTGAGTGAAGGGCATTTCTTCTTTATGTTTTATTTTCTAGGAAAACGTGAGAAAAACCAAATGTGAAGCCAGAAGTACTAAAATGGCTAAATGAAAATGTCAGAGTTGCTGGTGAGCCCAAAAATGGGAGCTGACGTGCAGTTAAGGTAGGTGGGATGCCATCTCAACGCCTTTTTGTATCTGTTTTATGATATGACACTTATGTATATTTGTAATGGGTATTTATGACGCAGTTGGTTACCCATATGTTTCCTGAATGTCAGAAATATGACGAAAGGTCATTTGTTTTATTTTCTGCTTGGATGAATTTTTAAAGTATTACGAGTCCCACGAAACATGTTGTAAAAAGCTATTAATGAGGGTTAGGATGTGATATCACGTCCAAAGTAGATCGTCATTTCCGGGAATTTATTGCCTATATTTTTGTGATGTCAAGTTAAGGTGCTTTGTTTGAAGTAAACATTTTCTGCTTGATAAAATAGAATTGGTGCAAGATATCCGTGGTTACCCTGTTTCAATCGGGTTGAAGCGCGCTGTAGTGTTGAG
The DNA here is from genome assembly GCF_040414725.1 of Anabrus simplex. Classification (NCBI taxonomy): domain Eukaryota; kingdom Metazoa; phylum Arthropoda; class Insecta; order Orthoptera; family Tettigoniidae; genus Anabrus; species Anabrus simplex. Next base: position 190,478,201 of record NC_090266.1, read on the forward strand.
TAATGTAGATCAGTGAATATTTGTCACGAAGGGGAATCCTATTTTATGTCCGTTTAAACTGTGTTTGATTGGCAAATAAATAACAGTAAAGTTTGTCAGCCATTTCTGTGAAAATCCAGTTTTAAAAAAAATACGAGGTCATGTTATGAGAAGTTGTTTATTATTAAAGTATTTGTGCGTAATTTATGCGTCGTGGTTTCTAAGTATTATTATTCCATTTCTTTTTGTCAGTGAGAGTCGCCGATTTGAAGGCAAGAGGTTAGATTTGTCGTATGAGTTGAGATAGGTTTTGCGAATCAGGTGACTGGAAGCCTGTAATAATGCCCGGATATTATGTGAGCCCTTGGAGGATATTTTGTATAATGTTTGGGATGGAAAGGTGTGAGAGATTCAACGTAAGTGTTAATCTGCGACGTGTACAATTATTGAATGACATTTTTAAAAGTAAATCTATGTGCATATCCGTTTGGTCAGGAGTATCGTATTTATAATTCTGTTTGCGAAGTCGAAGATTTCATTCTTCTAGACCAATTACGCATGACTTAGGACAGGTGTTTTATACGAAAGCTGAGAGCGAGGGTTGTGAAGTGCCCGATACAGCCAGCTGATCGGGAGTTCACCGCTCGAAGATAACGGGAGTGTGCTGCTTGTTACGTGTTGAAATGAGATTGTTTTCTTTAGAATGGATCATTAAATTTGCAGGAACTATTTGAAATTTTCATTCGGGAATAACGTGTAGGTTATTCGATAGAACTAATTTGTTTAATTGAGATCGTAATGTATATTTGAAACCACGAGGTTAGAGTATAATGAGCGGAGTTAGCCAATTCAAGGGTTGTCCAAAATATAGAGTGCTGGTAGTGATAATTGTTTTATTTTTGAGGGGTGCACAAAAGCTTTAGGAAATGTCATGATGTGATATGACATAGTAAATGGTCTTACATTTTATGACGAGTTACTTATGCAGATTTGTTTTGTACTTAATTTTTAGGGATATCCAAGTATTACTAATTGCTAGTATTAGATGAAATTTAAAGTGTGATGTTATGAAACAAGATATAATACTGGAAATAAATGGTGCAACATTTTCTTCCAGCTGAGCAATTCTAAACGACGATAAACTATTGTGACAATTATAAAATATAACTACGTCAGAATTTGAGTAGGCACTTGTTAAAGAAACCATTCGTCTGCGGAGATAGAATTTTTTGTTAATTAAGATTCATAAAATCATTTACATTTATTAAATTATTAAACTCAGTGGAAACCGTATTTGTGAAATAACTTAAAACAAGTGAATAACTTGAAGGTGCATTCTGGAAATTTTAGTTTGTTTTTTGGCAAAGTTCAAATGTTAACTTAACGCTTAAGGGAACATGTCCGAAGGTAATGGATTTTGCTGCCACAAAGTATTGTGAGCGTTGTTGTTGTTGTTGTAATATTTGACTTTGATTGATTGACCATTAAATGTGCTGGAATAAGTAAAGTGGGAACTTTGGTCATCAACTGATGTAACTTAATTGTTTTTCGCCTTCAGCTTAGAAACTTGGATGGTCATGGGGTCATCAACCTCAGTGACTTAGATTAAGGCCATATGCCACTGTAGCATATTTTCCTTGCGTTCATCATCCACAATGACTTTAAAGTAAATTAGAAGTTTAGATGTCGGTCCATGACATAGTCGCTGGCCACATCGATTCAATTAAGGGTCCATGCAACAACCACTGTGCGGCACACACCGATTGGACTGCCTTAATTATACCCAGAGTCCAGAGTTCGTGTTACGAGGGCTGGACCATCAAGAATCATTATGATGGTACATGCAGTCTCACATGGAAGCCGAATTTAAGGATTTCGAGACTTTCTTTTCACTGGTTTCTAGTAAGGATGCCCATCAGGCAGTTAAGTCAAAGACTCAAACCAGTATTCTGCACCTCTATGTTAAATTATTGTGGCGTCAAGTGGAGAGGATTGAGTCAGAATTATATTGATTTTTAATATTTTTCATCGTGATTTCATTAATAAATACAAATATTTTGTGAATAGACCTTTCATTTGAGTAGATAGATTAGGATTACTGAACCCTACCTTTTACCTCAGCAAGTTACGAAGAACCCGTAACGACCCCAGAGAGAGATCTCATGAAAATTGCTGATATGTAAGGAAGGTAGGTATCCTTCATTATGACCCAAGGGTTCAGTATCTCCTAATAAGATGATTTTTATATTAATTCATGCATGCATTCACGAATATTAAGGCAACGTGTTATGCCAACACATATATTGGATTTCTAAGGGGTCACTATAAAGCAGAAAAATGGCCATTTTCGTACCATAGCTTGTTATATTATACTTCCAAATTGAATAAACAGTTCAGGAAAATAGAAAGATAAATATGAAAGGTTCATATTGATGTTGTAATGATCGCTGAACCACTACGATAGGAGGAGTAACATTTCAGGTCTAGTGCGCATAACTTCATCAGCACAGAATCAACCAGAGGAAATGCAGATATAGGCCTTGTAATGGCCAGGAAATTAGGATAGCGGGTAGAATACGATGAGAGAGAGAGAGAGAGAGAGAGAGAGAGATAGGGAGAAGGATTCAAATAGCATCAGGTATATATATTTATTAATAGACTGCAAATCCATATTAACACTAAATTTGATCAGATGAGGAAATAAACGTTTTAGAAGTTTAGAGCGAAATAATGTCCTCATGATTTACTTAACGGGGCCGATGACCTATATGTTAGGCCTCTTAAAAAACTATCATCGTCGATTTGCTTTAACAATGGTTACATGTTTGTAGTTATTCTTCGAAAATGTTTTCTGGAAAAGGAAAGAAGTGAAGATGGACATGACCGAAATGAACTGGGTGTACGAAGGTAAGCAGAACGAAGGAGTAGAACAGGGTAGCTATATATAATGTAATGTTAGGGAGTGCGTCATTTGCATTAATATTTAATTTTCACGACCATGTTTTAGTCGAAATCGATTTCACGTCGGTTGCTATAACAACAGAACAAAGATCACATAGGGCCCCATAGCTCAATTGGTAGAGCAATCGACGGGAAATCGTGACGTTGCGGGTTCGGATCCTACTGGTGTCCAGTTGGCCACTTTTGTTCTGTAGTTTACTTAACACCTCTTCAAAATGCAGTTCCTGTACGTAACACGACCTAACAGGTAGAATGTAGATTTCGAGTGCGTCATTTGTTTCAGCATTATTTTTCTCAACTTGTCTGAAGAAAGTTACTGCACCGTACTGTAGGAATGTGTGTTTGTATGACGTATTTACCCACTCCTAGAATGTAATGTATTTAGGCTTCACTTCCCTTTACACACATCCATAGGAAAAGTGAACTGAACGAAAATTGTTCTGATGGACTGCAGACCAATATGGGGGCTGGAAGGCGTGACCAGTCTTAAAGGTAAATAATGGATAGGAAGAGCGGTTTTGGCACAGCAGCGACGATATGTCATGCTCATGGCTGTCATAGTTTTAGGATTATAGAAAACCTATCGTTATTTGACACATTCTTCAAGTAGTGAAAATTTCGTGTTAGTAACATTCCATCAAACCTGTACAGCGGATATGAAATGTGTTGGTTGACCATTTCGTCACTTTACCGCCTGTATGACAATGCCCCTTCTATCCGTTGCTATCCTTGACACCGGTCCCGCCTCTCATCCCCATATGGCTACGCAGACCAACAGAACGGTGCTCGTTGTGTTCATTTCCTTATGCTTACGTGTAAAAAATCAACCTTACCGTACACTAAGTACGTATGTTTGCATGATATTTCTACGTACTCCTACAGTACAAATTTTCTTTTTTCTTAATATGTTTACCCTCCACGGTTCGTTTTTCCCATGCACAGTGTCCTGGAGAGTGAGACTTTGGGTCGGGGATACAACTGGGGAGGAGGACTGGTACATCGACCAGCCGGCCTCACCTGCAGTGCTGAACAGGGGTCTTGTGGTTGATTTGAAGATTGGAAGGGATGGACAAAGAAGAGGGAAGGAAGCGGCCGTGGTCATAAGTTAGATACCACCCGGTATTTGCCTGAAAGAAAGAAAACCACGGAAAACTACTTCCAGGACGATTATGGTGGGAATCGAACCATCTCTGCTTAGTTGACCTCCAGAGGCTGAGTGGACCACGTTCCAGCCCTCGTGCCACATTTCAAATTTCATGGCAGAGCCGGGAATCGCAGCCAGGCCTCCGCAGGTGGCAGTTAATCACTCTAACCACTACGCCACAAAGGCGGTCCCTATATTGTACGGTAATGTACTGCATAATGGACGGGAAGAGATAGGCGGTATTGTTTCTTACGCGACGATATATTACCCATTTCAGAAATCATTGCCGTGACAATGTGAGTTCGTTAATGATGTGTTAATATATTCAGTGCTGTGTGACGTAGGCCCGTACGTGTTAGGAGCGGGAGCATGTAGGAGTGGAGCAAGGAGGGGAATAATAAAATAAAATCACTGACACACACAATCAGGAAGCCCAGAACGTAATGTATTTTCCTTTTCCTGGTACCCATGAAGTTAATCACTTGATATACAGTCTGAAAAATGCACGGTTTCATAGTGTTCAAAATAAAAGAGCAAAAACTCTTCTTCGTTCCATTTAATGTTCTCAGAATGTCACATTCAGTCCTGGGAAATTAATTTTCCCCTTTACTGCACTAGGAAATTTCTGGACAGTTGGAGTTGCATTGTTCCTTCTTAAAATTCCTAGAAGATCTGTGAACCACAAACTTGTTAAATTTATCAAGATCAATTTTCTTGAGAGAGGTCGTTGCTTTCCGACCTGTCGAATCATGTTCAATTCTTTTCAACCTTCTCATCCCTCATTATTCTCTAGCGCAATATCTCAGATAGTCCTCTAACTCTTATCTTCAGCGTTTGCTGCTCGGGGAATTGCTTTATTCAGAGGAAAAATTAAAACCCACTTCTTCATGTAATCCTTACATAATTTCAGCACATTATAGTCAACAATATTTGTCTCGTTTGAGAACGTACGGTGATAATAATAATAATAATAATAATAATAATAATAATAATAATAATAATAATAATAATAATAATAATAATAATAATAATAATAATAATAATAATAATAATAACATTCGTGTCCAGCACCATGCCGCTAAATGGGGATTTTAATACACATGGCTGATTCTGAGGAAACTTTTCGATATGCCCTCTTATTGGGTACTTATTGCTATCTCAGTAGTGTCTTCAGCTTGCTGATCGTGGTGTATTTCGGACAACTATATCTGAGCACGGAATCAGATTATTTGTTTTATTATACTCGTACAACCCATTCTATACAATTTCGCACAGATACGTGTTACTTTTGAAGATAATACAGATCACATGAACACACTAGGCAAACAACGAGTATAATCAATTAAACTGAGTTAAATATTTCACGTAAAATTGTATGAGTAACAAAGATAACAAATTGTTCTTACTATTGTTGGAGGATAATTTCCCTCAAGTTCTTCTTTACTTTTTCGTCGGAAGGAGTCGATAGGACACTAACAATAGAATTTTATCCGGCTATGCCATCGTCTGGAATATCTGAATCGTTGGAAGAATGGCCAGCGTACTGGCCTTCGGTTCAGAGGGTCCCGGGTTCGATTCCCGGCCAGGTTGGGGGAGTTTAACCTTTCATGGTAAATTACATTGGCTTGGGGAATGGGTCTGTGTGGTTTAATATGCTTTTATAAATCATCCTAGGTGGGGCCCCCATCTTCACAGACATGCAGGTCGCCTAATAGGCCGTCTACGAGAAAAAGGCCCGCACCAGGCCTCTCTGGAGGGTCCAAGGACATGTTTGGCTCGCCAGGTGCAGGTCTTTTGATTTGACTCCCGTAGGCAACCTGCGGCACGTAACTGTAAAATTCTAATCCAGTTGGGATTTCATTTACACTGAGAGGATGTTCGTGCGATTCGAATTATTTTGAAAGTATCAATTTAAAATTTGCATTTAATGCATCCAAGCAATCGTATTCTGAGAAAAATATAGAGCCTTCAGTTTTACAAGTAAAATGTTAATGTCAACGCTGTCGAAAGCTTTACTCTAATCTAGTAGTACCAGAACTGTGAATCGTCCTCTGTCTATTGCTTGTCTAACATCATCAGTCACTTTAAGTAAGGCTGTAGTTATACTATGTCCTTGTCGGAAACCGGACTGGAGAGGATTAAGGAGATTGTGCGTTCCAAGGTACTCAGACATTTGTGTATGGACTACATATTCTAAGATTTTAGATAAAGCTGATAAAATACAGATTGGGCGATAGTCTCCCTCGTTCGAAGGCGTTTGACTTTTCGGAAAAGGTAGCACAATAGCCTTCTTCCAGAAAGTTGGATATGTGGAGTATTGAAGAGAGAAATTGATTATATGACTTAAGGTAGGTAATATACAATCAAGAATTAGTTTGACTATGTCAGTCAAAATGTCATCAATTCCTTTTGCTTCCGTGCTTATTCTGAGGACTGATTTTCTGACATGGAGGGGCGTCACGTGACTGAAATAGAATTTCTCTCTCTGTCAGGATTAGGGTGTGTACCATAATAATTCCTAAGTCTTTGTTTGTCGTCATGTCGCACTACGGAGCAATTAGTAGTAAAGTACTCGTTAAGAGTCTCGAGAGGTACTGTAATTTCTTCTCTGGTCTTGTTCTTCGTAAGTCCAAGTTTATTAATATATTTCCAAAATGTCGTCGCTGTTCTACCGTCAGGGGTAATTAAGCTGTAAGCGTGTCGCAGTTTAGCATTTCGTATTTGTTGTGTTGGCTTATTTCGTAACTTCCTATATTCGTCAAAGTTTTTTACGGTAGGGTCATTTTTGTACTGTCTGTGAACTTAGTCTCTTTGTTTCATTAGTTGTCTAATTTCGTCATTTAACCACGGGGAGGGTCCTTTCGATATTCTCGCTCGCCGCTTTGGGGCATGCTTGTCAAATAGTTCCGTTACTTTGCTATTAAAGAAGTCAACTTTGTCATCTATATTTCTATAGTTCATTATGTCATGCCAGGGTACTTTGCCTGCGTCCTCTAAGAGTCTATCTTTATTTTTATTTTTCAATGGTCGATAGGTGATAAATTTCTTGGAGGGTTTCGGTGGCCGGAGGTTATACGAGATGTATTGTGCCCTTGCAAAGGCACCAAATGCGGTGATCTTCTTTCTTCATATGTGCGCCGGCTGCTCCTGTACATAATGACATTTTAAAATACTCACCGCTGCATGTAGACTCTTCTTCCTCAGTCGTGGTGCGTCCAAAAGTATCCCACGGGTTGATGTGCCACACGTCGATCGGGGAATGAGGAAATGAAAAGATGGGGGTAAACTAAACTATAAATGACGGTACCCAAAGACTGAATTAAAATTTAAATAAATAAACTGATTTATTGAACAAAGTGAAAAGTGCCAAAAATTGAAAATAAACTGGTGAAAAATAAAACAAAGTGAAATGAAATTGAAATTAAAAAAAAATAAAGATCTACATTACAATAACTCAGTTATCTGCCTAATAAAATTGACTGAAGGTCGATCAAATTTAAATTATACTAGATTACGTCGACACTGCCTCCATGACGAATGACGTGAATAAATTCAAAACACTGGTCAGAAATACCACCTCATTGAATAACTGGTTTGTAATACATTGAAAAATGTCTTTCAAAAGAAACTTGCGTAGTTAATTAATTAATTGATTAAGTCATCAAATCAACACTGACTCAGAGGTGTTTATCAAATATTTAACACATGTGATTCAGTTGGGAAACACCCAACTCTAAATTATTCATGGACTGCACTAACCATGTATAAGAAATAAGAGTAAAATAAAACAAAACAACCATGAACATTGTACTTCATCTACCACATAACCATTGCCACATTTTAAACTGCTCGTGGTTGAAACAAGAAATTATTGAAACATGAACCTGAGTGTTACAATCACTCATTTAATTATTCAAATCTCACTTGCATGACTGTGATAGCCTGGACCTCTTAAAATATAAAATAATTAATTAGGCCAAGTGCCTCATGTTTACATCTCAAATGAAAGCGATCCCTTTACATTATTAATTTCACTTAATTCTCCGCTGCCTGCATTTCCATTACGACTTCGTATTTGTGGTACTACCACTAGATGGAGGCAGATCCCATCTCGTTTACCTCATTCATTTGCGGCACTTATGATACAACTGGTTTATTAAAAATCGCTTCATTTTCCTAATTGAAATGTAGTGGATTTCTAAGGCTTGGTAATTACTGAATGTCTGGTATGAGCATACCACTACTATGGTTTTGACTATGAACTAATCGATGATCCCTTATCCTAACACACAAATCTTATTTACATAAATGAACCTGTTAATGGAGAAACACTGCTCCAACAAAAAAAATCAAAACTAACCTAACTACACCTACTTATTTACATCAATGAATACAAACAATTCACGTATAATCAGATTCTACAAATAAACGGTGATAAAAGATACACAAAGAAAGGATATTAACAAAAATCTAGATCCCAAACATCGCTGCCTGCTGAAAGTAAAGAAAGCGCAAATATCGGAGTCTAAAGAAAATTTACCCAGCTACAAGTAACAAAATATGTGAATTTGATAGCAATCTTCTAACCTCAGACGAAAAATGTTTGGCTATGACACTATTCAGCCTTTATGGACAATAATTTCTGGTATTACATGTCATCCATGATTCTACATGACTGTCAAAATACACATTGATTCGTCGCTCTGCTCACATATTACCTCGTGCATTAACTCGCATATTTGCCAAGCATCTACTTTCCCTGGAAACTATTTGAAACAATACAGGCTTCTGCCTACAACCATTTCCCATGTCGTCATATATTTAACACACTCGGTTAAATTATTCATCTCTCAATTCTATTTATTCATCATTATTCTCGACGTAGTAACTCATAATACGGCCTCGCTCGTATCCGGCGGGCGAAATAACTGTCGTTCACATCTCTATTTCTTACGACACTGTTCATGACATGGTCCAATATCACCTTTCCATTATCAACGCAGATCATCAGGGATATTATTCACTTAGCTCGATCTTTCGATCATCCTTCGCTTCACATATTACATATCAGAGCTGACTTATCAATGGCTTCCTGTCACTGACTATTACTACGAATGACGAGATTGCCTCTCAAAAACACGGCTATTGAAAATGTGTAACCCAATTACACACAGAAATAAAACACTCGCGTGTCAGCCAAATCGTCGCAAAAATACACGGTATAAGAGCTACCGGAAACGGTCATCTGAATGATGGTTACACAACATGAAATAAACTGAATGCGCCAGTAGCAAAAGTAAACATTAAAAATCAACAGGGCGGCATCTACAAAATCATAACTTCAACAGAAATATCGCTCATGACTAACGTGAATTATTTACAATCCTATCTAACAGTCTAAGCTACCTTTGATCATCGATTGGTTCATAGTCCTACATATTTATTTATACATTTTGTTGCTCATTACCTTAGTGCTGGAGGCAGGTTGGATCACCCTCCGGGCTCTGTCATGATGAATTAGAATTCCATCTTGAAGCTGATGTGGTAATCCGAAATATCACACGCCCATGCTTGATACATTTTTATAAAGGCGTTACACACGTTCACATTTACATAAACACTCGCATTTTCTAGCACTTCAATGAAGATTATACAATAACACTGCATTAAACACCTGACGTGAAGTCGAAAGTCTTCTCTCCGCTACCTGCCTGGCGTCGTGCTGTGCCTCACACACCCCTCTCAGTTTGTTTGTTTAAGGCTTACCGGTGGTTCACCTCTTCGGAACATAACAGTGTACTCAAGGTCTTAACACCGCGGCCTTCCATTAGTGAAACAAAGTCATTCTCCTCCCTGTAACTGCTTTAACTAATTTTTCTCCCGTAACATCTCGCTTGCCATAACAGTTCATTGAAAGTGATGAAAACAAGCTAAAAGTACTGTTTCCAATGATGTGTGGAGAAATCTTATACTAATCGTCCTCCAAAATAAAAAATAAATTGACCTTTCAACAAACATCCAAACTACCCGTGGATTAGGAAATTTTTTATGCAATTACATGTTACGACGTGATCCATTGTCCCTCTCAGTTGGTTGCGTAAGTTCATTTAAGGCAAGTGTTGAAAAGTGTAGCTATTGCCTGATTATCTCTGCATAAATTGAAATAAAAATAAAAGTTTTTTAAAGTGTTCATTTCTCCTGAAGTATTACTCTCACAAGTGAATACATGGCTCACTCGGATGCCAACAAGTGTCTCTGATCGCGTTCCTACCAGACTCAGAATTCACACAACTGACTGAACTAACTCCGTACAAGACTTCGTACAAGAACTCCTTACAAGACTGAATTCGAAAGCTAACTGCTCCGCACAAGACTGAATTTGAAAGCTGACTGAAAATTCACCACACTGCTCGTTGGTTTTGTAAACAGTTCTCCCCCCACTTCGAAAATAGTCCTGTGGAAGGGATGTGGCGTAGTAATCTTGCACTTGGGACCGCTTTATCATACGGCCGTAGGTTAAAGCTTTAAGAAATTTGTTCAAAATCTTCTCAATTTTGGTCCGACTTACTTGTTATATTGCGCCGTGGGAAACGATCACAGGGTAATCCATACGACGGCGCGCGTCACCGGCGTTATTTACTTCCTGCGGATGGTCTCTTCCCGCCATGATAGTTCGCTTTCTGGGCGATACCACCCTTCCATGTAAAGTTAAAATTTTCTTAATTAACCACTAATTAATCACACATTTGCACCGATAAATTTTCAAATATTGTTAGGAAGTCAGGACACCATTTTTCCACAACTACTCCGGGCTCCAAATCGCGAAATACTGGCTGTAGATTCCCGCTATGACAAGACATTTAAATTTGCAATTTTGTGATTGGCTGAGACGTTCGCGCTCTCCGCAACATGGATGCTTCCATTTTCTGCCAAGGGTTGACGGGTATTATTGTTTTCTCTCTTGCACTTCTAAGTAGATCAAGTTCCAACGCGCGATTTTCCCATGAGAACCGAGTAGAAAGTTTCCACTTCCTGTCGGCACCATGAACTTTATTGGATGTACCACTTAGGCCAGCTATCTGCTGTTCGTGACTTAAGAAAAGTTCTGCGGATCTACTTGCCGTCTGACCGGCGCCAGAATGTTGCTTTGTGACTGCCAGCTTTCACAGCCTACTGCTGTATTCCAATGCGAATTATTCAACTTTTAATTCATACATTAATTACGCAAATTCGCTTATGGGTGCAGTATATTGCGTCATGTGCAGATATAGCAGGTACGGAGGTTTGACCAACATTGAGAACTCTCTCTGAGTTGCTGGTAACTATAAGATCTAATAGTGTGTGCGAATGAGATGTATGGTGAGTCGGAGAGAGAGGAAAGATTTCCATATTATAGGCTTGAAATAATGTTTTGAGGCGTGTGAATTCGGAAGAAGTTGCGTCAGTTAAGCCCGTATTGAAATCTCCCATAATTATTGTGTGTGGGTAGTCTGGCATTAATTAAGTTAAGTCAGCTTCAAAATCCTCTAAGTGGCCTGTATTCAGGGGTTTGTAAACTACTCCTACAAGGGCTTTAATCCCGTTCGTTGTTATTTCTACGACCATGTATTCTGGTTTTCTCTCATACCTGCCTGGTGAACGACCGATCAGCTTAGGATTGAGGCTAGTTAGGAACTAGTCACATACCCCTCCACCCAGTTTGTGAGTGCGTACATTTCTCAGGAGCGAGTAGCCTTGAAGATGACACAAAGAAGACTGGCTATTATCTGTTAACCATGACTCAGACACTAACAGGACATGGAAAACAGGTGGAGTGAATATTTCTACAGTCTCGTCAATTCGGTTGTCTGCTAATATACTTTGCGCGTTTATATGACAGTCGTGTAGGACTCTGGGATGTTGCGAGACGAAATTCTTGAGGATACTAGCGGTACTTTGGTCGAGGTTTGCGCTAAAGGGCAAGGGGAGTGGGGACAGCGGAAGGACGGGAGAGGGTAGCTGGTCTGAGGCGACATACGGTGGCTGTTGAAATCGACTAGTGACGTCAGAGGAATTTGTTTTGTCACTTGTAACTCTTGCCAACTTGGAACGATGAAAGTTAACAAAATGTACAGATAAACACAAAGAGCTAGGAGGAATTTAACGTTAACTGAAGTAGTGAGGTGCAGGAATATAATCAACTGTGCCTAGAATTACCTATTATTTTAAAGCGCGACTAAATTAAGGGTCTTATGTCTAAATCAATAAAATAAAAATAAAAAGTATTTAAAATTGAAAGTTATTAAATTAATCATAAGGAAATAAGAAAGTAAATGCAATTATTTAGTAAAGTATATAGATAAATAGTTGCAAAATGATATTTTAACTAAGCTAAACGAAAATAAATGATAATTCACTAAGCTATTCTAAGATAAAATTTAACGAACTTGAGAGAAATAAATATGGACTAATCTAGGAATATAAACACCCAGTTCGGTGCACTCAGTTCAGTGAATTGTTACATTTAACTGCTGTCACTGTCCTTAGGAATGTCACTCAGTCGGTTAATTCTAATTTTACTACCATCTGGTTTCTTAATAATGATGTCACCACTCGAGGTCCAACAATTGCTCTTATTAAATCGGAGAATAGCTGCCTTAAGAATTGACAACCTGGTGGAGGTTAGATCCTCGCGAATAGTTACTGGGGTACCTTTCAATTTTCGCTTATTGCGAAACACTTCCTGCCTTGTTCGATATGATGTGAATTTGACAATGATTGGCCGAGGTTTCCCTGGAGATTTAGGTCCGACTTGGTGACTCCTATCAATGTCTTGCAAATTCACATTCACACCTATCTCCCTGAAAACATTTATCGCAAGTTCGTCCGTATTTTCACTTACACTTTCCTGTACCCCAAAAATTCTAACGTTAGCTCTTCTACTGTATTGTTTCAGTGAGTCACATCTTGCAGCGAAGTCTTCCCTCATCTCACGGTTTTCTTTATTCCTGCTTTCGAGTTTTGCGTTCAATTCTGCCACAATTTCAGAATTGAACTGAAGAGATTTCTCTAATTCCTTTATGACGAGTTCTGTCACACGCTCCGATATGGCGGCCACTATCTTTTCAAGGAACTTACCAGAGCTGATGGTTTCGTTTAGTATCCTGGTGACTGCCTCTTCAACTGCTGCGGTTTGCACTACTGCTCGGGTCACTGGTGTTGCGCTTGCTACGGCCCATATTGCCTGAGAAATCACTACTTAATATTGGTGAACTGATTGTTACAATGACTTATACTCGCTGGTTTGATTCAACACTGTATCACACACTCGTGTACCACTTATTATATAGCTCCCTTTAGAATATTATCTTCTAATTCACTGAAACTGAAGAGCCATTCTTACGCACGTCCGTCGCCCATGAGAAAGTAAGAAAGACGAATAATAATAATAATAATAATAATAATAATAATAATAATAATAATAATAATAATAATAATAATAATAATAATAATAATAATAATAATAATAATGTTAGTGCCGTACGACTTACTAACTACTATTAAGATTTCCAGAGTTGCAGAGTACTGGAATTTAGTCCCGCAGGGGTTATTTTACGCGCCAGTAAATCTTTCGACACGAGGCTGGCTTATTTCAACACATTCAAATACCAGCCGACTGAGCCAGGACTGAACCTGCCAAGTTGGGGTCAGAAGGCCAGTGCCTCAGTCGTCTGAGCCCCTCACGCATCACATGAAATTATTATTATTATTATTATTATTATTATTATTATTATTATTATTATTATTATTATTATTATTATTATTATTATTATTATTGCACCAGAAGTTACACCCGCCCCGTTCCTTCAAATGAAGCGCCTTGGAGAATGCCATCTACAAGCTAAAACGCTCAACAACTAATAGAAGGAGTTTGGACATTTCCCTACAAATGTCCTTACTACCAACCTATGTTCTTCTTCTTCTTCTTCTTCTTCTTCTTCTCCTTATTATTATTATTATTATTATTATTATTATTATTATTATTATTGGTGTGAAGATTGACTATTAAAATAGTAAATTAATATGATGTTTTAAGGTTTACTGAACTGAATTGATTTTTCTTTGTTTCTGGTGTGTTAAAGTGTGTAACGCTTCTATCTCTTCCCGCCAACTTAAGATGTTGGCCAATAGAAAATTTTGTATATTTGTTTTTCTGCCAGTTAACTGTGTCTTGTATTTATTTAATTACCTAATCAAAACCGGGGGTGTGTCGGGCCTTAGCCCAGAGATTTCTGGAATTTTCCTCTCTGCTATAAAACCTGGCACATTTTCAGACCACGTTGCCTTATTAATCGTTCCAGTCTACAGAGTGTAAGTTAATAAAGGTGGCGGGGTTGCCTCGTCCATCGTCGAGAAGTCAACCAGCTCAAGGTAATGGCAGTCCTGGTTTAACTACGTGAAAGTCTTTGAAAGCTAGCTTGAGGGGAAGCTTTCCGAAAATAATGTAACTTTAATTTTCTAAAATGTAAATTCCGAAATCCTAATGTAAATTTCATCGGGCGAGTTGGCCGTGCTGTAAGGAGGGCGCAGCTGTGAGGTCGCATCCGGAAGATAGTGGGCTCGAAACCCCTGTCGGCAGTTCTGAAGATGGTTTTCCGTGGTTTCCCATTTTCACATCAGAAAAATGCTGGGGCTGTACCTTAATTAAGGCCACGGTCGCTTCCTTCCCATTCCTATGCCTTTCCTCTCCCATCGTCGCCATAAACCTATCTGTGTCGGTGTGACGTAAAGCAAATTGTTAATGTAAATTTGAAACAGGCCAAAGGAACTTTACCGAAATCAGGGAATAGAGCACGAGCGACCTTCTTCTCGTGTTCCCTATCACCTTACTTTTTAGGTGATTACGATTTTGTAACATTTTTCAGTTTGTAATCTTTGTAACTTGTCCATCTAGTCACCTCAGTAGTATAGGCTTAGCCTCTGTAACTTCGGCCCATAAGCCCAAATAGGGTTTTAAACTTTTCATTCCAATTTTCAAGGAGCGCAAGTTTCCGCCTCCTCATCATTTTGATTTTTGGGCCAGTAATTTAACCTGTAGTTTGTCACAAAGGTCCAGTAGAATGGATACTCGATACCCCTGTTAAACTCTGTTTCATTCCTTTTATATAAGGATGTTAGACTGTTGAACATGTATGACAAAGAATACTGTTTGAAACTGTAAAATGTAGGTTGTGTCTTTGATAGGCCTAGACGTTTCTCGAAATAGGTTCCTAAGTGTAAATTTTGTAGAGCATAGATGCTCTTTCCATTAAGGTAAAGGTGATGATGCAAATGTTGAATTGTGCCTTTGGAAGGCTAGAATGGTGTAATGTTTGGGGAACAGTCTCCTAGAAGATTTTCCTGGAGCAAAGTTGCTCTTGTCATTAATATATCTCATTATTGTACCTGAAATATTGTTTTCGCTTAGCAAAATGGTTGTCAAAATTTAACATCTGAAAGGACAGCAAAAAAAGTAGCAGAGAATGAAATATGGCTCTAATTTTAAAGTTTGAAATTAATCTTCTGACTGTCTTATATCGACCCATTCATGCCCTCACCTTCTTTCACCTCAGTCCAGCACGGAATCACGGTAAATATTATTATTATTATTATTATTATTATTATTATTATTATTATTATTATTATTATTATTATTATTATTATTATTATTATTATTATTATTTTACTACGATATCACAGGAAATATGCGACACAGTAATTATATATTTTGTTTTAAATTAAGGAAGCCCAATCAAAGAAAATGTACGAGTCGAAACAGTCTTGAATTATAAGAATTTTGGCTACATCAATCCATTTAATTTTTCTACGAATAAAAAAATAAAGTGTTTCTTCGTGTCGGTTACTATAGTCACGTCCTAGTTCGTGAACCATGGGCAACAGATGAGTGGCATAGTAAGTGGTCCTGAGAGTCGGGATACCAGTTGCTATGCAATAAGAGTTGTCTACTCGGAGATATTGTGAGTCATGGCCTTCCTTGCGCTCATGTGGCTTGTACTATAAAATCCACCGTTGTCCCTAACCCGTTAGAGGAGAGAATCTTACTGAGAGTATGAGTAAGTAAGGTAGCATCCTGCTTCACATAACTTTTTACGAGCACTCTGAGAATATTCTAGGTACGCCTTGGACCTATGGGAGTAAAGGAGTCTCACTCCCATTTTACAGGCGAGGGACTCCTTGGAAATAACTTGGCGAACGAAATGGACTTCGATCGGAAATTATACATATGAATGGACGTGGCTGAATCAGCAAATATGATGCATCTGGATGTGTTAGGAGTTAATGCTATACGGGTAAGCGGAAGTAATGAGGAAATGTAAGAGATCATAAAGTGCCCTTAGCAACTACTGTTGAAAAGGGAAGGGCGGACTGAGTATTTGGTAGGACTCTTCATCAGGAATACTAGTGCACGTAGTATAGTTTCTATTAGGCACGTATATGGGCTCACGATGTGGGTAGATTTGAGAGTTGTTGGAATTAAGTCAATAATTGTCTCAGTCTACTCACCATGTTAAGGTACTGATGAGGAGATAGTTTAAAAATTTTATGAAGCATCGAGTGGCATCATAGTCAGTGTCAATGGCGAGGAGAGGATAGTGCTAAAGGGCGATTGCAATGCGAGAATTGGAAGTAGAAATGAAGGATCTGAGAAGATGATGGGTAAATATGGAGGATATATGGAAGCTAATAGCAATGGAAAGCTTTTACTGGACTTTTACTAATATGGGATTCGCAGTTACAAACATTGATACATTCCTGAAGCATAAGGCTACCTACCGCTACACATGGGAGGGGAGGGACGCTAGAACCTTAATAGACTTTATCATAATCGACTTTGAATTCCGGATATCTGTAAGGAATGCGAGGTATTCCGGGGATATTTAGTTGATACAGACCACTTAATGATCTGTACTGAACTAAGTATCTCTAGTCCTAGGATAAAGAAAGTGAAATTAGCCGGCAGACGATTAAGGGTATAAAATATCCAGGGCGAGAAATTAGACAAAATGCCCAGGAACTACTCTGTGTAAAGGTTGGAAAAGGCTAATATCTTGGCAGAATTATGAAGTGAGGGCAGTTTGTAAATGTAAAAGGAAGGCGTATCAGAAATTGCTCCAAACACGGATTGATTCAGACAGAGATTGTACGGAAACAAGTCAATCAAAACGATACAGTACTAATTATTGAATCCAAGAAGTCGTGGGATGATATCTGGACAGTAATAAGGACTCTTGGAAAGGGATGGAAAAAGGAAATGAATAGTGTTTTGGATAAAATCAGCTGAATTCGTAGTAGATACCAAGGAATGACTGGTAAGGTGGTAGGAGTATTTTGAAAATCTTCTCAGCTTAAAACTTTCTGTTGGCGTCGCGAGCAAACGAGTTCAATGGAGGAGAACATACATGTTACTGAAGTTACGCTCTAGAAAGCGGAAAGTGTCGTAAATAAACTCCACTTTCATAAAGCAGTAGTAATTGATGATATCAGACCTGAAAAGGTGAAATATTGTGGGAAGGCAGGGACGACATGGCTTTATAGAATAATAATATGAGCAAGGAATATTAGTAAGGTAGCTTTTGATTTGACGAAAGCCATAAATGCTCCAATCTATAAGCAAGGGAACAGGAAGGATTCCAAAAACTATCAAGGTAGTCCATTGATCAGTATATCAGGCAATGTGTTCAGTGGCGTTTTGGATGCTAGGGTGCGATCAATGGTTAAGAGTAAATTGGGTGAATTCCAATGTGGTATCACACCACAGAGAGGCCCTCAGAAAAAGATATTCAGTACGCGCTAGGTAGGTAACTGAAAAATAGTACGAGAGGAATAGAGGAGGACCATAACAGCGTGCCGAGGGAAAAGATGTTGGTCATTCTGGGGGACTATGGGATTAATGGTAGATTATGAAAAGCGATCAGAGGCTTTTACGTTGGCAGTTGGTCTGCTGTGAGAATTGATGGTAGAATAATTTTCATTTTACAACTGGCGCAGATATTCGTTATGGCGAAGATGGGATGAGAAAGGGATAGGAGTAGGAAGGAAGCGGCCGTGGCCTTACTTAGGTTCAAACCCAGCATTTGCCTGGAGTGAAAATGGAAAACCACCGAAAACAATCTTCAGGGCTGCCGACAGTGGGGTTCGAACCCACTACGTACCGAATGCAAGCTAATAGCAGCACGACACTAATAACACGGCCAATTCGCTCGGTGACGGTCGAATGACTTCATGATTTAACATCCTTACAGGGGTTACACAAGGCTGTAATCTTTCACCTTTGTTGTTCACAGTTTATAGGATCATCCACTGAGAAGTACAAAGTAGGAGGGAAGGAATCATTTACACAGAAATTTAGAATGCACTTTGGCCTGTACCGACGACTCTGTCTTAATGGCAGATTGTGCTGAAAGCCTGCAGTCTAATAACTTTGAACTTGAAAATAGGTGCAACATGATATGAAAATTATCATTTCCCAGACTAAAGTAATATCAGGTAGATATTAACATTCAGGCTGGAAATAGAAAAATGGAACACGTGGATCGTTTCAAGTATTTACGATGTATTTTCTCCATGATGGTAGTGTAGACAATGAGATTGAATCAAGGTGCAGGAGGGCTAATGAAGTGAGTTGACATTTGCGATAAAGAGTATTCTGTAAGAAAGAGGTCAGCTCCCGCACGAAACTAATTTATCATTACATCGATCAATTTTCAGTCGAAATTTGTTGCACGGGAGTGAAAGCTGACTTGACCCAGGATAGTTTATTCAAAAGCTAGACGAAAGTAGTGAGAATGATCCCTGGTTCAAACATGTGGGAACAATGGAAGGAGGATACTCGGAATGGGGTGATAGAGGCTTTTAAGAATGAACTCGATGGATAAAACCGTACGCATATACCGGCTTCGATGGTGGGGATATGGTGGGCTAATGGAGGAGGACAGGCTACTTAGGGGAATTATGGACTTGGTCATGGAGGCTAAGCGAAGTAGCGTGAGAACAAAACAACGATAGTTTGGCTCAGTTTGTAATTATTTAATAATACGAAATATGGAACTAAACGAGACCTCAGGGCTAGGATCTTCATAAATTCACAGAGGCCTGCAGACTGAACACTGGGAAGCATAATAATCGATAATGAAGATATATTTATATACCCCCCATGGCACTACAGCACTGAAAGGCCTTGGCCTGCCAAGCGACCGCTGCTCAGCCCAAAAGGCCTGCAGATTACGAGGTGTCGTGTGGTCAGCACGACGAATCCTCTAGGCCGTTATTCAGATAGCTTCTCAATTCTAATCACGCAGCTGAGTGGACCTCGAACCAGCCTTCAGGTCCAGGTAAAAGTTCCTGACCTGGCCGGTAACCGAACCCGGGGCGTCCGGGTAAAGGGAAGGCAGGCTATCCCTACACCACGGGGCAGGCTATATGTATATACACATATCTAAACTGATGGCTGTGCTGGAGGGAGCGACTACCGGTTCTGATCTTGTTTCGCAACGCAGTTTGTTTCGCGTTTCAGTGAGAGCAACAACTGTGTGCAAAGTTAATGCGAAATCGACGGAAAATATTCTATATTCTATATCCAGTGCTTATTTACGATTCTTATGCCCGTTTATCCGCTCATGCTGTTTTAGGAGATTATTTCAAGAGAATTCCCAGGTGAGGTCCAAGTCGTGGGACGGTTCATAGATTAGTTAATACATTCCGTGAAAGGGCATATATTAATGATACGAAGCGGAGAAGTCGATGAATAGAGATAACAGAAAAAATCCTGAAGACATTTGAACACGCCTGAAAAATTCTGCTAAGAAATATCTTAACTATCTTTTCCAGCCAACGGAAATTTCTTACGGTTCCGTATAAAGAGGCTACGAAGTTCCTGGAGTTAAAACCCTGTAGCGAGAGAACGTGATCCTGTGTGTAGGATTAGATTTAGTGAAATGATTCTGAATAAAGTGCATTATGGGGAAATTGATAGCAATTTATTTCTCCTCTCAGAAGAAGCGCAGTTTCACTTGCGTGGGTGCGTATATTCTCAAAGCATACGATACTGGAAGTGCCGACAAATCAAATAGGCTCCATGATGAATCTATTCATGACGAGAAATTAGGGGTGAGTACTTTTAAAGCGCATTAGAATTTATCAGGCAATCACTCTAGCTTGCCCTCGTATTGCCCGACCGACGGAAGCGATAGCTTGCTGGCCTCTGCGTCAAACTGGACTCAGCTAGGCTGTTGCCTAATGATGGAACTGTCCAAACCAATGAAAGAGGTTATAGATCGGATTGAACCTCATGTTACGATCCTCCTTAAATTTCCGGTCCACACTTCCGAGCTCAAAGCAGACACTGTCAGCATAAAATCTACAATGAGGTCCAGCAGCGTTAATCAAGAAGATATATTGGCAGTTCCGAGGCTGTGTAGCAGACCTGTTCGTTCACTGTACACGAAGAAGATCGTACAATCAGTCACATTGCAGTTCATTTAGAAATAGAGGTAACGCGCCAATTCTTTTGACAATAATGTCCAAAGAATAACAACTAATGTTCATGACTTGAACCTAATAACATTTTTCAAATTATTTACAGGAATTTCTTTTCTTCCCTAGTACGTAGGCACTGTATTTGTGCTTATCACATGACAGCTCGCAGAGGTGCATATGGACCTACCGTCTATATACCTCTGCATTCGGGAGACGGAGAGGTTATGGTCACCATCGTCGGCTGTCCTGAAAATCGTTTTCCGTGGTTTTCCATTCTCCTGCACTTAGGCGAATGCCGGGACAGTTCCTAGTATATGGGACGGCCGTCAAACCCATCGCCTTCTCTGAGCATCTCCTTCACCGTAACAAAGCTCCTGGCTTGAGAGATGGCGTGAACTTCTAAGAGGCCCGCCTGCCCGTTCAGAGGAGGAATGAAAATAATTCAGTTGTAGCAGTGTCGGTTCAAATAACTACAGACCAATAGGCCTTTTCGATGCCCTGAGCAAAATATTCGAGAAAACACCGCTGAAGAAGTCTAATATCACACACCAAGGAAACAGGAATTAACCGCAATGAACAATACAGATTTAGGAACGGACACTGCTCCACACAATTGCTAATGCGATTCTTAGAAAACACAACTCTCGGCTTTAACAAGCAAAGAGACATGAGCACGGTTTCCTTAGATATCCAAAAGGCATTCTGCAAAGTATGGCATGAAGCCTTACTAGCGAAACTAATAGACTATGGGTTCCATCATGGATATGCCAGAGTAATCAAGTCTTATCTGGAGGGTTGATAGTTCCATGTAGACGTACATAACACAATGTCGAGCACGCGAAAGATCAGAGCGGGAGCAGCCCAAGGCTCACTAATAGGACTACTTCTGTTCGTCATATATATAAATAACATGCCGAAAGCAGAACACACTATCACAGAAATACAGTATCAGTGCAGTACCCTCATTTCATGAGGACACGAAAGAGACTACAGGTAGCACTGCACACTCTTGAACCATGGCTAAATAAATGGCGCATAAAGGTCAACACTGACAAGACCCAAGCAGTGATGTTCACAAGGAAGAACATAAACACACATAGGCCAGCAAATATAAAATATAAATATCAATACAAAATCTCTCACGCTATTCAATCAACACATAGCATGGCATTACAAAGCTAAATATCAAGGGTTAGCCCAGATAAAAAGCTGCATCACATCAAAGACATACAACATAAAACTCAAATACGATTTGTCCAGCTTTATCCAATATTGAACTGAAAATCCAGTATTAACACGAAGGTAGCCATAAACATGTATAAAGCATCAATTAGCCCAATTGTCACGTACACAGCCCCAGCGTGGGGATGCACTGCCATGAAGAACCTGGATAAGCTAGAAAGAATACAAAACAAATGCCTACAAGAAGCGGTTATACTTCCATTCGATACACCACTATCGCGAAAGTCTGTTCGATAAGGCACCATATACGTAAATAAACACTTGAAATGTACACGAAATTATGGGATAATGACGTCAACCCAATGGAAAGGGGCATTGGACGCTACGACGTCGAACTTTACAACAAATATCCTATACCAAAACATATAATGTATTTGCTAGAAAGATCTAGTGTTTACAGTGCACTGTGCCTTCTTGTATGGGCTAGAACAATTTTTTTACTTTCATTAATCTACCTCAGTTATATCCTTGTCTTTGGCAATATGAAAGTGACTGAGGTATGAGTGATGCTAGTAATGCCATTTGTTATGCAGCCAGTCCCTGCTATGAATGGTGTAAAATTGTTGCCCATACGGTCGGTTGATGCATGCATTTTAGTGGGCTTAGCAAACTGATATGTAATAGCAACTTGTGGCTCAGTGAGGAAAGCAACGGTATTTTACCTCACTACTCACCATTCCCTAGTACTCCTCTTCAGTGTAGCCTACTTCATCTATGACAGCTCATGGTGGAGCTATTGAGTATCCAAGCAGCCTTCGGGCTGAGGACTGAACGTACATACAAACCATATACTTTTCAGCCACAGAATTAGAAGGCAACAGACTGAAACACAACCCCCTTCTCAGTTGACACCAATAACACACACACACACACACACACACACACACACACACACACACACACACACACACACACACACACACACACACACACACACACACACTGTAAACAATTGCATTCATCTTTGATTTACGGTATATATGTGTTACAACTCTATTCGTTTACAAGGGACACAATTGAGGAAAGGATTGATAGAAGACACCACGCCAAACACAGCCTAGCTCTATAACAACGGATGCCTCAATTCACCTCACAGGTTCCCGACAGTGAAACGGTGCGGCACCTGAGCCCGCACCCTACCAAGGAGACTGTGACTTAATATATTAGTTCTTTTGTACTGTTCTCTTATATTCGCTAGTTTAGGTAGTATTTCAGGGACACGGAAGTGGAAGAGCCAGCTCACACTTTAGAAAATATATACAGGACAATCACTCAGAAATGTGCATGTGAATATGCATATTTATCTTTCATTTAGTCACAGATGCAGAAATATGTGTGTGCCACCACCGCAAGAATGAGACATCGACTGGCGAAAGAAGATAGCCACTTACATCACGTAAGGCTTGATCCTTAATCTCGCTTCTCCACAAACAGAGATTTGGCACCATGGCTAGAGCCCTGCACAGATGCGGATATCCGCGAATGTATCCGCCGATATCCGTGAAGTTAGTGTCTTGGCGGATGAAAACTCTATGGCAGTGTGGATAATATTGCTGATATTTTCTAAATAATGTAGTTTGTTAATTATTACTCAGGTGTACTCTTATTTCTGCTTGTGATTAGGCGACCCTTGACAGTGTTATGGGAGAATAGTTCGATATAAAGAGCCTTGAGTCCATAAAGCCATAAATCTGACCTAAGCCTGACTGGCTCCTGCCCGCAATTGTTGGAAGGAAGGAACAAAGGTCAATACGCCGGTAGTTGTCGCAAGAGAAAATCTCTCATAAACCTGTGATTGTGGTGGTGGGGGTTGGACCTATTGCATTGTGTTAACAGGTCTATCTGTTTCAGAACCTTGGGTGTAATATAGTGTACTTAAATATTTACAATAGCGGCGGAAAACCATTCGCGGATGCGGATACTATTTTGTATATCTGCGCAGGGCTCTAACCATGGATCACCGGCTGCTCAACCGTGGGACTATCCTGTAGCCCCAAAGCTCGGAAGCTAGTGGGCCCGAGCTTGAACCCGGCAGTGATAAGACTGGCTGATCCCCTTCATAACTGACAAATGCTAGGAAAATGGTTAAGATATGCGGGATACATATTCCTAACAAACACTACATCTGGAATCTTCCAGCCTACGTCCTTGCATGTGCTATGGATAACATACCAGGTTTTACCTGTAGTCATCTCTCTGTTTCCGCGTATTTCTCCTGGTTTTTTCCTGGTCCTTTCTTCCAACCTCCCGTACTACGCAACCCAATACCTAAATGTGTCTGGTAGCATGTTTCACATGGGGAGAGGCCGATACTTCCAAAATGTCATATACTCCCATCCCTCCCTGCTGTCTCTTTCTCTTCTTAGAATTAACAACATGACGGAGGCGATGTAGATCTGTGCTGATCGCTACGCGGTGGGAGCTGGCTTCAACACTCCCAACCCCCAACCCCCAGAAAAAAATGGTGTCGGATCTGTGGTTGCAAAGTAGATTTCGGTCTATAAATGACGATGGCTGGTCCGTGGTCAGTGGTCCGAGAGTTCTGCACTCCGACCCACCAACCGAGCAGAGGAGTGTTGGTCGCAGCTCTGCCGTATCCGGGAGACGGCAGTCCTGAGAATGGATTTCCGCGGTTTTCCATTCTCGTGATGATGATGATGAGGCTTGTTGAAGGTCATCGTCCCCTTTTCCATTCTCCTGCACATAGGCGAATGTCGGGGCAGTTTCCAATATAGGCCATGGCCTATAAATCTCAAATTCACTACAAATCTCCTGGCCTGAGCAACGGCGTCACCGTCTGAGGGGCCTGCATTCCCCTCCAGAGAAACATTCAGTAATAATAATAATAATAATAATAATAATAATAATAATAATAATAATAATAATAATAATAATAATAATAATAATAATAAGACTACACAATATAGCATCAAAGGCAGGCCTCCAGATATCCTACGAGAAAACCAAGTACATGGAAAATCTACGTCAAAATAGCAAAAGAACTCCGCTAGAGATGGAAAACGGCACAATTTCACAGGTGCCCTCCTTCAAATACCTTGGAGAAATTATACTACCATCAGGATTAGACAGTAGTGCCAATGTAGAAAGAAACACCAAACTACATAAGGCATACAGACTGACGTGGAATTACTACAACAAAAGAGTCATATCGCGTAATGCAAAATTACGACACTACAAGACAGTTGTATTGCCCGAAGCTTTATATGCCTCAGAAACCATATGCTTAGGTGGTCACTCTAAAATTACAGAAATTGAAAAGCAGGAGCGGAAAATTCTCAGGAAAATTTATGGTCCTACGAGAGAAAATGGAATGTGGATTAAGAGGAAAACAGCGGACCTCTACTCCTTCACCGACAGGTTTACTGATGCTGTACGGAAAAGGCGCCTTAATTTCTATGGCCATATCTACAGAATGAACAGCGACAGACTAACTAAAAGATTATTCAAAGTAATCAACTCAAAGAAGGTCAAAATAAAATGGCTAGAAGAAACTGAGGCGGACCTCCAAGAAATAAATATTACAGACAACATCATGGAAAATCGTGGAGCTTTTAGAACCAAAGTAGCTAATCATAAATTTAGGGAGAAACCAAAAAAGACAACTGGTAGGAAGTGGTCGACAGAACGCAAGATGCAACACAGTGCATTCATTAAGAGATTTTGGGAGGATAAGAAGGCACAAACCATCAAACCAACTAATAAGTTCAAACGCGCTCTATGAATGGGCATAACGAAGGAATAATAATAATAATAATAATAATAATAATAATAATAATAATAATAATAATGTTGTTTGAGTCATAAGTCCATAGATTGGTTTGATGCAGCCCTCCATGCCATCCTATCCTGTGCTAACCTTTTCATTTCCACGTGACTATTGCATCGTACATCTGCTCTAATATGCTTGTCATATTGATGCCTTGGTCTACCCCTACCGTTCTTACCACCTACACTTACTTCAAAAACCAATTGAACAAGTCCTGGG
This sequence comes from Anabrus simplex, assembly GCF_040414725.1. NCBI lineage: Eukaryota > Metazoa > Arthropoda > Insecta > Orthoptera > Tettigoniidae > Anabrus > Anabrus simplex. Next base: position 190,504,048 of record NC_090266.1, read on the forward strand.
TGTCTTAAGGTGTGTCCTATCATTCTATCTCTTCTTCTAGTCAAATTTAGCCAAATCGATTTCCTCTCACCAATTCGATTCAGTATCTCTTCATTCGTGATTCGATCTATCCATCTCACCTTCAGCATTCTTCTGTAACACCACATTTCAAAAGCTTCTATTCTCTTTCTTTCTGAGCTAGTTATCGTCCATGTTTCACTTCCATACAATGCCACGCTCCACACGTAAGTCTTCAAAAACATCTTTCTAATTCCGATATCAATGTTTGAAGTGAGCAAATTTCTTTTCTTAAGAAAGCTCTTCCTTGCTTGTGCTAGTCTGCATTTTATGTCCTCCTTACTTCTGCCATCGTTAGTTATTTTACTACCCAAGTAACAGTATTCATCTACTTCCTTTAAGACTTCCTTTCCTAATCTAATATTTCCTACATCACCTGCCTTCGTTCGACTGCACTCCATTACTTTTATTTTGGACTTATTTATTTTCATCTTGTACTCCTTACCCAAGACTTCATCCATATCATTCAGAAACTTCTCGAGATATTCTGCAGTCTCAGATAAAATAACAATATCATCGGCAAATCTCAAGATTTTTATTTCCTCTCCTTGGACTGTGATTCCCTTTCCAAATTTCTCTTTGATTTCCTTTACTGCCTGTTTTCTATGTAAACATTGAAAAGGAGAGGGGACATACTGCAGCCTTGCCTCACTAGTTTCTGGATTGCTGCTTCTTTTTCAAAGCCCTCGACTGATTTTTATACAAATTGTAGATAATTCTTCGTCCTCGGTATCTGATCCCTATCATCTTCAGAATCATAAATAGCTTGGTCCAATCAACATTATAGAATGCCTTTTCTAGATCTACGAATGCCATGTACGTGGGCTTGTCCTTCTTGATTCGATCCTCTAAGATCAGACGTAAAGTCAGGATTGCTTCACGTGTTCCTACATTTCTTCTTAAGCCAAATTGATCTTCTCCCAACTCAGCTTCAACTTGTTTTTCCATTCTTCTGTAAATAATACGTGTTAAAATTTGGAGGCATGAGATACTAAACAAATGGTGCGGTAGTTTTCACACCTGTCAACACCGGCTTTCTAGGGAATAGGTATAACAATATTCTGAGGAAAATCAGATGGGACTTCTCCTGCATGATACATCTTGCACACTAAATGAAATAACCTTGCCATGCTGGTTTCTCCTAAGGCAGTCAGTAATTCAGAGGGAATGTCATCGATTCCAGGTGCCTTGTTCCTATTTAGGTCACTCACAGTTCTGTCAAACTCTGACCTCAAAATTGGGTCTCCCATTTCATCAGCATCAACAATCTCTTCATGTTCCAGAACCAAATTATCTAAATCTTTACCTTGATACAACTGTTGGATATGCTCCTGCCATCTTTCTGCTTTGTCTTCTTTCCCTAGAAGTGGCTTTCCATCTGAGCTCTTAATATTCATACACCTAGATTTCCCTTCTGCAAAGGTTTCCTTGAATTTCCTGTATGCAGCATCAACCTTTCCCAGGACCATACAGCCTCCGACATCCTTGCACTTCTCCTTCAGCCATTCTTCCTTAGCTACCTTGCACTTTCTATCCACTTGATTCTTTAATCGCCTGTATTCTTTTTTGCCCTCTTCATTTCTAGCATTCTTGTATTTTCGTCGTTCATCAATCAGGTCTAGTATCTCCTGAGTTATCCACTGATTCTTAGTTGATGTTTTCTTCCTTGCTAACATTTCTTCAACAGCCGTACTGTCTTCATTTTTTATGACTCCCGACTGTAGTGTTTCCTTCAGCCTTTTCATTTAGCCCTTGTGCAACACGTTCCTTGAAAGAATCCATCACACTCTTTTCTTTCAACTTGTCTAGATCCCATCTTTTTGCATTCTTTCCTTTCTTCAATTTCTTCAGCTTCAGATGGCATTTCATGACCAACAAGTTGTGGTCACTGTCCACGTCTGCTCCTGGGAAAGTTTTGCAATCCAACACCTGGTTTCTGAATCTCTGCCTAATCATAATGAAGTCTATTTGATACCTTCCAGTGTCTCCAGGTCTCGTCCACGTATACAGCCGTCGTTTGTGGTGTTTGAACCAAGTATTGGCAAAGACTAAATTATGATCAGTGCAGAATTCAACCTGCCGACTTCCTCTTTCGTTCCTTTGTCCCAATCCAAATTCTCCTACTGTACTACCTTCTCTTCCTTGGCCTACCACTGCATTCCAGTCTCCCATCACAATTAGATACTCGTCACCTTTTACATACTGTATTAAATCCTCTATCTGCTCATATATTCTTCCGATTTCTTCATCATCCGCTGAACTAGTAGGCATATAGACCTGCACTGTTGTGGTGGGCATTGGTTTGGTGTCTATCTTGACGTCAATAATTCTTTCACTATGCTGGTCGTAGAAGCGTACCCGCTGCCCTATTTTCTTATTCATTATTAAAACAACTCCTGCATTTCCCCTGTTTGATTTTGTGTCACCTGACCAAAAATCTTGTTTTTCCTGCCAACGTACTTCACTTATTGCAACTACATCTAACTTTAGCCTATCCATCTCCCTTTTCAGATTCTCTAACCTACCACAACGATTCAAACTTCTAACATTCCACGCTCCGACTCGCAGAATGTCAGTATCCATCTTCCTGATGATCGCCCCCTCTCGTGTAGTCCCCACCCGGAGATCCGAATGGGGGACTAGTTTACCTCCGGAATATTTTACCCGGAAGGAAGCCATCATCAGTACAGCATTCATACAGAGAGCTGAATGTCTTCGGGAGGTATTTACGGCTGTAGTTTCCCGTTGCTTTCAGCCGTGTAGCAGTATCGACACAGCTAAGCCATGTTGAGTATTATTACAAGGCCGTATCAGTCAATCATCTAGACTGCCGCCCTTGCAACTACCGAAAGGCTGCTACCCCACTTTCGATGAACCATTCGTTAGTCTGGTCTCTCAACAGATAGGCTACCCGTCCGATATGGTTGCACCTGCGGCTCGGCTATCTGCATCATTGGGACACGCAAGACTTCCCACCGCGGCAAGGTCACATGGTTCGCAGAGGAGGAATAATAATAATAATAATAATAATAATAATAATAATAATAATAATAATAATAATAAACGTAATAGTAGTAGTAGTGTCACTAGAGGAACAAGCAGGCCACGATAGCGGACGAACGCACTTTCCTCCACTTAGTACTTCTCACACCAAGGTATATCTGTACTTAAAAGTACAGCCATGGCACTTGTACTTCTAATTACAACCAGTATACATTTAAGTACACATATATGGAGATTCCACTACGCTTCTAAGTGCAACTTTTCACTTAGGTGTTTATTACAAACACCCACGGAGCTCTCCACGGAAGAAAAAGCGAAGTTATTCTCCGCCATCAACGTGAAGGTCTTCACGTTACACCTCGGTCACTCTGACCCGGGAAACCCGGCGCGACGAGAGGCTGCTACGGGCGGACGAAGACATGCTCAGACATCTGTTGTACTTCCACGTATACCACCAGGGAGACAGCAACCTAGCGAGCCAGCGAGGCACATCGAGGCGTTCTTGCCAGTGGCGAGGGTACTCATTCGCGCCGATGATCAAGCCAACGTCTCGTATTTTGCCAAAATCACCAGCTCGCTACAGTCCGTCAGGATTGCGGGCAAAGGTGAATCTCTCTGTTCCAGGGAGGATGTTGCCACCCAGTTGGATCAGCTCCCTGGCTTGGACGGTGAACCAGGGATGCCAGACTCCTTCAGACGTGAGACGACGACGACTGTAACGCAGGCAGCCAGGAGGGAGAGGCATAAACAGGTGGGCACATACACATGCCCGCGTCTGCGAGGCCTGGTGTGCAAAGAGACGCTCCAGAGCGTTCTGACGATGTGACCTATGTCATCCTGCCTTGCTTCTAGAAGTGGACGCAGTGGCCTAAGTTCGCTAATCAGGAACGTCATCCACCAGAACGAGTCTATCTGCAAAAGCCTGTCAACCGGCCGCGAACGGGGACGATACGCAGGACAGCGGACAGCAGCACGGAAGTGGAGACGGACAACCCTGGAGTTCCGAGGCTGCTATCCAGGCCGCAGGCCTAATGGCAACGGATTCACGATGCAGATATCTATGTGTGACTCACAAAACAAGACAAACTGTACAGTGCCAGCATAAAACAAGGCAGACACCACTGCCACCAAGGAAGGACAAGCCAGCCCTGCAGAGGGGCTGTCCATGCCCTCACGGTCCCCACGCCGAGACGAAATTCACTCCCAGAATGAGGCCTCTTCCCCCGCCAAGAAGAGACCATCGTCAGGTAGGAGAGGCCACCCCCGTATCAGGAAGAAGATTAGGCCTGGCCATTTGAGAAGGGCCTTCCAAACGCAGCCTACGACTTCTCCCAGAAAGTCAGTCATACGAGGAGCTAATCAGGAGAGAACCTTGATGGGAAGCAGCAGTCAGGTGATACCGGAAAGTCCCCCTCAATATTGCTCTTGTGGTGTTTCCGCTGTAGGAGGTGGGGCCATCGTCAACTTAGCTGTGGGCTCTCAGTCCGTGGCAACCGCTATTCTGGTGACTACCATCACACAGTGTTGCGAGCTGTTTGTGCTTACCTTACAAATAAAAATTCTCACCTTCGAATTGGTGCTCTTTTCTCCGTCTGCGGTTACGAACTGTCTGCTTCCCGGCTGCTTGTATTACTGCTGTCATTGCTTGCCTGTATGGCGCATCCACTCTGACGTCACGCCTATAGTATGTTCTCGATCTACCCCGCTGGCATATATATATGGCCTTGTGTCGTTCATCCGCAGGTCAGTTGTGGTATAACCTTGTTGAAGACAGTGGGAGCTGGAACTCTCCACACGGCTGGACCGTGTCCATTTTACCTGTAAACTTCGTACTGGACTTCTGTCAAGGGTGAGCAGACACTGTTTCTTTCTATCATTTAACGTGCCCTACCTTCCTATACTTGGGCTTCGCCGTAGTAACGAAAATTGAACTTTGCTCCCTTCAGGATACATCTGAGTATTCATGCAGTGCAAATGTTCTGCCTTTTGGACATTCATATTCCTAAAATGTGGTGTAAATGGTGTACTGGACAGCTGATGTAATATTCTAGTCCATAGACATTCCTTACTTTTGTGATGAACTTTTGCATCGCGTCTGTTAGTGCTGGGGACTTGGCGGCTTGATCCTTATCCTATCCCATTCCTCCGTTTCTTATTTCCTTATTATATCCTTTATCTTCTATCTATTTTTATTTTATTTCCTTATCCCATCTATCTGTTAATTTTGCGTAAAAATGGCGCTTGCTCAAAAGATGTGGTCTGCTAATTTAATTTGTATGTTCATCGGTTAGTTTCTATTTTATTATCGCTTCTGCGCATGTGTGTGTGTTTTAATCCCTTCTGGGATCATTTGTTAGAATTCCTTTTTTTCTTTTTAATCTACCAAAAGGATCAGTCCCTGAAACTGGAGATTGGTTTATTTCAATTCTGAATCTCTTGAATTGTTTGGCATGAGGTTACATTACAATGTCATATTGTAAATATTGTATCAATTTGTGAGCTTATCTTGCAACTTTGTATTCCACTGGCACGAGCCTGAAACTTTATTTGATGTACCTCCCTTCTAGCGTATTGTGTAATATAATGCAAAGAAACTGATTTCAGAATCTATGGGTATCCCCCCCCCAATTATTTTTCTTTTTCCCCTAATTGCAGTGTCGGAACATATGTCCAAAGATTGTAGTCATTGGTGCTTAGGAATTCGATTATGACGATTTAATTAAAATTTGTATCACCTACGTGTCTTAAAATCGAACTTAACGCTTTTTATTACGCCATATGCTGGTTCATACTATTTGTTCTGATGTAAAATATAATTTGTTACCCCTTTGAGATTGGTATAATATATTTGTTATTTCCAAACTTGTTTTCCAAAATTCTCTTTCATGAGTTCCTTTCCCCTATTACTTCTGTTTTCACTGGTACCTACTACGGCAATTCTCTTGGGTAGCGGCCCTTTAACTTGTTTATGCACACGTATGGAGCTCTAAATTGCACTGTTTACGGTAATGTTGACACGATGTATTGAACTGTTATATTCTCGTGTTGCACGCTTCTCGGCACTCTGCGCGGTTTTGTACTGTCAGTTCTGGGTACTTTGATATCTTGTTGTCTAGTGTCCCGATCAAGGGCACTTTCTTAAAAGCAAATCTCAATTACAACGCTATTTCTAGCAAGTTGATAGTAAGCAAAGACACTATCAAGTACAAAGACCGTAACATATGGTAGCAGATTGCCCTTTACTTTAGTCTTTTTCTTTTATTATTCTGTATATCATGGCTTGTTTTTCAGATAATTTCCCTTTAGGGGATGACCTTTCTTTACTATCTTCACCAATTCCTCAAAATTTGTCACTTCCAAATCCTTCTGTTCCCAATTTAATTTCGTTTTCTTCTTCTTCCTCAGTCTCTCCGTCTTCCACTGATCATGCGCCTGATGTAACATCTGATGAGAGTAAACCTCCTCCCTTCCGATACCCTATGGCCCCTCCCCCCTCCCCTCCATACCCTCCCTCCCCTGTTCTTCCTACCACTTCCGTGGATAATTCTCTCAATATTCAGATTATTAAACAATCTTTACTTCAAGTCCCCCAGTTATCGGCAACAGATCCTCGTAGTCTTACAATTTGGTTATTTTCAGCCCGTAAATTATTAAATATTAAAGTAGCTTCCTTTCCTCAACTGATTGGTCTTCTCTCCACGAAAACCACGGGTTTTTTCTCCACATTTTGGCTTGATAATATGTCCAATTTCTCCAACTGGTACGAATTGAGGCACGCTGTTCATAATTATTTTCTACCCCTCGAAGTACGTTATAAATTGAGTAATGAATTTATCAGACGACATCAGTTACCTAATGAACCTGCTCATGATTATCTTGACTCTATCATAACTTATACCGATGTTTTGAATATATCACATAATACCCAGGAATTAATTTCCATTATACAGTTTTACGCGGCTCCCTCATTTCGCATGCTATTTAACGTTCTAGCTCCTCCGGTTTCCCTTCTGCAACTTTATAATTTAGCCCATCAGCACACTATAAATTCTTTAGGAGATCGTTCGTTCTATTCATCTGTTCCTCCTCCGATTATTCCTTCTACTTCTTCATATTCTGCTTTACCCGCACCTTCCCTTCCCGCCCCCTCCTATCACTTGTTATCGGTGCAAACTGCCCGGCCACCTTGCGCGTCAGTGTACTACTCCATTTTCGGGAAACGCATTCCACCCGCGTCGCTAGGCAGTAGACGCTTTGATGGGGAAAATCTGCCTCCTTTATTAACGGCATCTTCCCAATCCACTTCAAATCTGGCTTCATTTTTACCTCCCACTTGTCATGTCTTAGTTACTGCCAATAACTCTCCTTCTGTCGCCCTTCTCGATTCAGGTGCCGCTGTTTCTCTTATCAGCTATCAATTCTATAAATTGTTAACCGAACTAGATCCCCATTTACATTATCTTCCTACCTCTACACGTTGTCTTTCTGTCTCCAATCAGCCTTTGAATATTATTGGTACGGTTTCTTTGCATATTAAAATGCAGCATTTTTCCTGGCCGTTTACCTTCCTTATCGCTGAATCTTTATCTCTCCCTATCATTTTGGGGTATGACTTTTTTGCTTATACTGGTCTTCTTCTTGATTCCGCGCATTCTAAAGTTTCTTTTCCCTTTTCTGATAAATCTGTTCCCTTAATCCATACTCTTGACTACCCTTCTCGTTTCTATTCTCTCCTTCCTATAATTAATTCTATTCATTCCGATCAAGTTCAAGCTTTGCTCACTGAATTTTCGGACGTCATCAACCCTAAGCTCGGTACTGTCAAGGATTTTTTTGCCCATATTGATCTGAATGATACTACCCCTGTTCGCTCCTCTCCATATTTCCTTAGTCCTCCTCGGATGAAGGTTTTAAATCAGCTAATACAGAAAATGTTGAATGATAATACTATTATTCCATCATCTTCCGATTACGCCTCTCCCGCCTTTGTGGTTGATAAGCCTGATGGCTCCGCGAGATTTATTGTTGATTTTCGTAAGTTGAATGAGAAAATTGTTTATGATGCGTATCCTATGCCCAAATTAAACTCTGCATTTCAACATTTTTCCGGTTCAAAATTTTTTCAATTTTCGACCTTCACTCGGCCTACAACCAGCTCCCGTTGGATGACATTAGCTCCCGGTATACGGATTTTATTACCCCTAATGGCCTTTACCAATTTAAAAAAGTCCCTTTCGGTTTGAATTTAGGTTCCCAAATTATGCAACGCTTCGTCGACTCCCTATTCTCTGATATTAAGTACAAATATCTTTTCCCTTTTATTGATGATATTTTGATTTTTTTCTCCCGATTTTGAATCTCATCTGTCCCACGTTCGCGAAGTCCTTACACGTCTCCGCAACGTCGGCTTAACCGCAAAATCCGTCTAAGGTTTTGATCGCTCAAACCTCCATTAAATTTCTGGGTCATATTTTAAGTTCTGATGGTATTGCTGTTGACCCTGAACGAGTTTCTGCTATTACTAGAATTCCGCCTCCCTCTAATTTAAAACATTTACGATCTTTTTTGGGAATGGTCGGTTTCTATGCCAAATACATCCCAAATTTTTCTGCTATTTCTGAACCTTTGAATGCTCTTAAACGTAAAGGTGTTAAATTCCATTGGTCTTCTCAACAACAAATTGCCTTTGACCTTTTAAAAACTAAATTATCTCATGCACCTCTTCTCCAGATTCCTGATTTTAACGTCACCTTTGAATTGTCCACTGATGCTTCTGATATTGCTATAGGCGCCGTTCTCCAACAAACTATTAATGATTGCACACTCCCTATTGCATATTTTAGCCGTCTATTATCCCCTGCCGAACGTAAATATTCTACCTACGAAAAAGAGGCTCTTGCCCTCATCCTCTCTATTGAACACTTTGCTGATTATCTTGACCACGCCCATTCATTGTTAGTACCGACAATCAGGCTCTTTCTTGGCTCCTCCATAATGCCCCGAAAATTGGTCGTACGGGTCGTTGGTTACTCCGCCTCTCACGATTCAAGTTTTCTCTTAAATTCGTCTCTGGATATAACAACTCCGTTGCCGATGCTTTATCTCGTTTATTTGAAGAACCTCATTTCCAACCCTCTGAGCTCGATTCACTTCCTGTTAATTCTGTTTTTTCTGTTTCATCGTTAACTAATTTTCCGCTTTTTTTTCAATCCTGTTTACAACATCAACAACTTGATCCTTACTGCCAACAAATTTCTCGTGACCTGATTTCCCCTAATTATTCTGGCCCGTTTCGTCATCAGCAGCAACTTCTCATTTTTAAGCCTACTCCCAAGGCCACTACTCGCCTTGTTCTTCCTTCCAGTTTACGGTCCATGGTTTATCAATACTTTCATGACTCTCCTGTAGGGGGACATTTTGGGAGAGCTAAGACTTATGCACGCCTTGCCTCCCAAATCTATTGGCCCCAAATGCGCAAGGATATTTTTTCATGGGTGCGTTCTTGTGCCTCTTGTCAACGCCATAAGCCATTAAATCACCTTCCTTATGGCACCTTTGCCGCCTCTCCCGCTACCTACACCTGTGAGAAATATTATGTTGACATTGTCGGACCTATTGTCAAATCGTCTAAATCAAATTCTTATATTTTTACTTTATTAGATGGTTTTTCCAAATTTCTCATTGTTCGCCCTTTGCGAAATATTTCCTCTCAAATTGTTATAAATCTTTTGTCTAACCATATTTTTCCAATTACTGGCCTCCCTAAATTTCTTATTTCTGACAATGCATCCATTTTCACGTCGAAATTATTTTATAATTTTTGTTTTTCATTAGGTATAAAAAAATCTGTACTTCTCCCTATCATCCTCAAGCCAATACTGTTGAACGGTACCATAGGAATTTGAAAACCTTCCTATCCATTTTTCACTCCAATAATCAGAAGCTATGGGATACTGAACTTCCATCTTTTGTGCTTGCTTTAAATTCTACCATCAATTCCTCTACGGGTTTTCCCCCTGCTAAACTTTTTCTCGGTCGTGAATTGAACACCCCTTTGTCTCTTACGTGGGATTTGCCCTCCCTCTTGGACACCCCCTCTCATCGCCTCAGCCATTCCCAATTGCAAAAGGCATATGACAAGCTCCTTCAGGCGAGGGAAGTACATAGGAAAGCTTGTAAAACTCGGGTCTCTCAACCTAAATTTAAGATGTTTGACCAAGTTCTTCTGAAAACCCATCCTCTTAGTTCCGCTTCACAAAAATGTTTCTGCTAAACTTTCCCCACTTTGCTTAGGCCCTTTTCGTATTCTTTCCTTATCATCCCCTAATACTGCTCAGCTTCAATCTCTTCATACCCCCACGGACAGTACAAAAGCTCATTTTTCTATGTTAAAACCGTTCCATTCTTAATGCCCCCTCCCCTCCCTTTTTTCTTTCTAGGGTGGGAGTTGGGTAGCGATCGGGCCTGCTATACCCTTTTTTTTGTTTCTTTGGTATCGTTTGCTGTCCAGTCCTCCTTCTTCTCCTCATTTTTTTTCTGGTTTCTGCTCTCCCTCCCTCCAGCTCCCACTGTCTAATCTTTTCACGCCTGACCTCCTCTCATTATATTCGTTATCTGTGTTACCTTCTTTATATATATATAAATTTATTGATCAAGTTTGTCCTTTTATTGTAAATATTTTGATTGCAGACCACTTATCATTGTATTATTGTTATAATACGATCCGGATCGTTCCTTTGTCCTCCACCTTTCCTCCCCCCCACCTTTTTCCTCTTTTTCTTGTTTCTTCTTTCTTGTTACTCATTCTTTCGTACTTTTTCCTTCCTTTTGCTGCTGCATCCTGCCGGGCCCCGGAGATGGCGCCACGTCTGGACTTCGTCGGATCTGCGTCTCTACGTTTCTTCTGCCTTCTTCTGTTGCTGCTTTCATCTGTTCATCGTGGGATCCGCGCTGCATCTTCACCATCCTCATCTGTGCTGGCTCCACCATCCATCGTTTGCTCGACGTGCTTCTTCATCGTTCATCGCACCAATCCTTCGGATTTTTCCCGTGTGGTGGGAGTATATGTTGCGAGCTGTTTGTGCTTACCTTACAAAAAAAAAATTCTCACCTTCGAATTGGTGTTCTTTTCTCCGTCTGTGGTTACGAACTGTCTGCTTCCCGGCTGCTTGTATTACTGCTGTCATTGCTTGCCTGTATGGCGCATCCACTCTGACGTCACGCCTATAGTATGTTCTCGATCTACCCCGCTGGCATATATATATGGCCTTGTGTCGTTCATCCGCAGGTCAGTTGTGGTATAACCTTGTTGAAGACAGTGGGAGCTGGAACTCTCCACACGGCTGGACCGTGTCCATTTTACCTGTAAACTTCGTACAGGACTTCTGTCAAGGGTGAGCAGACACTGTTTCTTTCTATCATTTAACGTGCCCTACCTTCCTATACTTGGGCTTCGCCGTAGTAACGAAAATTGAACTTTGCTCCCTTCAGGATACATCTGAGTATTCATGCAGTGCAAATGTTCTGCCTTTTGGACATTCATATTCCTAAAATGTGGTGTAAATGGTGTACTGGACAGCTGATGTAATATTCTAGTCCATAGACATTCCTTACTTTTGTGATGAACTTTTGCATCGCGTCTGTTAGTGCTGGGGACTTGGCGGCTTGATCCTTATCCTATCCCATTCCTCCGTTTCTTATTTCCTTATTATATCCTTTATCTTCTATCTATTTTTATTTTATTTCCTTATCCCATCTATCTGTTAATTTTGCGTAAAAGTGGCGCTTGCTCAAAAGATGTGGTCTGCTAATTTAATTTGTATGTTCATCGGTTAGTTTCTATTTTATTATCGCTTCTGCGCATGTGTGTGTGTTTTAATCCCTTCTGGGATCATTTGTTAGAATTCCTTTTTTTCTTTTTAATCTACCAAAAGGATCAGTCCCTGAAACTGGAGATTGGTTTATTTCAATTCTGAATCTCTTGAATTGTTTGGCATGAGGTTACATTACAATGTCATATTGTAAATATTGTATCAATTTGTGAGCTTATCTTGCAACTTTGTATTCCACTGGCACGAGCCTGAAACTTTATTTGATGTACCTCCCTTCTAGCGTATTGTGTAATATAATGCAAAGAAACTGATTTCAGAATCTATGGGTTTCCCCCCCTCCATTCTTTTTCTTTTTCCCCTAATTGCAGTGTCGGAACATATGTCCAAAGATTGTAGTCATTGGTGCTTAGGAATTCGATTATGACGATGTAATTAAAATTTGTATCACCTACGTGTCTTAAAATCGAACTTAACGCTTTTTATTACGCCATATGCTGGTTCATACTATTTGTTCTGATGTAAAATATAATTTGTTACCTCTTTGAGATTGGTATAATATATTTGTTATTTCCAAACTTGTTTTCCAAAATTCTCTTTCATGAGTTCCTTTCCCCTATTACTTCTGTTTTCATTGGTACCTACTACGGCAATTCTCTTGGGTAGCGGCCCTTTAACTTGTTTATGCACACGTATGGAGCTCTAAATTGCACTGTTTACGGTAATGTTGACACGATGTATTGAACTGTTATATTCTCGTGTTGCACGCTTCTCGGCACTCTGCGCGGTTTTGTACTGTCAGTTCTGGGTACTTTGATATCTTGTTGTCTAGTGTCCCGATCAAGGGCACTTTCTTAAAAGCAAATCTCAATTACAACGCTATTTCTAGCAAGTTGATAGTAAGCAAAGACACTATCAAGTACAAAGACCGTAACAACAGATTGCATGGCACCTATGGAGAAGCCGGTGAGCGACAGCTGCGCGGGGAGCCATCGCTCGGGCAGATAGGAAAGGGGGCCTGTTGCCATGTGCTTGCCCCCTCCAGTAGGTCACAGTCATGACGGGCGACGCTGCATTCTCCGGGATCGGAGGCTAGGTACCAAGGACACTAAGGGGATCAGGGTATGCAGCAGGTCTTGACATGGCTTAGTAACTGGCAAGACCCGCGCTAGTCACAGCAGCGCCTAGAAAGAATGATCCCCAAAATAACTGGACTGGTATGGAATAGAATACTGACTTGTGTATGATACTTATTCCTAACTAACAATATTACAGCCGAACCTCCATTTCTCGAATTTTCAGTATCTCGAAGTAACTAAAATTTCCCGGCCGCCTGCCGTATCCTTCAGGTGTATTTATTTTTCTACTACTTGAAATTCTGTTACACGATTTTCTCGGTTCCTCGAAGCAAACATTTCCTCCCTTGAAGCCGAAAATATTCTGTAATTCGAATTTTATGCAACATTCATTGTACAATACAGCATTTGTGGTTTGTGAGGAACAGTTAATAAGTAAAGAAAGGGTTAGAGTGATGCCGGCAGCTAATATGACGGGAACCGAAAAACTAAAACTTCTAATGATCGGAAAATCGGCGAAGCCTCCCTGTTTCTCAGGTGTGAATTAATTACCGGTCACCTACGGAAGCAACCCTCGTAGTCGTGGATGACAAGCTCCATTTACGAATCTCGGCTGCGTGATTTTGATGAGAAGTTTCAACGTGAAGGGAGGAAAGTTTAACAGTAACAAACAGAAGAGAATAACGGATTTATTCTAAAGGTGTTAACGGAGGTATGTTTCTTGTTTCACTGTTGTATGTACTGTATCCTGTCTTCTAAAATGTCACTGTAATAAGGGTTATAATTAAAGTGATGCCATAAAACAAAGTTTGTTTGAATATTTTTAAATACTGTTAAAATAATGTATTAAGTATAAGCCCGAAGGTACATATGATTTAATTATATTCTATATATGCTCCAAAACGGTATTCTCTATATCTCGAAATTTCGATAACTCGAAATAAAAATTAGCTCCCGAGGTGATTAGAGATATCGAGGTTCCATTGTACTTGTACTCTTCAGCCCACATTCTTGCATATGCTATCTAATATTTGTCAGATTTTAGATGTAGGCACCTTTCTACTTTAGCTTGTGTGCTTTTGTCCTGACACTCACTACCCGGCTAAGTGGTTAGCGTGCTGGCCTCTGGCCACAGGGGTCCAGGGTTCTGTTCCCGGAAGGGTCGGGATTTTTAACCTTAACTGTTTAATTCCGCTGACACTGGGGCTGGGTGTATGTGTCGTCTTCATCATCATTTCACCTTCATCACGACGCGCAGGTCGTCTACGGGTGTCAAATCGAAAGACCTGCACCTGGCGAGCCGAACTTGTCCTCGGACACTCCGGGCACTGAAAAGCCATACGCCATTTCATCTCACCACTATCTTAACACAATACCACACCTGCCTGGTAACATGCTGAGCATAGGGACAGGCTCGTATTCAATTTGAATCATGTCCTCTCAGCCATTTCTGCTGTCTATTTCTTCAAGAATTAACAGCATGTCGGAGGCGATGTACCTAGGCTTGATAGCCATGCGGGAGGAGCGGGCTTCAGGTACGCCGTCGAAAATAATTGGTGTCACTACCGGCGTGCTATACGGCTAGTATCTTAGAAAGGTGCGGGATCCAACTGGTGAGCCCGTGCCACACTGGGACGAAACACTGGTAATTTCTGACGACTGAGTTTCCAGAATTTTATTTAGCAACCTCAATCAGAAATCATATTTTAGTCATGCTAACCCAGAAGGGCATATATACCAGGCGGTGATGTAATTCTTCCCTAGTGCGTTGGCACTGCATTTGTGCTTATCACATGATAGCTTGCAGTAGAGTCGCTACCAGCGTACTAACTGGCAAGTAACTGGCCAGTATCTTGGAAAGGTATCTAACTAATGAACCCACGCCGCAATGGGGCGAAACATTGGTAATTTATGACGAGTAATTTTTCTGAATTTTATTTAAATCGCCAATTATTGAACCTGAATATATCTAACAAGGAATAACAATGAAAGGAAGCACGTTTGCCAGTTGATGGATATGATGCAATGGTGGCAAATCTGCGGAACCGTTCGGCTGAGTGCATGTATTTCATCCTAAAAACAGTGAGTTTTATTTCAATGGCCTATGAATAAAGGCCTCCTTCTTGTGAATACTCAAGAATGGCGGAAAGAATAACGATAAAACTGAAGCGGCGTGAGGACCCAAGAGATGCTGACCTCTGGGAAAGTACCATCGTGGGAGATTACTCCGTGAGAAAAATGAAGAGGTTTTTTTCGGTCGTTGTCATATATTATCAAGTTATTAGTCGAGTTAGTTTTCGAAAGACCGGGCGAGTTGGCCGTGCGCGTGGAGGCGCGCGGCTGTGAGCTTGCATCCGGGAGATAGTAGGTTCGAATCCCACTATCGGCAGCCCTGAAGATGGTTTTCCGTGGTTTCCCATTTTCACACCAGGCTGTACCTTAATTGAGGCCACGGCCGCTTCCTTCCAACTGCTAGGCCTTTCCTATCCTATCGTCGCCATAGGACCTATCTGTGCCGGTGCGACGTAAAGCCCCTAGCAAAAAAAAAAAGTTTTCGAAAGAATATCTCAATATATATTGACTGAAAGGGGAGAGATATCACAAAATGAGAATGTGCTGAATGAAGCCTATATTGAAGTTAATAGAATACAGGAAGCACTTAAGGAATGAACATCATAAAGATTGAATTTCCTTTGACGCTTAACAATAAACTGTATTCAGTCAATAGCGAGTAGTTAAGGGAGATGTCTTATGTTAAATCTCGGCTTTTGTAAACCATCGCTCAGGAATGAACACCGACTGAATCTCGATCTTAAAGAAGTTTACGTGGCCATGATATATAAAAAATAAACTACGAAGATAAGGTGAGATTCCCAGATGTACTTCGAGGCACAGTTAAAATACTTCAGATTGATTTGTTTTTTGGTAGTCAGGTCTGGAGGCAACAGCCTCACTGGGCTGAGTTGCTCAGATACTGACCTTCTGAGCTCAGTTCGAATGTGCTCAAGTATCTGCGTATCAGTAGATTTGCTGGTACGTAAAAGAAAACTCCTGCGTGACGAAACTCCACCACCTGAGCGTCTCTGAAAACCACAAAAGTAATTAATGGAACGTTAAAAGCCATTAATATTAACATTGAAAATAAACACACAAGCATGCTCTGAGGGTTATATAAACACGTACGGAGATATTCTCAACTCTTTCTAATTGTGAAGACAGGAACGAGAGCTGACAAAGTGAACAACACTTTTATTTTTTGACGCATGTAACAATATTGAGATTAAAATTGACGAGGGAGTACTTTTACTTTTTAAGAAAAACCTGTATACTGATATGTTACTTCTTGACTGGAACGTACAATTAATTATAGGTGAATGGAAGATAAAATAATCTCAATAATGATTTACATGTGTAAGTGCGCAGCATTCGAATGCTGTTCACAAATATTTATCCCGAAAATCACTACATTCAAAATAAGCCATTCTTCTTAGAGGTAGGAGCAATATTAGTGCCGGCGAATGAATACGTTTTGAAATTTAATACTTAAATGCTTGAGTGGATGTTATACGTGATTCATCGTAATTCATTCATTTTATCTTATTTTTTGTATTAATGTTACAGGTCATTTTTTCTATTAATACCGAGCACGAAAGCTGCAGTCGTTTAAGTGCGGCCAGTATCCAGTATTTGGGAGATAGTGGGTTCTAGCCCCACTGTCGGCAGTCCAGAAGATGGTTTTTCCCGGGTTTCCCATTTTCTCACCAGGAGCTGTACCTCAAATAAGGACGAGGCCGACTCGGTTCCCACTTCTACTTCTATCCCGTACCATCGTCAACGTAAGAACTATCTGTGTTGGTGCGACGTAAACAACTTGTTAAAAACTCTATTAAATGGTAACATTTTTCGTTCGGAAAACAAATGTTTGTTTTCTAACATAGTATTATGAATTGAAATAATATATCGTCGTTGCCGGGACAAAACCTCCTATGTGATAATATTCTTGGAGATATACTGACCCGCAGCACATACATTATGAAGAGCGAGAATGCCTTGACAACATGGCACACAATATTGCACCTTAGATGACAGAACCTTATCGGCCAAAGTTCTAAGCTAAAATATTTCATATAAGAGGTTTTGTCCCGGCAGCGGCGATATTCAAAAAATTCCATAGATTTTCTAAGAAATTTGCAACTGCTTATATCTCCCTCCGTCGTGAACCGCTTTCAATTTACAATACTTCCTATCCTGTCTCACCTTCATGGAAAATCCATTTGAAGCACGCACTGTGGACTCCAACTGGTCTATTTGAGACTTCTTCCATACATAGAGCCGGGTCAACACGTCCCTACTTTTGGATGATTAGAAAGTCTCTCATCATCTTTCAAATTCCCACGAATAATACGCACCACTTTTCCGTTTCGAGGGAATAATTACTTGTTTTATCTTTCTCAAGAGGAGGGATATGATGATATCCATTGACAGGTCGTGTAAGAACTTGTTACCCAAACTATTTGGAAAGTCATGGTTTTTCTTATAATCTAGGGATTCATTGATTCCACCAATGTTCATAATATAAAAAGTCAATGGTCAGAGTAGACAACTTTTGGGAACATCATGCTCTCCACATATTTTGTCAAGAAAATCAACTGAAAATTTTGTTTTGTTGAAGAATATCATCGGTCTTGTTTCATTCTTGTCCTTTTCTCATGTAAGGTGGAACAACTTTGCCTTTCTTCAGACTGTAGTTGAGCGGGAATCTAAAGTTTTTCAAAGAGGATAAAATGATCGCTATTACACTACTCTGTCAGTAATGTTCAATGCTACAGTGTTTCAAGATCAATCCAAGAATGTCATAGAAACTGTAAGGCCAGTGTTCACGTGGATGACAGTTATCATCCCCCTCCTTTCGGGATGCCGTATTGATTAACGATCTGGAGCAAAAAAAAAAAAAAAAAACATTACATTTCACATATATATATATGTAGTAATGTTTCCTTGTGAATAACATTAAGCTCTCATTTGATATGTTAAGAAATAAAATCAATATTGCCGATCGAGATGGTCTTGTGGTTAGGGGCGTGCAGCTGTGAGTTTGCATTCGGGAGATAGAGGGTTCGCTCCCATGAAATTAGTTTCCTGTGGTTTCCCATGTTTAGAGCAGGCAAATTCTGGGGCTGTTCCTTATTAAGGCCACGGCTGCTTCCTTCCAATTACTAGCCATTTCGTATCCCATCGTCGCCATAAGGCCTATCTGTGTCGCGGTGCGACGTAAAATCACTTGTATAAAGTAAAATTAATTAATATTGAAAAAATGTTGTCCCTGGATGTTAATAGTCATCCTCTTGGGCACTGGAGTGTTAACGATTTCGGACTCTCTATATGTAATTCCCAGGCTCGAGTTTATCATTGTGTTAAACCCAGTATGAATTGTGAAGTAGTCGTTCAAGTTTCAACAGAATTTCTAAATTATTTACCTTCAACGAGCATGCCATCACATGCAACCACGCAAAAGAGGGATATATTTTTAAATTGTACTAGTACGTAAACTAACCCAAGCGAACTTATTGAAAATGAAAACGATGAAACGTATTTTCATTGAAGCTACTGTTGCATTCGGAGGAAATGTTTTAATACCAGGGAATGCTATGACTCCATTAAATTCGCTATTTAAATCTCCAGCGATTCATTTCCCAGTAACAGTTTGCTTTGACATGATGACAAATAAGGCACAGGGATTTACATTTGCGTAGCTTGGGTTGACAGTACTGGGGAATATGACTCTTTCCCGTTCTCTGTCAGAACGAAACCTTTTCGTGCTGACATTAAGTTCATAAAGACTAATCATTGACTGAGACTTCAGTTAAAAACCAGATGGAATTCTTTATATATTCCTCCCGGATAAACTGGGCGAGGTTCAGTATAAATAAATAAAAAATATAAATAAATAAATAAATAAATAAATAAATAAATAAATAAATAAATAAATAAATAAATAAATAAATAAATAAATAAATAAATAAATAAATAAATAAATAATTGCACTCAGTGTTTCTTGGGAGGCCTGTAAGATGCTAGACTAAGATGTAAGTCAACCAGGTGATTCCAATTGGATTAGGACCACTAGAGCAGGGCGTATGGCAAATCTAAGGATGTTCTGTAAGGTAATATACCAGATCCAAAGACTCAGCGGGCTATATGCGAAACCTGTTTGTTTCGTGACTTGAGGGTTCTATCCAACGGCGAAGGACAGGCGTTGGTGAGTGTTCATGGTGTAACGGTTCAAATCCCGTTACAAGATGATATCTGTATTATTATTATTACTATTATTATTATAATTATAATTATTATTTTATATGTATTATTATTATTATTATTATTATTATTATTATTATTATTATGTCTATACTTTTATTATTACTATTATTGTAACTATTATTATTGTTCAATTCAATTCTGCAATGCTTGTCGCTTGCGTGATTGTAGTCAAATTGTTACGTATATATGTGTGTGTAAATTAACACTAAAACATGTACAGTAAGTGTTGCTGTATATCAGATGTGGATGTAGTGTTTGCAATAACTTCTGACATTGTAATATTGCGAAATACTGCTGGAGTAACTGTCGAGTCATTAATACGTCATCGTGAGCATTTAGTGGTGAGCTCACTTTTATTGCAGATACCTAGGGTGCCGCCGGCTGTTTCACCATAGGGTGTGACATATGTCACGAGGTTGGAGTAGATCATAATTATTCCTGGAGATTGCGTAGGTGTGTCAACTAACGTCTATATAAGGTGGCTGCATATTGTAGCGTCAGTCATTAGTTAAACGGAAGGTGAACAGTGAAGAAGTCAAATGGATATGTGAACAATTATTGAGTGAACGAGATGGAGAGGCCTCAGCAGGTCATGAAGTCAACGAGATGGAGTGGCCTCAGTCAGTCATTAGTCATTAGTCAAGGGGAAGGTGAACAGTGAAGAATTCAATTGGAAGGAGAGGCCACTGTTGGTCGGTCATTGCAGTTGGATAAGATAGGCTTGCCACGAAGTCATAGAAGGATAGACTTTCCATGAAGTCATATAGGACAGACCACGAAGTTATCACATGGATACTTATTCGTCAGTGAAACAAAATGGATACATCACCAAATTAGGCTTGATATACAACAGCAAATACCAATTCAAAGGAATACGTCGTAATTACACTCAAAGTGTTGAAGGTACAGTCAAGTGAACCAGTGAGGGATAAATTTCGTGTGTAATTGTTAAATGTCCGGTCAAATAGAATTCAAATTCATGCCTAGTTTCTTTCAGTTGCAATGTCATAATTTTATATTCTCATCTGTTTTATCGCAGCAAGACTTACTATTTTTCTATACAATTTAAATAATATATTTTTGTTCTATCAAATGAATTTATCGTATTGTTTCAATGGGAGAATTAGAATTAGATAACCTCAAATTTAATGGGGAAACCGAACGCCAATCTCCTTTTCCCAGAACTTATATGGTATGTTGTCAAAAGAAAGCTTATTACCCCACACCTAGAGATATTCAAGATTCTCATTCTATTATTGCTGCACTGAGTTGTAGCTGGCGCCCATCAAATAACGTATGTGTAAGTAACCAGGTAAGAACCAAGTGTGAGTACAAGGTCCAACGATTGAGTATTTCATTTAATGAATATTAATTTTCATAATTTTTTCATTTAAATGCAGTTTTATTTGTATTGTAA
This sequence comes from Anabrus simplex, assembly GCF_040414725.1. Classification (NCBI taxonomy): domain Eukaryota; kingdom Metazoa; phylum Arthropoda; class Insecta; order Orthoptera; family Tettigoniidae; genus Anabrus; species Anabrus simplex. The sequence goes on from NC_090266.1 coordinate 190,524,747, forward strand.
AGTCAGTAAGGAGTTAGGAACGATTTACAATGGCTTTCGCTGCTTTTACCACCATTTGAAAGTTTACTTGGACATTGTTTAGGCAGGTCGTCAATTAATCACAAAGGTATTTAATTGCACATACCTGTAATCTTTGAACCACAGAAAACATTTTGCCCAAAGCTATCGTTTGTATGAAAACTGAAGTTGGTGTAGTACAGAATTTTATTTCTTGAAACGAAATCTTCCTTTACTCCCTAATGCACGGACAACGCTAACAAGTGGATAATGGAACTCTTCACGTCAGAATGTGCTCCACAGGACAATAAAGTAAAATCGTATTAGATAATTAATCGGTTACTAATGAGTTTTCCAAGGGTCTAAACAATTTTTCAAAGTTTGGGTTATGAACGTTTCTGCCGCTTCCAGCTATGCACACGGCATAGGTACGTGCCTTCATAAGTCTTACTGTGTGATACTATGTTATTTTCTTTCTTTAGCGTTAAATAAATTACGCACATCTCTGCGATAATAGACAATAATGAATACAAAATAATAATGTTAATTAATTTCGTGTGGCTATTTCTAGCCGAGTGCAGCCCTTGTAAGGCAGACCCTCCGATGAGGGTGGGCGGCATCTACCATGTGTAGATATCTGCGTGTTATTGTGGTGGAGGATAGTGTTATGTGTGGTGTGTGAGTTGCAGGGATGTTGGGGACAGCACAAACACCCAGCCCCCGGGCCATTGGAATTAACCAATGAAGGTTAAAATCTCCGACCCGGCCGGGAATCGAACCCGGGACCCTCTGAACCGAAGGCCAGTACGCTGACCATTCAGCCAACGAGTCGGACAATAATAATGTTTAAATGATCCCATTTGTAGTTGTGAAATTTAGGGGAGTTGATTAGTGTGGACATTAACAATAAAGAGAGTAGCACCCCCTATTTGGTACTTATTTTGAACATTAAAATGTGTTACAATGTCTTAACACCTATTTTCTATACACCAAGTACATCGATTAAGGGGCAGCCTAACACATTCCAGTGCACAACTGCTACCTGTTGTATGTAAACAGAACTGCCTAGGAATTTCAAATAATTTCTGAAATCAAGCATTTATATGATAAGTGCCTTACGAAAAGTATGAAATAACTTGTTGAAAACAGGAGGATGACAAATGATACTGTATTAATGATTCTACTTCAGTACCTTGTTCCCCTGAATTAATCGGAATTTGTGGCTTTCGTCACAGGCATCCATGAGTGACACTCATCGAAATGGGCGCTTTTATTGTTGGAGAAACGTACTCATCCGGTGGTGCAATTTTTAAACCGTCTGTCTTCTGGTTTCACTGGTTACGAAATAGTTCCTACTATTGTCTATATGAGTAGACGAAAATTCGTCCATAAGTAATAATCTGCCCAAAACGACTGGAAAGCGTGCATCATGGAAACGGCATTTTGCAATGGTCTTTTCTCTTCTCACCGATACTGTAGTAATAAAAACCTGATATCCCAAATGGAAAAATTAACTACTGCAAACGATGACCAATTATTTCTTTAGGATCCTTCAGGTAAACATGTAACAGGAAGAATCGATACGACAAAATACGTGTGGGGGTCATTTCAGGTTTAAATAATAACTGATCAGTAATGTAGATAAGTTGACTCGCATAATTCTCAATAACTGCCTGTGATTATCCAATTAAAGCGTGCACATATTGCTCCATTGTAATACTGTAGTCTCCCGGAAAGTCTCCAAGAGCAAATTCCATACATTTTTGACTTCCAGCAAATAGTCTCACAAAAACTTTCATTTCCATCTTTTTTAAAATTTTTATGTGGTTAATGGTGTGGGTCACTGCAGTCGCGTCCTAGTTCCGGAACCACGTGAAACGGCTGAATGGCCTAGTAAGGGGTCCTGAGAGAATGAATACCATATCCTACGGAATAAGGGTGGGCACCTCGTACTTATTCTTAGTCATGATTTCCTTTGTGCTTAGGTGGCTAGGACCATACAATTCATCGGTGGTCCCTTACCCTTTAGAGGAGAGAATCTCACTGGCACTATGTGTAAGTAGGGTAGCATCCCCCTTCACATTTTTACGAGCACTCTTAGAACGTTTCAACCAACCCTCGGACCTATGGGAGTAACTGAGTCTCACTTCCATTTGATAGGCGAGGGACCCCTTAGAAGCAACTTGTCGAACGAATAGGATTTTGAAGAGGCTTACAGAAGAAAGAAAGTAGAACTCGGCGTGTTACGGAAAGGGATGTCTCTGGATGTGTCAGATGCTAACGAGGAAAACAGAAGAGATTATAAAGTGTTCTTAACAGGTGTTAAAAGAGGAAGGGCAGAGTGTGGGGTAGGACTGTTCATCAGGAATACTACTGCACACAACACAGGTTCTGTTAGACAGGTGAGTGAATGATGTGGGTAGATTTGGCAGTTTGAAGATTTAGGACAGTAGTTCCTAGTCATTCCCTTTCTGTTTCTACTACAGCATCCCTGTATCTAACAATCAAAGAAATATTTATGCTCCTAATCGATTCTTTCATTTGCCTTTTGCAATTTTATAAAATCATTAACACCGGGCGAGTTGGCCGCGCGGTTAGAGCCGCGAAGCTGTGTGCTTGCATGCGGGAGATGGTGGGTTTGAAACCCACTGTCGGCAGCCCTGAAGATGGTTTTCCATGGTTTCCCATTTTCACACCAGGCAAATGCTGGGCTGAACCTTAATTAAGGCCACGGCCGCTTCCTTCCCATTCCTAGGCCTTTCCTATCCCATCGTCACCATAAGACATATCTGAGTCGGTGCGACGTAAAGCAAATAGCGAAAAAAGAAAAAATAATAGTACATGTTTTGACTGCTTTGCAGTCATCATCACCTGTATTTACATAAGCTTAGGTGTAAATATGGTAAAAGAATGCAGAATATATGTTCTCATATTAGCCTTGATAATTCCTCATGTTAAACTTAAACATTTTTTCTATTGGAGAGGATGGTTGCGGTGAGGGGGTGTTGGAGGGGAGGGGTGAATGCTTAAAAAGTGATTAATAACTTGCCCTTAACTAAACTATTGTTAAAAATTATCTTCTTCAATAAGAAGGTAAAAAACGTCTTTTAAGTCTCCTTTTTACCTTCTGCTCGGAAGCGTATTTGAAAAACACTGATTAACTTTTCACCAACCAATCATGTCAATATTTTCTAAAGTATTCGTAAGTCTTCGCTTGTTTATCCTGTTACTAATTTAAAGGTCCTCTTTAGTGTTGGTGAAATTATGTCCTCAGAAAGAAAACATTTCTATTTCGACATACATAGGAAACCCACCTCCACACCAACCACGATTAAAAACAATTCCTTGCACCCCGATTAACAGAAGAAATCCGCGTATTACAGTTTTATTAACAGAGCCTTCGAAGTTCCATTAACCGAAAATGAGAGAAAAAATGAGCGCGCATACATCCGCAAACAGGCCTTATTTAACTGTTTTAGTCTCAAAGTCATTAATAAAATAATCACTAATTGCAGAAATAAACAAAAGATAAATTTGGTAGAACAATCGGAGAATGCCAAAAAGTATACAACGTATACATACGATAATCCCTCAAACAGCATTGCGTCTGCAATTTACATGACCAGTCTTAACCAAATATCCTTGGATCATGCCCCTGTCGGGTGCAATATATCTAAGTATATGTTCATATAGAGGGTCTCTTTGTTCGTTCGTATCGTTTAAATTCCGATCATTATTCGTTAACTTATCAAGAGGAATGTGAATATTTTCTAAATTATTCGTAAATCTTCCCTTGTTTATCCTGTTAATAATTTTAACGTCCTGTTTAACATTGATGAATTTATGTCCTTTTTCATTCATGTGAGTTTGATAATTTCATGAGTGGTAAGGAATATAATGAAGCTACGTGAGGTGATCCAGAGTTACGACGGATGTCTATAGGACTGATACCCCATACCACCCCCCATTGAAATATTTAGCTAGGGAATGTTTCCATTCAATTTGGGTTGTTTTGATCAGTTTATGTACGATTTAATTATGATTTAAGTACCGTGTGACAGTTTAATTATGGTATAAATACGAGTTAATTAGTGTGTGAATATTTAATGATGATTTGATTACCGTGTGACAATTTAATAATGGTATAACGACGAGTTAATTAGCGTGTGGATATTTAATGATGATTTGATTACCCTGTGACAATTTAATTACGGTGTCATTATGAGTTAATTAGCATGTGAATATTTAATTGTGAGTTGATTACCGTGTGATAATTTAACTATAAATTAATTACGTGTTAACCATAAATTAATGAGGGTTTGATTATGAGTTATTATCGTTTGATTATTTAAATCGTTCTAATTATGAGGAAGTTTTCATGTGATGGTTTGATATGATTTAATTACCAGGTAAATCACATAAGTAAATCAGTGTACAGCTGAAACCAGTAATAATAATAATAATAATAATAATAATAATAATAATAATAATAATAATAATAATAAAGTAATTATGCAAATGTCAGTATTATAAGACCGGTGTCGTTATGTGAGATAGGTGTGATATTTGAAGTCATGGATTGTCCATGAGAAATATATGTGTTAAATTGTGGTTATCTATTTGGAGTCGATGCGGTTTGACAAATGAGGAATAGACCTCAGTATTATCGAGAGTGTACCTCGGGACGAGGCGTTTTTAAGGAAATGGTTTGTTATGCCTGTGAAGGCCGAGGCTATTGACCACCCGATGTGGGGGTCGGAATCGCTTGACCGTGCGACAGATTGGTTATTTTTGTGTGTCCCTCACCTCTAAGGGAGGGAGCTTTTGCTGTGAATGCAGGCCGGAATGAGTAAGCTAAGAGCTAGAAATATTCAACACGCCAGAATAATGTATTCCCTAATAAATGACACGGTATTTGGTACTAATATTTGGTAGATTATTATTATTATTGCTTATTTGAATATAAATTAGCTAGGGTTTCCAGTGCCACATGTTCATCTCTGGGGTCTTCAGTTCAGTCCTCTACGTGGGCATTGGTATTCCACAGTGCCCACGTGTTTATTGTACATAATTATTTACGTTGTTTTATGTGACATGTTTTGACTGTGATTATCGTCGGCGGTGGTTCATCCCATCGGCACGGCGAATTGTGTTCTATTGAGGGTTTGGTTCGAACCCGGGTGTTTGACCCACATCTGTATAATTTATTTTATGATATTCCGTTGGGGAAATAGTTGTGTGCTTTTAGAATAGGGATCACTCAGACCCGTTGCATGATTGTCAATGTCGTTTGTCAGTAATGTGAGATAGCTTGAGTATTTATGGTAAATGTTTCCGTTCATGCTGGGTCATGGCATATCGCTTTGCGATAAATAATACTCGGACCTTTTATACAAGACTACAAGTCCATAAATAATCCACAACAAATGTCAATAAATAATGTACTTCTTATGTGTATATATGCGTCATCCCGACAGTCATCAGGATTGAATTAACCTTTTGCATTAACTTAAATTTTATACGAATGTGTTGTCATTATAGTTAGGCATACCCCGTTTCTCCTACCCTGTATGCCGCTAAGTTAATTTAAGATATGCGCCTATTTATTTTACCCAGTAACGCCCTGTAGGTTTTCTCGCCGGAGCCTTTTGGGGGTAGGGGCGGGTACAATATGTAATTATTAGAAAGGAAGCAAACGAGCTTAGCAAATAAAACGACCAAGTATGACGTTTCTAAGTCACAGTTAGCACCCCCCTCCTCTCGAGAAACAACAACAGATGACGACACGCCCTTGTCTCCCCTCTCCCCGCCGTACCGTGCTAACAAGCAGGCTACAACACATCGCTACTATACCAGATCGAGGACGGAGGACACAGACCCACACCTAAGATAGCGGGAAATAAAGATGTGAATCCAGACAGAGGTAAGTTAGGATTTTTCAAAACACTACCATCATTTTTTCTAAGAGGTCATTCTAAATGCAACCCTTTGAAAAGAACGTTTTTAATTATTTTCACCTGTTTTCTACCAGATGCATATCGTGTTGCAAGCTGCCCAATTATATGGTCTATGGACATAATAACTTCTAAACAAATACCAACATTGAGGTGAAAGGGCATTCTAACAATCTACCTTTGGCAATAAGGAAAGCAAGTTAATCAGCTTTTTCCACAAGCCTTCAAGCACAAATCTGAGTGGGTCGTTAAAAGGAAGATTTTAACTCCTAGACTGGAAACAGACAAATGTTTTTTATTAATATTTTACCTAAGAATAAGTTTTAATTATACTTCAATAACATAACGAGTTGTTAGTTGGTGAAAAGTTAATCAGAATTTTTAAAGTACGCTTCCGAGCAGAAGCTAAAAAATAACTTAAAAGGCGTGTTTGTTTTCTTATTGAAGAAGAGAATTTGTTAAGAATACTTGAGTTAAGGACAAGTTATTAATCACGTTTTAAGCATTCTCGCCCCCTCCAACCCCCACATCACCGCCACTGTCCCACCCCAATAGACAAAAATGTTTAAGTTTCCCATGACAAATTATCAAGGCTAATATGAGAACGTATATTGTGAATACTTATACCTTATTTACACCTAAGCTTATGTAAATATAGCTGATGGTGACTGCAAAGCTGTCGAAGAATATACTATGAATGATTTTATAAAATTGCCAAAGGCAAATAAATGTGTCGATTAGGTGGCTAAATATTGCTTTGATTGTTAGAATGTCATATCGGTACGGACATGAAGTGGATAGTTTGTAATGCATTCCTGTATATCATCCATTATTTTTCTATATCCTGAACCTTCTTACTGTCTATTGTTTGCAACTTTTCGAACTCTATGTCAAAATCATTATATAACTACCAACCCGGGTGTTATTTTTAAAATGTCGTTTTAGGTCACAGTATTACTTATTGAAGTGGCATTTGGTCAGGGATGGCTGAGTAATAAATAATAATTATAGCCTTAGCAACGTGTTGCACACATTTCAATTTGATACCATATTGGCTGATTGCGTAATACCAGTTTCTGTTCCATGTTAGTGTACCAGATGGCAGAAAATGGGTCTCCGTTGCGTGATCTGTGGCTGAAAGCCAATGTGCCACGAGAGGTCATTCACATACCGGCGAATGAATTATTATCCACCCTTCAGAAATCCATATAGCAGTTGAGGCTTTCATGGTCGGCGTTAAAATACATGTCTGTGTTTTACGGGCTTGTAGGCCGTGGTCCAGGAGCATGTGATAGTCCTGACGTTTCATTAAGACTGCGTTCGTCATTATCAAGTGTTCCGACTGGCATCGATGGCAGCAAAGCTCACTGTGGAGTGGAGTGGGGTTGCAATTCCACCTCATTGTATAGTGCAGGCTAGGGTGCGCTGCTCTCCTATTGCTCCGCCATTTGGATGGGCGATCGCTGATTGTCTGTTCTTAGGCCAATGATTGAAGCATTAAGTAGCCCGATGTAGGTCGACATGCCTTGGCGGAGACAGGCAAGTGACCAGCCGTTGCTTTTCCTGGTCTGCCGCAGACACCCTGTCCTCCAGGATTTAATGCTTTCAGCAGCGAGTGTTCTGCGACTGATGACCTTTCTGCTCGTTCCAGCCGGTTGTGCCTGTTGTGCTCCTTCATTCGCGTGGCGATGAGGCAATTTGTAGTTTCAAAAGTTCGACTGCCTCTACTGGGTTTGAATCGACAACTTGGCCATCCCAAGGCCGACACTCTACCACTGGTACACAGAGGAAGACAGATCTGTAATGTAATTGTGGGATAGATGGGTCACCGTATCTACAATTAATGATAGCCTGGTATGGCGTGTTGATTGATCTCAGGGGAGAAATGCTGGGTACTGAGAAGGACTTTTCAAATGACTTGTAGTGCTGATATACTCAAGTCATAATATTGACTGTGGATGGAAAATAAGTTAAGGCTAGATATACATAGTTGTTAGCCGGGATGAGTGGCTCAGACAGTTGAGGCGCTGGCTTCTGACCCCAACTTGGCAGGTTCGATCCTGGCTCAGTCCGGTGGTACTTGAATGTGCTCAAATAAGTCAGCCTCGTGTCTGTAGATTTCCTGGCATGTAAGAGAACTCCTGCGGGACTAAATTCTGGCACCTCGGCTTCTACGTAAATCGTAACAGAGTAGTTAGTGGGACGTAAAGCAAATAACATTATTATTAACATAGTTGTCATGGCAATTTAGATAACTCATTAAACTGATATTTATAGGCGGGGTTACCTTCAGAAGTGTTTAATAAAACTTGGATAGCTTCTAGGTTACTTTCTATTAGCAAGTAGTTGATAACTCCAATGCCAGACCAGGGTCGGCCATGCAATAAGATAATTCAAAATCTCTGAATTCATGGGTGAAACTTTGATAACATGAGAGGTATGTTTCGTTCTGATATTGAATGAAACTTGCGTCTAATGAGATGTTGATTATTTATCACTATTTCTATGGGATGATGAGGTCATTGTACTTTTATCTAAGTTTTAACTCCTCAGGTGCAATCTCAGCATCATCGGTAAGACCTACTTACGATTTCGCCTGCTGTTCATAGTCCGATTAATACAGCTCATATTTTCGAAGTGGGATGTCATTAATTATCATTATTTATTTTCCTTAAATTGTACATGTACAATTTAGGGGTGGTAGATGGAGAAAGGGCAAGCCCTATATACACGGAAGTGCCTCCATCCCCACATTTATGTGTACATAAACTCTACTGAATATTTACATATCGTCCCTTAAGAAGCAATACCGCGTATCTGACAATGCTCTTCCTATACTTTATGTTCCTTAACACTGGTCACGTCTCCCAGCCACATATGGATGTGTAGTCCATGAGAATAATTTTCGTTATGTTCATTTCCCTATACAGCCGTTTAAAGGAAAATGAACCTTACCGTACCAAACCGCGCCGTATATTGGCATGTAGTATTTTGTTACTCCTACAGTAAAATGTATTTAAGGTTCATTTTCCTTCATACGCCAGCATAGGAAAATGAACACAGCGAAAATTGCTCTGATGCACTGCATATCCATATGTGACTGAGAGACATGACCAGACTTAATGAACATAATGGGTACGAAGTGCATTGTCAGATAACCGGTAATGTTTCTTAAGGGACGATATACGTAGACGATTTTGAATTTACATATTTACAGTCCAAACACTGTACCTTTAAAATAATAATTATCTTATTACCCAGCCATTTATACTCTCACTCATTCCATATACACATTCATTCACAACCACTCTCAAACCCGCAAGCATACACATTCGCCCACATTCGACTGTACTTGCATCCATCCTTCGAATCATGTGACTTTGCCGCGGTGGGGAGGCTTGCGTGTCCCAATGAAGCAGGTAACCGAGCCGTAAGTGCAACCATATCGGATGGGTATCTGACGAGAGACCAGACTGACGAATGGTTCATCGAAAGGGGTGTAGCAGCCTTTCGGAAGTTGCAAGGGCGGCAGTATAGATAATTGATATGGTCTTGTAATATTGCTTAACATGGCTTAGCTATGTTGATACTGCTACACGGCTGAAAGCAACGGGAAACTACAGTCGTAAATAAATACCGAGGACATGCAGCTCTCTCTGTATGAATGATGTACAGATGATAGATTCCTCCTGGGTAAAATATTCCGGAGATAAACTAGTCCCCCATTCGGATTTCCGGGTGGGGACTGCACGAGAGGGGCAATCATCAGGAAGATGGATACTGATATTCTGCGAGTCGGAGCGTGGAAAGTTAGAAGTTTGAATGGTTGTGGTAGGTTAGAGAATCTGTAAAGGGAGATGGATATACTAAAGTTAGATGCAGTTGGTATAATTGAAGTACGTTGGCATGAAGAGTAGGATTTTTGGTCCGGCGACTACATAATTATCAACACAAAATCAAACAGGGGAAATGTAAGAGTTGGTTTTATAATGAATAAGAAAATAGGGCAGCGGGTGAGCTACTAACACCCGCATAGTGAAAGGATTATTGTTGTCAATATAGACACCAAGCCAATGCCCATCACAATAGTGCAGGGCTACATGCCTAATAGTTTAGCGGATGATAAAGAAATCGAAAGAATATATGAGGAGATAGAAGATTTAATACAATATGTAAAAGGTGACGAGATTATAATTGTGATGGGAGACTGGAATGCAGTAGTAGGCCAAGGAGGGAAAGGTAACATAGTAGGAGAATTCGGATTGGGACAAAGGAATGAAAGAGGAAGCCGGCTGGTTGAATTCCGCACCGATCATAATTTAGTCCTTGCTAACACTAGGTTCAAACACCACAAACGACGGCTGTATACATGGACGAGACCTGGAGACACTGGAATGTACCAAATAGACTTCATTATGATTAGGCAGAGATTCAGAAACCCGGTATTGGTTTGCAAGACTTTCACAGGAGCAGATGTGGACTCTGACCACAACCTATTCGTCATGAAATCCCACCTGAAATTGAAGAAATTGAAGAAAGGGTGATATGCAAGGAGATGGGATCTAGAAAATTTGAAAGAAAAGAGTGTGAGGGATTGTTTCAATGAACATGTAACAGAAGGACTTAAAAAATGTTGAAGGAATCACAGTAGAGGATGAGTGGACAGTCATGAAGGATGAGATCAGAAAGGCTGCTGAAGAAACGTTAGGAAGAAAGGAAAGATCAAGTAAGAAACAATGGATAACTCAAGAGTTACTAGACCTGGTTGACGAACGACGAAAGCACAGGAATTAAAAAATGAGAAGGGCAGAAAAGAGTTCAGGCGAATAAAAATGAAGTAAATAAAGTGCAGGACAGCTGAGGAAGAAGAAGAAGTGCAAGCATGTTGAACTTTGTATGGTCCTAGGAACGGTAGATACTGCGTGCAGGAAAATCAAGGAAACCTTTGGAGAAAGGAAAACTAGGTGAATGAATATTAAAAGCTCAGATGGAAAATCGCTTCTAAGAAAGGAAGACAAGTCAAAAAGATGGCAGGAACATTATCCAACAGTTGTATCAAGGTAAAGAAGTAGATGATAGGGTTCTGGAACCAGAAGGTGCTGTTGATGGTGATGCCAAAGGAGGTGCAATTTTGAGGTCCGAATTAAACAGAGCTTTGAGAGACGTAAGTAGGAACAAGGCACTGGGAATTGATGACGTACCCTCAGAATTACTGAATGCCTTAGAAAAAGCCAGCATGTAGAGGTTATTCCGTTTAGTGTGAAAGATGTTTGATACAGGATAAGTACCGTCCGATTTTCGGCAGAAAAGCCGGTGCTGACAAGTGAGAAAACTACTGCACCATTGGTTTAGTATCTCATAACTGCAATTTTTTTCACGCATTATTTACAGAAGAATGGAAAGACAAGTTGAAACTGAGTTGGGTGGAGATCAGTTTGGCTTCAGAAGAATGTGGGAACACGCGAAGCAATCCTGACTTTACTTCTGATCTTAGAGGACCGAATTAAGAAAGACAAGCGCACATATATGGCTTTCGTACATCTAGAAATGGCATTCGATAATGTTGGTTGGACCAAGCTGTTTGGGATTCTGAAGGTGATCGGGATCACATACCGAGAAAGGAGAATTATCTACAATGTATACAAAAATCAGTCTGCAGTGATAAGAATCCAGGGCTTTGAAAAATAGGTAGCAATCCAGAAAGGAGTGAGGCAAGGCTGCAGTTTGTCCCCTCTCCTTTTCAATGTTTGCATGGAACAGGTGATAAAGGAAATCAAAGAGGAATTTGGAAAGGTAATCAAAATCAAAACCCTGAGATTTGCCGATGCTATTGTTATTTTATGTGACTCTGCAAACGATCGGGAAAAAATGCTGAATGGTATTTACAGAGTCTTGGAGAAGGAATATAAGATGAAAATAAATAAGTCGAAAACAAAAGTAATGGAGTGGGGTCGAACGAAGTCAGGTGATGCAGGAAATATTAGATTAGGAAATGAAGTCTTAAACGAAGTAGATGGATATTCTTACTTGGGTAGTAAGATACTTCATGATGGTAGAAGTAAGGAGGACAAAAAATGCAGACCAGCACAAGCAAGGAAGGCCTTTCTTAAGAAAAGAAATTTGTTCACCTCGAAAATTGATATAGGAATTAGAAAGATGTTTTCGAAGAATTTCATATGGAGCGTAGCTCTTTATGGAAGTAGAACATGGACGATAACTAGCTCGTAAAGAAAGAGAATAGAAGCTATCGAAATGTGGTGTTACCGAATAATGCTGAAGGTGAGATGGGTAGATAGAATCACGAATGAAGCGATACCGAATTGAATTGGTGAGAGGAGATCGATTCGGCTTAATTTCACCAGAAGAAGAGATAGAATGATAGGGCACATCTTAAGACACCCAGGACTTGTACAGTTGGTTTTTGAGGTAATTGTAGGTGGCATGAATGGCAGGGGTAGACCAAGATACGAGTATGACAAGCAGATTAAAGCAGGTGTAGGATGTAGGAGTTCTGTAGTAATGAAAAGGTTGGAATAAGATAGGGTGGCATGGAGATCTGTATCAAACCAGTCTATGGACTGATGATCCAAACAGCAGCACAACAAGTTATATACATGTAAATTTTCTTAACTCCATGGAGGAAGTGAGGAAGAGGAAGCAGCTTAGTCCAAGTTGTAAACTGAACCATTAAGACAGTTTTTGCCAAGTTTCATGGCAGTGTGTATATTGGTTGAGAAATTATGTGTTCCTTAATTGTTATTAACAATTGATATTGTTAAAATTGAATATTACTGTTCAACTATTTCAAGTTTTATGAATTTTTGTACGGACTGTTCTTTAGTATCAATTTTTCATGTATTTTGTCACATATCACTTGTAATACACCCCCTATTTACTTTGTGTACCATTTTAAGCAAGTGACCTATACTCACAAGCTGAGAGACTTTGAAAGTTCTTTCTTAAACCATCATGGAGAAAAATGTTCCTAAAACTATTTTTAAAAAATGCATTTCTAGAAAAAAACAGGTTTAAAATTTTCTTTGTTAAATTTTGCAACTTTTCATCGAAAAAATTAAGATTTTATGGATGTTTTGAAAATTGACCTGCTCCACGGCTAAATGGTTAGCGTGATGGCCTTTGGTCACAGGGGTCTCGTGTTCGATTCCCGACAGGATCGTGCATTTTAAAATAAATTGGTTAATTTCGTTAGCACGGGGGCTGGGTGTATGTGCCTTCTTCATCATAATTTCATCCTCATCACCACGTGCAGGTCGCCTACGAGGGTCAAATCAAAAGACCTGCATCTGGCGAACCGAACTTTGTCCTCGGACACTCTCGGCACTAAAAGCCATACGCCGTTTCATTGTTCATTGTTAAAATTCAATGCATAACGTGTTTTTCTGTCAAAAACTGTAGACTGACTTTCTTCAAATAGCTGTGCCAGGTCACATTTAAATATGTTAATATTAAGCATTGGCTTTTAATTAAATTACATACTACTGTATTTTCACCATCATCCCCCCTTAATACTGATCAAGCCTTTCTGCCATATACTGATATGCAGTCCAAGAGAACTCTTTCCTTGTGGAACCTCAAATGCATCAGACACTAAGAGTTGGTAAATAGGTCACGCAAACATACATTCCTACAGCACATTTTCCTTTACAAAAGCGCGTACGAAAATGAACTCAACGAAATTGCTCTGATGGACTGCATATCAATATATGGCGGGGGGAGGGGAGGGGGTGACCAGTGATAAAAGAAACTATGGATAGGAAGAGCATTGTAATATTCACTGGTTTGGCACAGGGGCGACGATATGGAAGGCAGGAGTTTATGTAAGAAAGTAGTCCAGAAGGTAAATAATGTAGAAGAACAAAAAGCTTTGCATGGTGTAATTGTACGAGGAAACAAGCAGAATATCATTTACATGTATAGAGATGATGATAATACTATCTAACAGGGAAATTAGAATGATAATTTGATGGTTGGTGACTATATGCGAGAATAAACGCTAAGGAATTAAAATCGGAAATATCAATGTATTTTATGTAATAAATATGTATAAGTTGTAAACTTAACTGAGCTGAGTGGCCACGCGGGTTAACGCCCTACGGTAATGGAGGTGAGCTCTGCATTCGGCAAACGAGTGGGTTCAAACCCCACCGTTGGCTGTGCTGAGAATGGTTTTCTGTGGCTCCCCATTTTCACTACGACGCAAATGCCGGGAGAGTCCCTATCCATAGGCCACAGCCGACTCACCCAATTTCATTCATTATCATTCATTTCATCTTCATTAGGTCCTCAACTGAGGTTGGTATAAGGGAGCGTATCCGGCCGCAACGAAATGCGATATGCATACAACTACGTCATTCCCGCCCCCGTATAAAAGAACAGGACTAAGAGATGGACATAATTTCATACAAGTTTTAAAAATTACAAATGACTTTGAAGATCCAAATGTAATAGAAGGACAATGCATATTAGAAAAATATATTTGTAGAACGAAAAATAAACTTGAATTCATAATCATAAATTTCTAACCATCGAAGTGTTTAAGACCGTATTGTATGTGTTTACATTCACTTAAGACTTCTTGGAATAAATAACTTGCTGACCTTGCATATCTTAATCTCAACTTCATTTATTCAAGAGATTAGCACTACTCCTAATGCAGTAGGTTTCTATTTCAAAGGCAGGAGAGGTCTTCGACAGTGAATAAGAAGATAACCCTCAAACTAGCCTAGAGGCATGACGTAACGGCTGCGAGGTGTATAAAAATCGGGTCGGGGTTAACTCTCTCTGTGAACAAGATCTGGGACTTTTCTTCTGCTGACAGCAGCTCAAATGCTTAAATGCAGCTTTTCATGTTTTTTCGTGTCATCCAGAGCGTATGAAGAGGAGTGGAAGGATGTAGCGCCGGATATTACCACGTCAACACCGTCTGGAGAATTCTAAAGAAACGGAACTCAAAGCAGGTACTTCTGCTTAGCATTGATCGTTGCCTACACATTCTTGAAAGCAGCTGCGTAGTTGAGGCGATGTCAATGAACTAGCTTCATTGAGGAAGACGTGGACACATTTAGAAACAAGACTTCAAATAGTGCTATAATTTTATGTTTCTCTTGATGTCGTGATCAAAGTCACAGAATTTTCAGTCTTACAGTAAATCTATAATAATTCCGTGTGGGCATTTCTAGCTTGGTGCAGCCCTTGTAAGGCAGACGCTCCAAAGAGTGTGGGCAGCATCTGCCATGTATAGGAAAATGCGTATTATTGTGGTGGAGGGTAGTGTTGTGTGTGAGTTACAGGGATGTTGGGGACAGCAAAAACACCTAGCCTCTGAGTCAGAGGAATTAGACATTTAATGTTAATATCTCCGACCCGATCGGAAATCGAATCCGGGGCACTCTGAACCGAAGACGACTACACTGAGCATTCATCCAGGAATCCGGACAAAGTCGTGTCCTCATCCCGATGTGCTGCAGCTACTTTTAGGCACACCCCCAATAGAGGTGAGCTGCATGAAGCGGATACTGTGAATCGGAACCACTGAAACTCGAATATACATTTCAAAAAATCAGACATGTTATGACTAGGATTCAAATCGTGGCCACGTTAGTGAACAGTCAATGAATTTGCCATTCATCTGTATGTCCCTCGTTTTCTCCATTTCTGATGACACCCCAGGGTTCAGTCAATTGTTACAGAAAGAAATTCCAAGATAATTTGTAGGAGTGTAGGTATCCATCTACAAGGCTGACTGGTCTTTCCCACTTATTGCCCAGCATACAGTTTCCTCTGTGGAGCAGTTGGAGCGTGCAAGCCTCCGGATCACAATATCGTTGGTTCAAACTAGGCGGAGATAGTCGGAGTTTAGAAGGTCTGAAACGGTACGACTTGTAATTGAGAGGAACTGGTTTCAGGCCACAGAGGGGCTGTCAGGATCAGATTTTTCAGTATGCGCCAGGTATTTGAAGTATGCTACGGGACGAATAGATAGTTATGTTTATGTTTCGTGGATCAGAGAAGGCATATGACAAAGGGAAAAGATGTTCTCCGTACTGGGGGAGTGTGGGATTAAGGGTAGATTGTTAGAATCAATCAAAGGCATTTATGTTGACAAATGGGCTGCAGTGAGAATTGATGGTAGAATGAGTTCGTCGTTCCAGGTATTTACTTACAGGGGTTGCACAAGGCTGATCATTCAGCTTTCTTCTTCATAGTTTACATATATCATCTGTTGAAAGGTGTCAAGTGGCAGGGAGAGGTTCAGTTAGTTGAAAATGTGGTACGCAGTCTGGCCTATGCTGACGATTTGGTCTTAATGGCAGATTGTGCCGAAAGCCTGCAGGTGTAATGAGTATGGTGTGAAAATGAGCCTTTATAAGAGTACGTTGATGTCAGTGGGTAAGAAATCCAAGAGAACTGAATGTCAGATTGGGGATAAAAAGCTGGAACAGGTAGATAGTTCCAAGTATATACGATGTGTATTCTTCCCGAATGGCTGTGAAATTGCATCAAGGTGCAGTAAAATTAATGCAGTGAGGTCGCAATTGAGATCAACAGTATTGTGTAACAGGGAAGTCATCTCCCGGACAAACTGTCTGTTCCATTGATCTCTTCTTCAAACCAACTTTGTTTTACGCGAATGAGAGCTTGGTGGACTCAGGATATCTTATTCATAAGCTAGAAGTAACAGGCATAAACGTAGGGAGAATGATTGCTGGTACAAACAGTTGGGAACAATGGTAGGAGGGTATTTGGAATTAGAAGATATAGGCTAAGTTAGGGATACAATCGATGGATGAAGCTGAACGCATAAACCGTCTTCGATGGTGGGGTCATGTGAGGCGAATGGAGGTTTCCCAGGAGGATAATGGACTCTGTTATGGAGGTAAGGGGAGTAGAGTGTGACCGTATCGGTCATGTACATAATTATTTTAGGCGGTGAAAACTTTTGTTAAGCTCCCTTGTCCATATTACAGAAAGTTGCATTAGGTTGCATCTGTTTGCACAACGCCTCTAACTTAGTAAACACGAGTCCGGCATAGCTGGCAGAATCCCCAGAAAGAGAGCGAGCTATGAAAAATTACAAGGAAGGAAAATCAATACTAATAACTCCGCCCACTAAAAATGGCCGAAACACAGCAATGCCAACGTGCAAGCATAATGTGTATTGTAAGATTTCGAGATATGCATAACAATTAATAAGGGAAACCTCGGCATGTCATATGTTTACATAACAGACCTCTGCCAAAATTCGAGTTGTTTATAAAATATTAACATGTGGAAAATTACGCTACCATTTGATTATATAACCACTAGTAGCGTCCCCACGCCAACTAAGTACGCAGACTCCGAATGGGGGATCCCCGTAAAGGTATCATTTTGATAATACATTTTAAATAAACTGCCGATCGACTAGTATTTCGCACATAACAAGAGTACTTAAGAGTCTGAGTGACACATTTGAGCGCATTACCGATGTCATACAACCCGTATAACCACTAATATGAAAAAGTAGTGGGGACTGATTGCCGTCTGTTGTTCGTGTAGGGGTAATATTATAAAAGGGGCAGCCATGTTGACACAATATCCACTTGACGCGAAAGATTGAAAGAAGACCCACGGTCCGCTGGTGTTCTGACATTACCTGTATTTGGGAGTGAAAATATACATTTTGCAAATACGCGGTGTGAAAAACATTGTCCAAGTGATAGTATTGAAAGTATTTAAGTAAGGTGACCGCGAGAACTGTGTTACAGTTTAGAAAAATTGTGTTTTTGAGTGACGAAACTTATTTCAACGTCATTAGACTTGTTACAGTGAAGAAGAGGATCCTGGGATTATGAACATGCTCAGCAGGAATAGAAGAGGATTCGAACCTGTGATCCATGTCAGCGCCATGAGAGGTTAAACGACGACAAGGGGCTTTTCCTGGGCCCGAACCATGGATTTCACGACATGATGATAAATACAGAAAATATAACTATAATCCAATTAATGCACGGTTATGTTATATGTAGATGACATAAATTAGGTTAGTAATGTAAATTGCATGTTTTCTTGAATTAGAGAGAGACTTGGGAGTGGTCTTCATATTGTTTAATATATATTCAGCTAGATGGGATTGGAAATTCTATTATGGGATAAAATGTCCTGCCTATAAAATATAAATTTAGTGTAATGCATGTACGTGATTTAACGATGAAATATCAGTAAGTCTGAGAGTGCTTCAGATTAGGAGGGCAAAATATAGATTTGTATTACTGATGATTTTAAACCGTTATTTATATACCAGGTGGCTCAAGAACGGCGTACTTTCTACTTACAATTGCCCTGCATGCACAAATGATAAATGGGATGTCTACCAACTGATTTTCACAGTCGCACTACTGTTAGCGGGTAGGTTATGTCAGAATATGAAGAGTCAACCTGTCGCTCGCAGCATTTTACTCAGCGCTACAGGTCTAATGCACCCTTTGCAATAATAAACATCGTTTTCCACAGCATATTTCTAGGCTGGTGTATAGTACGGTCGCACTATATTTGCTGTCAGAATATCGGTAATGGACGGTGTGTTCAGCAGCGATAAATACAAAGACATTATTTTAATCGGGACAACATGGTCGGAATGCAGCCGAAGCTCCAAACAGACGTTGGCCAATGCCCCCTACACACGTATTTCACCGAACAGTATTAGTTTTTGTTCCATACAAGCAATTCTATTATCGAGCGGAATGTCTACACGTGTATAAATTAACTATTATATTTACCTTTCTGCATCTTTGGCGTGTTTACAAACAGTAGCGGTGTCCCTCCAGGACACTGACCTTGAGGCAGGGTAAGCAGATTAAGAAGTAGTAGAACTGGCTTTACTTCGCTGTGACACAGATACGACTTATGTCAACGATGAAACGGGAAAAGGCTACGCGTGGAAAGGAAGAGGCCATGGCCTTAATTAAGGTACAGCCCCAGCACTTGCCTGGTGTGAAAATGGGAGACCACGGAAATCCACCTTCAGGGCTGCCGACAGTGGGATCCGAAACCATTATCTCCCGGGTGCAAGCTCACATTTGCGCGCCCCTAACCACACGGCCAGCTCGCCCGGTAAAATTAAATAGAAGTACGACATGATTATGCAATTAAAAATCATTTAATATTTGAACACACACTAAGAAACTAATTGACACTAAAAGGGAGTGCCAGACTGATGGATGCGCGCGGCAAGCGGCTGAATTATAACTCAGTGTTCACGACTTTGTCAAGAAAATATGTACCCCTACTACCCTTCCTCACGGCATATGCAAAGTCTCCACTACCTGCCGTAGAGCTATACAAATCGTTTAGCCGCGAAGAACGGCATTTTGTGTGTATTTCAGCCAATAATTATGTTAATAATTAAAAAATAAAGGAAAGAATTAGTAGATAAGACAGCAAGGCTTGTACAAATAGCCTTTTTTTTAAAATAATTCCTAGTTCCAGCTGGCTAAAGTGGAAAAATTTAATATTTACTCCAAAAAGTTGGAGGAGGGTGCCACTGTCCCTCCTCGTCCCACCCCCTAATCAGCGCTACTGTTTGTAAACACGCCAAAGATGCAGAAAAGGAAATTCAATTACTCAATAATTTATTAACGGGGATAAACACACTATCCATTGCCGATATCCTGGCAGCAAATACAGTGGGCTGTACCATACACCAGCCTAGAGATATGCGTTGGAAAACGATGCTAACTATTGCAAGGCGTGCATTAGACCTGTAACGTTGAGTAACATGCTGAGAGCGACAGGCTGGTTCTTATCTCTTCATATTCTGACGTAACCTACCCCCTGGCAGTAGTGCGCCTTTGAAAATCAGTTAGTAGACATCCCATTCATCACTTGTGCATGCGAGACATTAGTAAGTAGAAAGTACGGCGTTCTTGAGCCACCTGGTATTTTTATTTTATGGAATATTCAAGCCTATTTTGGTAATGCATGGTAACAGTGTCTTGAAAATGCCACTATCGGCATAATAATCATGGGTATAGGAAGGCACTCTTGTTTTAATATAATTTTGCTTGACAAGAATATGTAGATGGCTGTATTAATTATATGCGCAACTTATGACAAGCCTGGACACGAACAAACGCCCTCCCATTTTAGATAAAATTTTCCTTCTATGTCAAATATTTGCTTTTCTGCGATATTTGAATACTATTATGGATACGTTTAAATCCATATTTGATTTTTGTCTGAGTTCAAACTGTAGGAAAACATAGGCTGAGGTATTCTATGTAGTCGGATGGATGTGAACCTGGACATTCCAAGTCCATGGGTGTGAAATTGAAAAGATGAATAGTGGCTTGGTATTGAATTAAAGAATTGTAACAGGGCATAGAATTAATATGCCAGTGGAGCTTTGGAATATGATATGAGGATATCAGTTGAAATGATATTATTTACCATGATGTATTTTCAGGGAGACGATTGGTCTCGCCTTGAGTCTGTTAACAAGAAGTATTCTGCGGCCGACCATTATTAGGTGTGGTTAGACGTTGTATGATTTATGATTTTTGAAAGGGTGCATTAGCACTTCCCTTGTGAGTACGGTCACTGCCAATATTACTGTTCAAGCCTGTCCACTGAGACTGAATGATTGGAGTTTCACATAAACCCGATTACACTTAAAGGATGCTTTTCAACTCGTTTTTTGTTTATTTCTGTAAGGAAATTAAATAACAGGGACGCCAGTATTATTATTATTGATTTGTTGACCTTATGAATAATTGAGATAGGAAATTTTTAAAGACCCGTTTGTTGATGGCATCCTGGAGATCATCGGTTTGAACTCCAAGGCAGACCATGGATTTTTTTGTCACACAATATTCCTTTTGTGTTATACAGCCAGTTGCATGCGTATATTGTTTATACTTTGTTTTAAAACATGTGTACATAATGTTTGAATATGCTCCTTGAGTTGTGTTTAATTTCTTTGTTTGTATTCCGAAACGGGTTCTGTATCGTTATTTGTCATCGGATTCTTTGCGATGTGGGTTCGATTTCTCGACCCGACATCAGTTATATTTTATTTTGATGATTATGATTTTGTCCACTAGTGTTCGCTTATTCTTTTGTTTATTTAATTAGTAGTATAATTAATTAGTTAAGCGACCACTCCAAGTTGTCTGAAATTTTTCGCATAGATAATAGTTTCTTCTAATTGTGAAGAACGCTTGTAATGAGAACCGTCGCATTTACAAGGATATTTCTGTTCTTAAAAAGGATTTTGTACCGATTATTTAATGTAATACTTATTGTCATGTCAAAAAGGGAATGGAACGAACAACTACAACATTTAATCAATAAATATTAACAGATATGAATTATTAAAATTATTAATTATTAAAATTTCCAATGAAAGGAGTGACATCTCCAAATTTGTTTATAGTCCATCGGACATTGTATATTTTGTTTTCATTATACTAGAATTATTCAGGGTTAATTTCAATTAATCGTGATTTTATAAAGGAATAATAAATAGGTTTTTAAACTTTCCTTTGCTTGTCACTTTGCCGGAAAAGATTGCATCCTAAATATTCATTTATGCCTTTAATTTAGTTAAGTGTTATATTATGATCTTTTGTCGCGAACGCACCATGGCAATGGGAGGGCGTTGGTTTGATTCTTTGGAACGGAGGAGTGCACTTGATCCTTGCACGGTCGAAAGAGCTTTTGCTCACCCATCACTTTGAAGTTTTTTTTTTTTTTTAGTTGAGGTGACTTTTGACTCTAGACAAAAAGGTCCTATACCATCGAACGCCTCGGCGTATGATGCTATATGGCGGTAGCCCGAAATTATGGGGACAATGATGCAGTCATATGGTCCTATGCGGCGATGGTGAGGGTGGTATGGTTACATCATAATGGACTCTGTTATGGAGGTAAGGGGAGAATAGGAAGACCAAGACGACGATGGATAGGCTCAGTTTCTAACGATATAAAAGTAAGAGATATAAAACTAAACGAGACCATAGAAGTGGTTACAAATAAAATATTGTGGCGTCGATTAGTAAATTCGCAGTGGTTTGCAGATTGAACGATCAAAGGCATAACAGTCTGTAATGAATATGTATGTATGTATGTATGTATGTATGTATGTATGTAAGTATGTATGTATGTATGTATGTATGACTGGATGTATGCAGGGCCTATGTATGAAAAATGCCCATTCGGAACTCCCTATCGCACGATGTCGACCTATGGAAGATCTCTGGTAACTCATTCGGTGTTTACCCGACAACATTAACTCAAACTCAGCCATAGATCATCCAAAAGAGATCCGTTACGCAACCATCTGGTAGCGTAAAATGGAACGTCGAAATTGACATGCAAGCTTAGACGCCATGAGGTCGAAATGCTAGCACACGGTATATGAAGCTAAGTTGTTATTATTATTATTATTATTATTATTATTATTATTACTATTATTATTATTATTATTATTATTATTATTATTATTATGTTCTGCCATTGGCTTTATGTCGCACCGATACAGATAGGTCTTATGGCGACGATGGGACAGGAAAGGGCTAGGACTGGAAGGAAGAGGCCGTGGCCTTAATTAAGGTACAGCCCCAGAATTTGCCTGGTGTGAAAATGGGAAACAACGGAAAACCATCTTCAGGGCTGCCGAGAGTGGGGTTCGATCCCACTATATCCCGAATACTAGATACTAGCCGCACTTATGCGACTGCAGATATCGAGCTCGGTATTATTCTTATTCTTATTCTTGTTCTTATTCTTATTCTTATTCTTGTTCTTGTTCTTGTTCTTGTTCTTGTTCTTGTTCTTGTTCTTGTTCTTGTTCTTGTTCTTGTTCTTGTTCTTGTTCTTGTTCTTGTTCTTATTCTTATTCTTATTCTTATTCTCATTCTTATACCGGGCGGTACACCTCTACGCCGCACATTCGAATTTTCCGCCTTAAAGTACTTAAACTGTTGCTCTGAAGATATCACTGTGTGAATTTCGACTTGTTTTTGTTTTCTATCTATCAAGAAGTTATGGACATTCTCTCATAGATGTCTCTACTAATAAACTATGATCATGCACCCTGGTGCGAAGTGAGGAAACTTTCTTGAAGAAATTTTGTACGCTGACGGCAGTGGGGTTCATACTCATCATCTTACGAATGCAAGCTCGCTGCAACGTGATCCAAACCACGTGGCCACGTTGCTGGTTGTTATTATTATTATTATTATTATTATTATTATTATTATTATTATTATTATTATTGTCCGGCTCCATGGCTAAATGGTTAGCATATCCTTTGGTCAGTGGGGTTCCGGGCTCGATTCCCGGTAAGGTCGAGAATTTTAACCACCATTGGTTAATTTCGCCGGCACGGAGGCTGGGTTTATGTGTCGTCTTCATCATCATTTCATCCTCATCACGACGCCAAGGTCGTCTACGGGAGTCAAATCAAAAGACCTCCATCTGGCGAGCCGAACATGTGCCCGGACACTCCCGGCACTAAAAGCCATAATCCATTTCATTTTTTCATTATTATTATTATTATTATTATTATTATTATTATTATTATTATTATTATTATTATTATTATTATTATTATTATTATTATTATTAAAACACGAATTGATTCACAAGCTCTGTGCAATGAATATGCTGAAGATTATTTTGAGGTAGCTCATTAAAGTCCTTCTCCTGCTTTCATAATATGAGAAGGAGTAACAAGGTAAACACGCTCGTGGCACATGCAGTCCATAGTGAGATTTTCATCATCCGCCCATTCAGAGAGTTTGCAGATATTGGAGGTCTAGATGGGTAGGGTGACGACTTTCTTGGATTTCTTGATCGGTTCCACCACCTCTCATATCGAACAGGGTCCTCAGAAGGCTGAATGAACCCCGTTTCCGCTTCTAACCCTCAGTTAAAATATTTAGGTAAATCAAGAATCGAACAAGCCTTCCGGTATATGGAAGACAAGTTACATCCACATGATTTGTCAGATTCACTACGGATTCAGTTCTTCGCATGAAGGAGAATCATTCTCTTCCAAAATTCGATTCAGATTTCCTTCCACTACTATCATGCATTTCGTCTAGGGCCACCCATATATTTTCATTCTATTGTCTAATGATATTCCGTATTTTCACATGACACTTGGGCAGGTAGAATTTTCCCAACGTCGACTGCGTATATCGATACCTTGGAGAAAGTTCTGCTGGGTAAGTATGGAGAATGGAATATCTTCAGGAATAGGGTATATGCCTAGTGCAAATGTTTTTATTACCCTGCAGGTGTTGATGTTTCTAAAGAAGGTGAAGGAGGAGATTCAAGCAATAGAGGTGGCCTAGCTGGCCAACTTTTAGAACTTATTGGGATCATAGCTCTGAATTCGTTGACATACGAATACACTCCCTATATAACACATATCCTATTATCCTTTCTCCGACTGACTGAGCGAGTGGGTGGGTTCAAATCCTACCATTGTAGCATATTTATACGTCTACAACAGGCCGTCGAGTAGCCAGTACTGTAATAATAAGCTACGTGCTCATTGCAAGCATTTGCAGTGGAAATGCAAAACATTTAGTATGGTGCAGTTACGCAGTAGAGTCCAGTAAAAAAAAATGGCGATGCCATTACTCGAAATCCGGATCTCTCGACTGATAATCATAGACCTTTTCCCTGCATCAACAATGAAACGCCATGCAGTGCTTCACTTGCCCCTCACTTCACATATTCATTTAACCATTATGACAGTTTCTCATCCATTTCTTTGTATTATTGTATGTTCTTCTAGTATATGGACAGTTGCATAGTGTACTGCATAGTCAGGAACGTGTTGTTCAACAATAAGCGAGTTGCATCACACTTTGTTGTAGCTGGGCTGCGATACTCGAGGACGATGATGCCCGACACAGCACTTTCAAGTACTTCATGCGTCAATGTGTGATTTTACAACTGTGCATTAAATAAAAAAAATTGAGACAACTGAAGTACATTATGCCGGTACCTCTGATTCGTATGTGTTATCATAAAAGTGTTACTTCTGAAACAGCAGTCTATAATTGTACTGGTTGCGTGGTGCACGATAGTGCATGTAACAAATTACCCATTTACTTAATCAAGGATGTCTCCGTCACATGTGTATAGTTGACGATAATGACATCAGGTATGATCAAGAGATTTCGTTCAATTAAAGTGCACTAGTTACGTGGCAGTCTGCGATTTATCACTAACCGATGATATAAAACTGAATTGTTCATTCTTGACAGAGGTAGTTCTGATGTAATAAAACTGCACCTAAAAATATGGTTCTTCTTATTATTATTCTCCTTATTCATCTCCTCGTGGCTCTTCAGGTTTGAGTGTAAAGTACGTTTGGTATTACATGGTCACGACGACGTTGTAAATCCAAAGGTATTCCCTTCATTTTGGAATGGATTTTTCTAGAAGCACGTGTACAAAGTGAGGACATACTTCTGAATACTTACTCAATAAAAACTGAAGACGTCAGTGAATGAACCAGCCAGCTCCAGTTGTCAAAATATTACAGTACGAACAAAAAAAATTAATCTTATTAAAATTATCAAATTTGGGTATAACATTAATAATACCTTCCTCTACAACAGAGCGGATTTATGTTTTCAACCTTATGCCTATCTCCTTATTTTATTGAAGACAACAAATGGAACTGTCTGACTTTTGCCGCCTATCACTGGAAATCTATGCCTACCAATGTCTTACCAATAATATCCTTGTGATACTAATTCTTATAATTTTGTTAATTACCACTTATTCAATACAATAAAAACCTAATTAAAAACTTACATATTTATTAAGTTGTTGATATGGTACATGTTTCGCTCCTTTTTCGTGAGCATCATCAGCCAATTATTCATTACTTAGCCTCTTGAGAACTAAGTAGTTTTAGGAGTAACACTAGACAATTAAGCAGCAGAAAGGAAAATATACCAACAAGCCCAATTTGGAACATACGAGAACAATTCAAATTCTACATCACATTAGAAAGTGTTTACTCACCAACAAGTTTGTTCATGAATAATATTCTCGTATTGAAAACATAAAATTAATGCCAATACATTTTGTGCAAATGTTACTCCAGCAACATCGAGAACAAGTTAAATGTTTATAACATAGGCAATTATCAACTGTAGAAAATTGTTAATATAGTTAACAAAGTTTCAACGACAATCATACAAGTCAAGAAACATTGAATCATTACAAATTAGCCAGATCTCAAAAGTTTTTTTAAAAATAATTTTAAAGGATGTTCACCAGATAAGTTTCGTCAATAAAATGTTAGACGCCGGGCTGAGTGGCTCAGACGGTTAAGGCGCTGACCTTCTAACCCCAACTTGGCAGGTTCGATCCTGGCTCAGTCCGGTGGTATTTGGAGGTGCTCAAATACGACAGCCCCGTGTCGGTAGATTTACTGGCACGTAAAAGAACTCCACTTTCTAATGTGATGTAGAATTTGAATTGTTCTCGTATGTTCCAAATTGGGCTTGTTGGTATATTTTCCTTTCTGCTGCTTAATTGTCTAGTGTTACTCCTAAAACTACTTAGTTCTCAAGAGGCTAAGTAATGAATAATTGGCTGATGATGCTCACGAAAAAGGAGCGAAACATGTACCATATCAACAACTTAATAAATATGTAAGTTTTTAATTAGGTTTTTATTGTATTGAATAAGTGGTAATTAACAAAATTATAAGAATTAGTATCACAAGGATATTATTGGTAAGACATTGGTAGGCATAGACTAAATTCCGGTACCTCAGCGTCTCCGAAGACCTTAAAAAGTAGTTAGTGGGCCGTAAAGGAGATAACATTATTATTTAAAATGTTAGACTTAGATAGATTTTAGACAAATATGTTTTAACTTAAAGACATAATTTTATTGTTATATGACTTTTAAAATACTATAACATTTGTCAGTCAGTTTTACAAGAATAACCTTAATCCAATAGAACAGATTCATGATCTTATATAACCTTAAGTAATTAATAATTGGCTGATGATGCTCACGAAAAAGGAGCGAAAGATGTACCATATCAACAACTTAATAAATATGTAAGTTTTTATTACGTTTTTATTGTATTAAATAGGTGGTAATTAACAAAATTATAAGAATTTGTATCACAATTAAATCTTCAATACGGACTAAGAATGAAATTTATAACGTGCAATAATATCCTGGTAGATACTAAAAAAAACCTTTGTGAACAAATGAAAACTGTATTAATACACTGAGCATCTTGTTATATGTTTATAGAATAAAACTCAGAGAGAGAGAGAGATTTTAAGGTAATCATGAAATTTTGTCCAGTTTTTAAAAAGTACTTGAATAAATTCGCTTAAAAATAACAGTTATAGTTACACTGTTCATTAGCATACTGAAAATGTGCTCAGAAATAATCAGTATTAACGTTTGCTTCATTTTCTTCTGCATCTAATGAAACTCGTTCAGTTAGTGTATTGTAAAACCATATACAGTCCGGAGACACGCACTTCCTTGCAAGTTCACGAACGTCTTTCAGCTAAGCTGCCTTCAACCCTACAGTCCATTGATACAACCTTTTGTCTGCTTCAGGTAATGGTAGCAATTCATTATCCTTTTTTTGGGGAATAAAATAGCCTTTCAGAGTTGTATTCAAGACGACTGTATTTTGATATCCCAATCTTAACACCCCTGGCAACTTGGAGTCTATTCTTTTTCTGAGGGCCTAATATTTTGGCAGCATGCAACGCTGGACACGCTGCCAGCAAGCGACCAAACGGCTAATGAATTCGGTGAAAAAACAAGACAGCTCATGGAGCTGTACAATACTTCCACCGTACGAGACACCAGTACAGCTACTTTTCCTTTATATATCTATGATAAAGAAATTCGGTCCAATTGACATTTTTAATCAAATTCGCTGTTATTAGGTACTTCGATACCACCTACAGCTGGCCCGAAGCCCGGAGAGAGGAGAGAGGGGAATTCCTGGTTGTAAAAAATGAAATTGCGTATGACATTTAGTACCGGGAGTGTCCAAGGACATGTTCGGCTCGCCACGTGCAGGTCGTTTGATTTGACTCCCGTAGGCGACATGCGCGTCATGGTGAGTATGAAATGATTATGAAGACGACACATACACCCAGCTCTCGTGCCAGCGAAATTAACCAATAATGGTTAAAATCCCCGACCCTACCCGGAATCGAACCCGGGACCCCTGTGGCAAAAGGCCAGCACGCTAACCATTTAGCCATGGAGCCGGACATTGCTGGTTGTGTAAGCATGAGAGGGAAGGTATATCAGTGCAGTCCCTTAGCGAAATGTGTTGTGAGAGAGAGTGCCCGGCATCTATAAACGGAATTATGTTGATTAAGGTATGATAACACAGAAATAAAAATCCCAGTTTTTCCAAGTTGAAAATTGATCTTAAGGCGAACATTTCCATTCAAGAGGAAGAGAACAATTGAGAAACGATAAAAAATATACCCGATTGATCTGTGTAATAACGTTGATTCTTTGCAAATGATAAAGGTCTTACCATTCACGATCCCACGCCTCAAATATACGGAATGTTTTGGCTATGGAAGCACTTGATAACTCATGCCAAACGCGTAGTGTGAAACTGACATAACTACAAATCTTTTTTAACTTTGCAGAACAGACAAGGCAACATTCCTTTTAATAGGGAACCGTTATTATTTCCCATATGAATGAAAGAAAATGTATAATTACTTTAAGAAAGAGAACGTTCCATTTAAAAGGGGTCCAGGGAATTCGTCACAATGAATTTGACACAGTTACAATTGGTCACAGAAATACAATTTGTCAGAGTTACAATCAGTCACAGAATTATAATTTTTCACACTTACACCTGGCCACAGAATTGAAGATTGTCAGACTTGCAATTTGTCACAGAATTCAAAATTTTACAGCTAAAATTATGCATTGTTCAGCATTTACTTGAATTTTGTTTCTATTGCACATTTCAACAATTAACTGCTTAATTTCTACAACAGTGTACTGTGTTTCTATCCCACTCCGTTGTTGGATAATGGGTGGCACTTTTAAATGTGCGCCAAAAACCCTGCTACATCTTTATGCAATACACTTGAACATTCGAAATCAGTGGTTTCCTATTATACGTATATTGATGGAAAGAAAGAGCAGAAATTCCTATCAAGCACTTTTTCGGGTTCTGAAGAAAGACGTATTACAGTGATTTCAACGTCAACTGATTCCACGATTCATATCATCAGGCTACGAATCAGCAATTGTTCGTGTGGTCAAGGTTGTATTTCCAGAAGCTAAAATATCAGGCTGTCCTTTTCACCTCGGCCAGTCTTTCTGGAGACGTCTACAGTCAGAAGGTTTATCAGAATGTTATCAACAAGAAGAAAGTAATGAATTCAGATCGCAGTTTCATTCACTGATCACACTGAACTTAGTTCCCGAAGAAGATATACCATATACATTCGATACCCTTCAAGAGAGAGTTCATGAAGTTCCTGTACTAATTCTCGTTTACGTCGAAGATAATTATGTGAAGGGAAGACGGTAGCGGACGAAGCAGACAGCAACCTCTTCTCCCTAATGAGATATGGAACTGTTATGATAGGGTTATTGAAAACCTTCCTGGGATTATTAAATCCTGTGGATCATGGCAAAGGCAACTGAACACGTTAATCGGGAAACACCACCCCTAGTTTCATTATGTACTTCAAATTCTGCAAGACGAGGTTGCAAAAATCGACAGAAATATCGAACGGCTGGACGCTGGTCACTCGCCTACTAAGAAAGAAAGAAAATACGCTGAGACCGACAAAAGTATTTCTCCCATTGACGGATATTACGAACAACATAAGGAGGAAGGAAACGCCCTGAACTATCTCCGGGCAATAGGCCACAATATAGCAGGAAATTTACAAAAAAAACAGGAAATTTACTCTATGACTAATAAAATCATTCAATAATAATTCCGCTTCAAACTATCCACCTGTGATCAATTCAAATTTTTACTAATAAATCACCTGTGACAAATATACATCTGTGACGAAAATGAAATGAACTATGTGTGACCAATTATAACAGTGGAAATTTATTTTACTAATTCCCCTAAACCCAAAGGAATTATTCCTTCCTTGTTTAGATCTTTCTTTGAATACAACCAGAGTCATTAATACTATGCCAATAATTACCGTGATATACACTGACTGACAGTGACAATGCAACACCAAGGAGGAGTGGTTCGAAAGGGATGAAAGTTGGGGAAAAAACAGAGATGGCACGGATGAATAATTGATGTTTATTTCAAACCGATATGCAGGTTACACAATGCGCGCGGCATCAACTCAGTAGGATGTAGGACCACAGCGAGCGGCGATGCACGCAGAAACACGTCGAGTTACAGAGTCAATAAGAGTGCGGATGGTGTCCTGAGGGATGGTTCTCCATTCTCTGTCAACCATTTGCCACAGTTGGTCATCCGTACGAGGCTGGGACAGAGTTTGCAAACGGCGTCCAATGAGATCCCACACGTGTTCGATTGGTGAGAGATCCGGAGAGTACGCTGGCCACGGAAGCATCTGTACACCTCGTAGAGCCTGTTGGGAGATGCGAGCAGTGTGTGGGCGGTCATTATCCTGCTGAAACAGAGCATTGGGCAGCCCCTGAAGGTACGGGAGTGCCACCGGCCGCAGCACATGCTGCACGTAGCGGTGGGCATTTAACGTGCCTTGAATACGCACTAGAGGTGACGTGGAATCATACGCAATAGCACCCCAAACCATGATGCCGCGTTGTCTAGCGGTAGGGCGCTCCACAGTTACTGCCGGATTTGACCTTTCTCCACGCCGACGCCACACTCGTCTGCGGTGACTATCACTGACAGAACAGAAGCGTGACTCATCGGAGAACACGACGTTCCGCCATTCCCTCATCCAAGTCGCTCTAGCCCGGCACCATGACAGGCGTGCACTTCTATGCTGTGGAGTCAATGGTAGTCTTCTGAGCGGACGCCGGGAGTGCAGGCCTCCTTCAACCAATCGACGGGAAATTGTTCTGGTCGATATTGGAACAGCCAGGGTGTCTTGCACATGCTGAAGAATGGCGGTTGACGTGGCGTGCGGGGCTGCCACCGCTTGGCGGCGGATGCGCCGATCCTCGCGTGCTGACGTCACTCGGGCTGCGCCTGGACCCCTCGCACGTGCCACATGTCCCTGCGCCAACCATCTTCGCCACAGGTGCTGCACCGTGGACACATCCCTATGGGTATCGGCTGCGATTTGACGAAGCGACCAACCTGCCCTTCTCAGCCCGATCACCATACCCCTCGTAAAGTCGTCTGTCTGCTGGAAATGCCTCCGTTGACGGCGGCCTGGCATTCTTAGCTATACACGTGTCCTGTGGCACACGACAACACGGTCTACAATGACTGTCGGCTGAGAAATCACGGTACGAAGTGGGCCATTCGCCAACGCCGTGTCCCATTTATCGTTCGCTACGTGCGCAGCACAGCGGCGCATTTCACATCATGAGCATACCTCAGTGACGTCAGTCTACCCTGCAATTGGCATAAAGTTCTGACCACTCCTTCTTGGTGTTGCATTTGCTCTGTCAGTCAGTGTATGTCATCGAAGAAGCCGAAGAAAGTTTGTCTTTACAAAGTAAATACAACTTTTCCGTAACCTTCCTCTTGGCAGCTATAACTACACATATAGACACATATAACAACACATATACTGAAGGTATTGATATACAAATATATACATAATTGCATTCTCATCTCATTAAT
This sequence comes from Anabrus simplex, assembly GCF_040414725.1. NCBI lineage: Eukaryota > Metazoa > Arthropoda > Insecta > Orthoptera > Tettigoniidae > Anabrus > Anabrus simplex. Next base: position 190,556,520 of record NC_090266.1, read on the forward strand.
TCTGTTTTCAGTTGATGTATCGTAACTGCTGTGCCTCGAATATGACAACGCTCTCCCTCTCCAGATTTCCAGTAAGATCGGTCACGCCTCCCAGTCACATTTGATATGCGATCCCTCAGAACAATTTTCGTTGAATTCATTTTACTATCCGCGTATATAAGGAAGAATGAGCCTTGCTTTACAGTACTGTAGGAATGTATGTATGCATGACATATTTACCCACTCCAAGAGTATGATGTTTTTAAGGTTATGAAAAATTCTCAAATGACTAAAATTCCCATCTTCCAACATTTCTGGTTTCTATTGCAAGGGCAAGCTCACTGCTGTGCGCCCCTAACCGCATGGCCAACTCCCCCGGTAATTAAGGGATCATAACATACTTATTAACATTCTTACATTAGTAGTACCGAGCTCGATAGCTGCAGTCGCTTAAGTGCGGTCAGTATCCAGTACTCGGGACATAGTGGGTTCGAACCCCGCTGTCGGCAGCCTTTAAGATGGAATATTTTCAACGCTTCTTAATTACTTGACTCGCTGTCACTTCGAAATACAATATTGCGAGGCCCAGAAGTATAGCACGGTGCAGTTTGAATGAAAGAGAAGTAATTAGGTTTTAATAAATCAGACGATAACAGCACTAAACCAGACTGAACTGAGTGAAGTGACAGTGGATTCATAACATTAGCAATGGAAGTGTCTGGTGCGCGGGACCAAGTAACGGACGACAAAACACGCCAAAGTAACACGCACTCCTTCTCATGAATTAAGCGTTCCATTAGTCTAGGAGTTATGCTAAAAGAGTCTGAACTATTGTACCCGGTTCTTCCGCTCAATTTTTCCGAATTAATGATTTTCCTAGTTTTCGTGGCATCGTGAAACAACCCATGCAAGTACAAGAATTTCATTTTCGTTCCGTATAAAATACAGAAGGTCCCTTCTCCTCTAGCAGACTGAAAGGTAAATAGAAAGTCAATGAATGTAACCTACATTTTTTCGAGCCTATACTGTAAATGTCTGAAAATAATCTGAGCTAAATAATTGAATTAGTGAATTTTAAAAGAGTTCCCTGCATTTTCTGAATGCTCACACCTGAATCGCCCCCGTCCTCTGGGTAATGTTGTTGAGTACAGTCATTAAGTTTGATTAGAATTGAAATTATTTCTTGAATTTATTTTTAATCATTCTCTAAGAGTACGTAACATATTTAGCAAACATTTCTTTGAATAGTCCATCATTTCTACCTCATTGTGTCATCTCTTCCGGCTGTGCGGCATGTCACCCGACCTTGCGGAAACTATCCCTTTACGCACCGTCGATTCTATGGTTCATAATGGACCTAAATGAAATTTATATACCAAAATAAGTGTCAAATAATCAAGCGTATATGTTGTTCTTCATTTTCTGCAAGAAGATGTCAATCCCAAATCCTGACTAGAAAATTGCATGCACTTAATAGAAACATGCGGCGTGTCAACCGGTCTTGCCCTATTGATGAAAATGCGAGTGCCACTTCATGCCTTGATTAGCGTGAAAGCGTCATGATAGCGTGAGAACAAGAGTTAAGAGATGGATGTTGAGTGTGAAAAATTGAGCCACTACTACTACTAATACCAATGCGTCAGTCTCATATTTGTAATTTGTAATGGTAGCATGTCTGCTTCTTATCTAGAAACCACGGCTTCGATTCCAAACCCGTCGGAGAATTTTAGTCATACAATACGTGCTGGAAGGTGTAACGGACTCGTCACATCACCAGAATCTACTTCAAGGAAAATCGCCATGCACATAACGCTTATCTTCCTATTACTGATATGGACTCACCTTCATAACGATAACACGACGGGACTCACTATCTCATCGCAAATATTTATTGAAAATCATATACCCTCTACGGACTTCAGCTCTATTCATATTCACCATTTGCAGTCAACTGACCACCTACTGCCTGCTCGCACTTCTGATGACGTCACACGATACTGTTTTGTTTGCTGCGCACGCTCACGTAACATCTGGAATATTCCCGATGTATTTCTCCTCAATTCTACTCAATCATACATATACCAGGCTTTTCTCCGTGTTAATTGAGATGAACCTTAGCCTGTGTGGAGGGTGGAACGTCAAACATCGTCTCCGTCATTATGGAGCTGTGCACATGAGTGCCTTTCCTGTGCTAGTACAACCTACGTCGAGATGAGGTATAACAAATATTTCAATTTTTTCTTTTAAATTTGGAACTTCAGAAGGATAAAGTTTTCCTTTGGAAATTTGATTTGGGAGCATGGCTTTTCCTAACCAAGTCTTTACCTTCTTTTTATCTACCAATTATAACAAGTTACGAACTCAGGTGCAAGTCTCTCTCTCTCTCTCTCTCTCTCTCGATGTACGTGTTCTATATCTAGTGCTTCGTGAGTCCTATGTATGCCTAAGCGTGAACTGTGCTTCGGATTCATATTTATGATTATGTGAGTTTGAATGAGATTGTCGTGAAACAGTTTCCTTGATAACCGTGATTTCGCCCTGGCCGATGTGGTGATTGACTGATAACAGATGCAGTTCCTATCTATGTTAATTTATTTCGGATCATTCTATGGACTTCACTTCGGAGGACCTTTGTATTTTATCGTGTGCTTGTAATTATGTAACATTTTTTGTATATCATGCTACTCTTATTAACTTGTTGTTAGGTAGTCATATTTTCCTTTCTTCCTCTTCCTCCTTTCCGCTCCTGCTTCTTTCTCCCTTATTTTCTCTCTTGTAGGTTTTATTTTGAAACATGTTGTTAATTTTAAGGTTGATGGTTGGGAAAGTACCACATTTGTATAGTTTCCTGGTCTTTGTGCAAATTTGTAAAAAGTTTTATTTGTTTCAATACATTTGTCTTCAAAATTGAATGTGCTTTTCTCTTATTTTCTAATCTCAACCTCTCATGTTCCTTGCTTGACTTGACACATTTTGTTATTCAATGCTCATATGCACTGCGCTATCTTTTTAGGATGGCGAGAGTGCAATTTGTCTTCCTATTTCGTAACTACTATTATTACCACGGCCTCTATATACCCATCTGACGTAACTGGATGGTGTGAACTGTATGATAATACTCATCTTGAAACTTCTCGGTGCTATGAATTAAAGTGGACTTTGCCCTATTTAATATTATTATCAATATATATTTATTTTGTATCACCCACTACCCCCCCCCCGTGTGTGCTTCTAAAATTGTAGGGGGATAACCTCGGTTACCCTCTTCAATTGAAGATCCTCTGCGTGGTGCGGGGGACTAGTAGCTCCTTTCTTGCGATGCCGAATGGAACCCTATTGGGTAACCATTCGGTATGCAAGGAAGAGGAAGCTAAAACACCACCCAACCCTAAGGTGTAACGCGACCCGTGCCAATGGGTGCATGGCACATGAGAGATGTGTCTTGAACGGAGCCTTCGAGATACTTGGCGCCCTCTCGAAGTAAGTGGCCTTACCCGGGTATGCAGGGCTCTGCCTGGGCGGACATTATATTTCCCTAGATACTCGTGGGACCTACATGAGTACCGTAGCCAACCAAAAACCGGAGAGCTCCTCTGGGGCCTCCGAGAGAAACACCAGTTCAACAATAACCTATGGGGACTCTTCGGAGATACCCTCGGAGAGTACGACCTCGACAGTAAGAGAGCTCACTCTAGAGGTGGGCAATCATCTAGTCCAGAAGAAGAAGAAGATGCAGCGCTCCGGCCCTGAGAAGAGGAGGTATAAGAAGGCTTTAAAGGCCCGGGAGCAGGCCAAAGAGGGCCTAACACCTGGAGTTGAGAGGTCTTCTACTGCCACGACAGCGACGACTGTGGGGGGATCCAATGGGCACAAGAGGCGGGACCCTGAAAAGGGCTCTGCTTCCAGGGCACAGAGGACTCCAACCACCAAGACGCCAGTGGAGAAACGACTTCTGTCGGGGGAAACCCCAGAAGATGATCGACAGACCCAAAAAAAAACCAAGGTGGAGTATGCCAGGGTAGCTAAATCTGGGATCAGGATGGCCATAGTGCCTGTAGGATATCCTGACCAGCAGCTAACTGAGAAACTGGTGGAGTCTGTGGAAGAGGCTATCACCTATCTGATAGATGAGCTTCCGGAGCAGAGGCCCATTAAGCCTCAGTTACTGGACTGCTGTCTGTCGAGAGATGCGGCCATCATTATCGCAGAGAATGACGAGACTGTAGCATGGCTTTCTAGTCTTGTTACATACATGCAACCATCGGAAGGAGCCAGGCTCACAATTGTGGGCATGGATAAACGCCTTTCCTATAAGAGAGTCATGGTCTGGATACCAGGACAACCAAAGGACAATAACTTCCTTTTGGGAAGAATGGCACGCCAGAACCATGGCTTAAATCCCAACAGCTGGAGAGTCTACGACCGCAAGGAGGAGAAGAGAGGTGTCCGACTTGTGATCAGCATGGATTCCAGAGATGTGGAAAAAGTGGAGGGGAAGAAGATCTTCTGCGTGGTGCATGTTGCTACCTTCACCCTGGTGGAGGGAAAACGCGACAAGCAGAGGACCAACCCCACCACAGACAACACTGAGACTAGCAGGGGCGAAGAGCGGGAGCCTGGACAGGAGCCTGGGCCAGCCAAGCCTCAGGATTCATCGCGAGAGACGGAGCTGCACGTTCCGTAAGTAAGGAATGATTACTTTCATACAAGCAAACATACAACATTGTATAGCGGCCTCTAGGGTACTTATTAGAAGTATCCAGAAAGGCAAGTTTTCGGTCGCCCTGATACAGGAACCCTGGGTTAGACAGGGGCATATCATGGAACTAAACTGTGCAGGCTTCACTCTATTCAGTGGAGTGGCGGAGGAGAAGCCCAGAGCATGTATACTAGTTAAGGATCATAACGCTTTGGCTATACCGGGCTTCATTAGTAGAGACCATGTAGCAGTTCTAGTGAGATATAAATATGGCGGACAGCCAAGAGACCTGGCTTTCTGTTCTGCATGTTTCCCAGGAGACTCTGAATCTCCACCCCCGCCGGAGGAGTTCAAGAGACTGGTGAAATACTGTAGGAAATAAGGACTTAACCTCATAGTAGGTTGTGAAGCCAATGCTCATCACAGCATTTGGGGAAGTAAATACACAAACCGAAGGGGAGAGCATTTCACAGAATTTCTATGTACAACTGATCTTGAGATCATGAACATAGGTTATACCCCTAGCTTCATCAAAAATACGACTGAGGGGATCATAGATCTTACCCTGGGTTCCATGGGAATCATACAGGAATTTAGAGACTGGAAAGTTTCGTTGGAGCCTTCCTTGTAAGATCATATACACATTGTGTTTCATATAGAGGGCTCCTTCGAGATCCCATCTTACAGAAACCCTAGACGAATCAATTGGACGTCTTTTAGGGAGGACTTGAGGAGAGGACTAGAAGGAGGACCCTCAAATGTAATTAAGAACAAAGAGGAGCTGAAGCTCAGTGTGAGCTTTCTCACACAGACACTAGTTACCTCTTATGAATTAAACTGCCCAGTCGTTAAGGCAAAAAGGGTAACAGGAAGCTTCAAGTGGAACAGTTATCTTGAAAATCTGAGGAAAAACACACGAAGGCTCTGGAATAAATACAGAGAACTTCCAGATCAAGAAAGTCTAGATTCTTATAAAGAATCACAAAGAAAGTACAAGTCAGAAGTCAAAAAGGCTTCTAAGAAATCTTAAAGACAGTTTTGTGACTCCATCGAGAGTCAACAAGAAGCGGAAAGACTTCATAAAATTCTAACCTTGGATGGAAGGGCAAGGCTGGGCTCATTGAAGTCACGTTCGGGTGGATATACATCCACAGAGGGGGAGACCCTGAGCTTATTACTTGATGCCCACTTTCCAGGTTCAGTAGTCACAAATAGTGAAGTAGAATCGAGCGGATCCTTCAGACCTGATAGAAGTGGCTGGAAGGAAGCCGCAGAGATTGTTACCCCAAGAAGGGTGAAGTGGGCATTATATTTTTTTTTCCTGTTATAAAACCCCAAGAATGGATGGGATCTTCCCAGCACTTCTCCAGAAAGCGGGCGCGGTCCTTATACCATACCTAGTCAGAATTTTTAGAGCCTGTCTCACTATGGGGTACGTGTACTCTTTGTGGCGCCAGGCGAACGTAGTGTATATACCTAAACTCGGAAGGTCTTCATATACTAGACCTAAGGATTATAGACCCATTAGTCTACTTTTTTTCTTAAGACTTTGGAAAGACTGGTGGATAGACATATCAGGGAGAATGTATTAAGCGACTGTCCCCTGCATCCTCATCAACATGCATACCAACCAGGGAAGTCGGTTAAGACGGCACTACACCAGCTAGTTTCTAGGCTGGAGTGCGCCTTGGATCAGCAACAACTTGCTATGGTGGTATTCCTGGATATAGAAGGGGCCTTTAACTACACATCTTTGGGCTCCATAGAACTTAGTCTAGAGAGAAGAGGAGTGAGCAGGATGCTCATAAAATGGATTATGGCCTCACTGCAGGGCCGTCAAGTTCTATTTACCCTCAACGCAGTAATGTTGAGAGCTAATATAGACAGGGGGTGTTCACAGGGAGGAGTATTATCACCAACATTACGATGTCTGGTAGTGGATGAACTACTTACCAGGTTATATGTTGGAGGAATTTACGCCCAAGTCTACGCAGATGACATTAGCTTGATGGCGGCGGGAAATTTCCCCAGTATGGTTTCAATGCTCGTACAGAGCTCCCTACGTAGGGTGGAAAGATGGTGCTACGACACGGACTTGTCGGTTAATCCCGACAAGACGGAGCTTGTGGTATTTACCAGGAGGAGGAGGCTTGACGGACAGTCAGAGCCTTTCCTATTTGGGAAAACATTAGTTAAGACAACCTCAGTTAAGTACCTTGGGGTAATCCTTGAGGCAAGACTGAGTTGGAAGAAACATATGGACTATAAGGTGGTTAAGGCTCGCAAGATTATGTGGGCCTGTCGCAGGGCCGTCGGAAAGACATGGGGCCTAGGACCTTAGGTGGTCCAGTGGCTCTATATTTCTATTGTACGGCCCACGATCACCTTCGCATCTTTAGTCTGGTGGCCAGGTTCGGAGAGTAAAACTGTGACCACCAAGTTAAACAGTGTCCAAAGACTTGCGTGTCTAGGAATAACAGGGGCACTGGAAACCAAACCATTATGTGCAATGGAGGCCATACTAGGTCTTCCCCCCTCACATTTATATGTTAAGGAAGTAGCGGGAATGAGTGCTTACCGCCTCTTGTCACTCGGAGGATGGTCCTTCAAGAATCCGAATAGAGATCATGCTTCTATTCTTACAAGGCTTCACCAGACCTGCCCTATGACAATGATGATCGGGGACCTGACGAAGCCTAGTTTTAATCTGAATTATAAGTTCACATTGGTTATACCCACAAGGGAGGAGTGGGCCGCGGATGCATGGACCCGTCTTAGGTCTGGGGGCTGTACATGGTACACAGATGGCTCGCGGACAGAGACGGGCACAGGCGCCGGGGTCTGGGGACCTAAGACAAGGCTCTCCCTTCCCATGGGTAAATATGTTACTGTTTTCCAGGCCGAAGTATATGCAATTATGTCATGTGCTGTATATATAAATATATATGGAACATGCCTGGACATAGAAGATGCATCACCATTTGCAGTGATAGCCAGGCAGCGTTAAAAGCAGTATGCGCAGTTAGAAAAACATAAAAAATGGTATGGGAATGCCAAAGGATGTTAGATCAGCTGTGTGAACTTAGCTCAGTTACCCTATTATGGGTCCCTGGGCACACAGGTATCAGTGGAAATGAAGAAGCTGACAAACTAGCGAAACAAGGCTCAAAAGGTCCTTTCATAGGACCAGACCCCTTTCTAGGAGTGTCACTCCGAAGCGAGAAACTGGTAATATCCCAATGGACAAACCCATCTCACTTAGACGTTTGAAAGAGGCTAACTATAGCAATGCAGGCACGTGAACTTATCAAAGGGCCTAGCCAAAGTTACAAAAAGGTCCTGATAAATTGGAATAGGACCAGAATGCGAATGGTAGTTGGACTGTTGACAGGACACAATACCTTACAGAGACACCTACACATCATGAAAATCAGTCAGGATCGGATATGTAGAAGATGCGGTGGGGAGGAAGAGACCTCCGCGTATGTGTTGTGTCAGTGCGAGGCTCTTTCAAGCACTAGACATCGATATCTTGGCTCACATTTTGTGAGCCTGGAAGACATCAGGAATGCCAACATCCGGACACTGGTACTCTTTATAGGAGCACTAGGGCTGGACTAGGCAAACCAGTTTAACGGACACAAAGGGTCTTCACAGACCTACTTGTGGAGCCCTGCCTATCATCACCCATTACAACGGGCGATAACTCAAACTCGTAAGACCATCTGAAGAGCTGTCTGATCGATTGGCAGTGGACTAGATCAGCTTCAGAGGATGCCGCTACGCTGACTACGTGCATTACAACGTTTGTGGAAGTCATTTGGCTGGACTGCAGTTCTATGAGCAGGCTAGTTTAGTTGTATGTGAGATAGGCCCTGTTTGTTATAATAATCTGCGTAGTAATTTGGGTTGTTTACGGTGACTTTCTTTTTAACAATTTGCTTTATGTCGCTCCGACACAGATGGGTCTCATGGCGATGATGGAATAGGAAAGGGCTAGTGGGAAGGAAGCGATCGTGGCCTTAATTAAGTTACGAACCCAGCATTTGCCTTATGTATAGATGAGAACCACGGACACCCACGGCTGCTGTGCAAGCTCACAGCTGCGCGATCCTAACCGCACTGCCAACTCGCTCGGTCTTGAAGGTGTTAGGAAACGCCGGGATGTGGGAAGTTTCTCCTACTAAAAACCTACGAATAGTTGCATTTTAAAAATCCCCCAATATCACCGTCCTAAGGTGATGAAAAGTGAAAGGGAATTGTTGAACTGAAGAAGTAGAAGCAGTAATTTTTGTTACACTAATTGACTTGTTTCAGTCTCATCTCCAGCTTTCATACTTCGGAAGTGATTTCAGGGCTGCATAGCTTGGCAGGTTCGATCCTGGGTCTGACCGGTGGTGTTTTAAGGTGTTCAAAGTGGTCAGCCTCGTGTCAGTAGATTTAGTGGCACGTAAAGTAACTCCTACCGCCTGTTGCCATTTCTTGATGGATGCAGTATTTTTGTGTCCGTCTCTTGGCACAGACCAGAGCAAAGTGTTGCTTACACCGAAGTCCCAGTTTCGTCCATGGCTGTGACAATATGGAAGCTGCTGGGGTATGAGTGGTGCTGAATAATGACTTTTGTAGCACAACTTGTGTCTGAGTGTTATGAAAGGTATTGCTCATAGGATCAGTCGTGCTGCAGTAGCAACTTTGGTCCAGTGAGGAAAGCAATGGCAAACTACCTCACATCCCATCTTGCCTAGTACGCCTCATTTGGGCTCTGCCATTGGTTTTTGCGGTTTCCCTATAACTGCATAGGCTTTGGTGGTGCTATTTGAGGATCCAACCTTATCTGGGCTGATGATCTAACAGGTAGACAAAATAACTCCTGCTGTACAAAATTCCGGCACGTCGGCGTCTCCGAAAAACCATACAAATTCAGTTAGTTGGTCATAAAACAAGTTCTTCTTCTCCTTATTCTTCTCCTTCTTATTATTATTACCATGTGTCTGTAGAACATGGAGGTTAAAGAAGGTACGGGCATGAATGGGTGGATAGAGAAAAGATTAAATAGTAATTTAAAACTTTAAATTTCTGATAATATTTTTTTCCTAGGTTTTTCTTTTTCTTTTCAGTTTTTACACTTTGCTAAGCGATAACAAAGATTAAGGTACAAAGGTTTAGCTCATGAGATCGAGGAACAATATTAGAAACTCTTAGACAACATGATTTAGCAACATGAGCTTGAAGCTCCCCAGTTACAAATTTAACAAGAGCACCACTGCTCCCTTCAATACATCCAAAAGGAAACTGAGCTCCAAAATTACTAAATTAACAAGGAGCGTCTTTGCTCTACCCAGTTATTCTCTAGGAGACTATTCTCCACATTTTACAAGTTCAGGCCTCTTATAGGCACAATATTTACAATTTACCCAAACCAAAAATTATTAACTCTTTCATCTGCTCAACAGTTACATTTAAAAGGTAATGAACAATGGAAGTTAACTTTAACAGGGGTAACAAGTACCCATTCTACACGGCCTTAATTAAAGAAGAAAAGGTGAAAATTACTGACCGAAAATCAAAATGTTAGGAGGCGAACTCTTGACCTCCTCTGAAATACACTTGAAAAAAACCAAATCCCTATTTGAGCTGATGGCCCTAAGTTATAGAGGTTAAGCTTATAGTACGGAGGTGACTAGATGGAGAGCAGGTTTAAATTACTAGCAAAATATAAATTTAAAGTTTACGAAAACATAGTCACCTCTAGAGCAAGTTGAAGGGGAATATAAGAGGGTTCCCACTTTTTATTCCCTTAATAAAATTAGTACCTTAAACCAGATATAGAATTTACATAATCGGATTACATTTAAAAAGAATTTTGAGAACTTCCCCTCGAATCAACTTTCTGGGACTATTACATGCTTAAAATACGTCTGCCATTACCTTGAGCTGCAGGACCTTCCGGAGTCGGATGAAGCAAGCCCTCCCGTGCCTCCTCTAATAAACATACTCTAATGCTGGACTGGAGCTATCGAAAGATAATATGGCCCGAAAGGCCCCAGCTTTTAGAGCGGAGAGGAAGTTTCCAGATTTCTCTGGGCGGAAGCCCTGACAAACTCACAATGTCCATTGAACAATCAAATAAATATCTGACACGCTGATTGGTTAAATAAATGTACAAAATTTCTTATAGGCTACAATTTTAAGCTGGCGGGAAGAGATAGAAGTGCTGATAACCTTAGAACACCAAAAACAATCTTCAAACAACACAGTTTAGCAAATCAATGTTTACAAAATTTCTCTTGAAAATTAATTGTCCACCCCCTCATCTGAGGGAGAACCTAAGTTGATAGTAAAGACATCTGTCGATGAATGTTCAAACTTCTTCAGAATTGAGTTTCATTTTTCCTGTTATAGATGGCCTTCTAAAAGGTGCTTTATCGTCGCCATAAGACCTATCTGAGTCGGTGCGACGTAAAGCAAAGAGCAAAAAAACAAGGTGCTTAATTTAAATGCACGGAGCGGGTGTGCCTTCGGTAAAATTATTATTATTATCATTTTTGTTACGGGCTTACCCGTGGAACAGCAGAGGTGAAATAAGGTGCTGGGGTGAATGGGTCTAACTACAATGTCCAGAAATAAATTTAAAATTCAAAATGAAGGTTATATTTTAAAAAAAAAACTTTAACAACTTTTCACTTAGTGAGATAACAATGCCAGTTCAGGTACAAGACTTAGGAAAAATTCAAGATTTCGGAACATTAACACCCTTGGGCTACCAGCCCCTAGTTTTACAATTTTTGAGCTCTTAACTCGAATTTACAAATGCACAAATTTACACAAGGGTAGAAATCCCTCAATACATGGACCGCTTGCTCCCAACTCACAATATCAAGCCTCCCAGAGGCATTATTACACCACTAGAAAAGAGCTGACGTGCTCTCAGTTTTCCAAGCCTATTCAAGGCGACACCAGAAAATATCTTACATCTTTTGGCTTTCCATAGCCCAGCTTACAAATTGAAACAGGGGTATCTCGTACCCAACCTATTGGTCCGTAGCGTAAAAGAACGGGTTAAGTAAATGGCCCAATACACAAATTGAATGGAGGCGTGTACTTGCACTCTTAAATATGCATTCTTAAAACCTAAGGGGCAATAGGTCGATGAAACAGGGGCTATTCCCAACTATGGAGGTGACTCGTATACGAAAGAAAATTTAGGATATTACGGAAAGGAAGAAAACCAGTTACAAAACGTAGTCACCTCGAACCAATATGAAGGGGAGCTCGAGAGGGTACATCACTCTCTATCCCCGATTTACAGTTAAAGTTTTATGAAGTTATTACAAAAGCCGGCAGAAGTTACATTTACAGAAAAGTAGGTTACATAGTTAAGGTTTCGGACCTCTCCCTCGGGTTAAACTGCAGAGCTAGCAAGAAATAAAGATGTTAATAGGCCATTATCTTGCTCAGGAACTGCTGCCTGATGAGAGAGGCGCCTCCCGCCTCCCGCTTGACTCACACACTAAGTTAGATGACGACCAGATGGCCAAGAGACGTGAAAATCCGCGGTTTATAAACCCTCGGGGAAAGTTCGAGACCTTTCATGAATAAACCAGCCACACCCTCTCACTTTATTGGTTAACATCAAAGGTGACACTCAGAATCGAGGAAGAAGCCTGTGATAGGCGGAAAATTAATTACAGAAGTTCATGATTGGCTAAATTCAAAACAGGCGGAAAGAAAAGATCAATATTGCCAACCCAAAAATGAATGAACATAATTTAGTAAAAAAAGAACTTAGGAATTCAAAACTTCTTCAAATCAAAGTCCTTCCACTTTGCACCAGGGTGCATGATCATAGATTTTTATCAGTGACCTCTGTTGAAGAAAGTCCCAACTTCTTGATAAATGGAAAACAAAACACGTAGAATTTCATACAGTACATGAAACTTCAAAATAACAAAATTTCATTAGATTTCTGTAGTGACATCTTCTGAGTAACGGTTTAAGTAGGTGTAGTTTCCAGTTCAAGATTTCTCCAGAAGAGGAGTTCTTTTAGGCGCAAGATTTAAATGTGCGGCGTAGAGGTGTACCTCCCGGTACAATTATTATTATTATTATTATTATTATTATTATTATTATTATTATTATTATTATTATTATTATTATTATTATTATTATTATTATTATTACTGTTACATAAATGAATGATGTACGAGTAGTGCTAGTAATATTTTTTTTTCCTTTGCAGTCAGTTGATTGTCTTGCTTGTTAGGGTGTCCTTTTCGCTGGGCTTGAGAAACTGACAGATGTTCTGCCGAGCTAGGGTGGCAATGGTAAACACGGTCAACACAGAAAACCATGGACTCAATTCCCCGCTAGAATGTCCAGAATTTAGATTTTCACTTTTGGAGGCACATGGGCTTAATGTGTAGATAGTCTACATCAGACATGAGTATCAAACAAGTTCGTACGGGCAAAGACGGGTGGCTAAATGATTAACCACCAACGAGTGGCAGAGCGGTTTGGGTCACGTAGCTGTTAGCTTACATTCGGAAGATAATGGGTTCGAACTCGTGGTTTCCCATTATCACACCAGGAAAAGTTTGGGGCTGAACCTTAATTAGGGCCACGGTCGCTTCCTTCCCACTCCTAGACTTTTCCTATCCTATCGTCGCTATTAAATCTATCTGTATCGTTGCGAAGGAAAGCAAATTATAAATAAATGAAATATAAAAAGTTTAACTATCCTTATCCCACTAAGAGCCGAAGTTTTATATTGTGAACTATTACACCATTCGCTCCCTCAAGGCCCAACATATCCTTCTTGGGTAAACTGATGCGTAGAAGCAATTTGGCCGGGGAAGCAACAAGACAGTACCTCAATAATAATAATAATGTTATTTGCTTTACGTCCCGCTAACTACTTTTACGGTCTTCGGAGACGCCGAAGTGCTGGAATTCAGTCCCTCAGCAGTTCTTGTACGTGCCAGTAAATCTACCGACACGAGGCTGTCGTATTTGAGCACCTTCAAATACCACCTGATTGAGCCAGGATCGAACCTGCCAAGTTGGGATCAGAAGGCCAGCGCCTTAACCGTCTGAGCCACTCAGCCCGGCAGAAAGTGCCTCACTCCTCAGTTGCAGCGTACAACTCATGAGGGACACGAGGGTTTTCTATGACAGCTAAAGGTAGGACTGTTAGGGATCAAATCAGCCTTCCGTTTGAACACTCAACATACACAAGCAGATTCCGCAAAGGATTGTTCTACTACACTTAAGAAAATGGAAATTGCAACACCATGAAGGCATTGGTCGTTTGTGTTGATTTTCAAGATATGGAACGACGCCATGTTGATATGTAAACGATCAAAGTTTCAGACGAATTGGATTGTTGCTACAGGTCTCCCCGCGTGATTGGTCGTGGAGGAATCAACTCCAGTATACGGACTCTGGTGTAGCATAGTTGACTTCCAGTCTATGCAGTGAAGTGTTCCCCGTCAAACATGCCTCGACGACAGAGAAGAGTACGCTATCAACAACTGTCGCCGTTTGAGAGGGCTCGGATAATTGGGCTGTGTGAGGCTGGATTATCGCTAAGGACTGTCGCTGCACGTGTTGGCCGACAGGCATCTATGGTACTACGTGTGTGGCAGCAGTGGTCAAATGAAGGTACCCGCACTCGTAGACCTGGCACAGGCCCTGCGCGACGGACAACTGTGAGAGAGGATCGCCGCATCATTCGGATGGCCTGGATGGAACCCCATGCAACAGCAGCACAAATTCGAGCAGCTGTGGCACCCCACGTTACACAACAAACAGCTGGTAATCGCCTGCGTGCAGCTGGCTTACGAGCCCGTGTCCCTGCAGAAGGTGTTCCATTGACCCCACAACAGCGACGTGTAGGGCTGGCCTGGTGTCGAGAAAGATCGACGTGGGTCGACGAATGGCATAGGGTCGTCTTTAGTGATGAATCGCGCTTGTCTTGCCCGCAGTGATCGCCGGAATTGTGTGCGCCGACGTACCGGGGAGAGAGGCCGCCCAGATCTTATTGTCGAGAGGCCCACAGGGCCAAACACCAAGCATTATGGTCTGCGGAGCTATTGGCTTTAATGTGAAATCACAATTAGTGCTTGTTGAGGGCACTATGACTACTCGACCCTACGTTGATAGGGTATTCAATCCAGTGGTTGTCCCTATGATGGCGAACATTGCTAATGGGAGGTTTCAGCAGGACAACGCCCGGGTTCACACTGCACGCATCTCCAGAGAAGCTCTCCACGACATCACAACCTTAGAATGGCCCGCCAGATCCCCGGACCTCAGTCCTATAGAGCATGTGTGGGACATGATGGGTCGACAACTGGCCAACCGTCCTCAGCCACCCACAACTCTGGAACAACTGACCCGTGCAGTGCAGAAAGCATGGGCCACAATTCCCCAGGAAGCGATCCAGAGCCTTATTGACTCCATGCCTCGGCAAATTCATCAATGTATTGCAGCTCGTTGTGGGCACATCCTGTATTGATTGTTGTCCAAACTTGCGGTCAGAGAGACCTGAAAGTGTAATCACCGAATCACAACCGAACACTCGTCCTGCACGTTCAATTGCAGTAATGTAGCACCACTCCTTCTGGGTGTTGCAATTTCCATTTTCTTCAGTGTAATAGATCTGTGCCAATATAAAATCGGTAAACAAGTTCAGGTTCTCTGTGTATTTAATAAAATAATTGACATATGAAAACACTGAGCACAGGCTGTTATTATATCCCAGGCTATTCGTCCTGTGCTTTTAGACGTGAGTGTCCCTGTATGAAGAAACAGCCTCGAGACGCTGAGCAAACAGTAGACTATTCTCTGTGAAATGGGATTCATTGATTCAACTCCGGTTTCTCAGCTAAGAAACAGTAAAGCACTCAGAGAAGTCGTTTTAAAGAGTAAAACAAGCAGTCTCCACTGTTTTACAGGAATCCCTCACTTCTCTCCCTGAAGTGGGAGGGGCATTTCACCGACGTTCTCTTCCTGTGACGTGACTGCACAACGACTTCCGCTGACGTCAGGAACGAAGATTTATTGACCACAATGTTCCACGGTGTCATTCCTGCTCGTGGACAGGAGCAGATGACACGTAGTAAAGTCTATCCCTTCCCAAATGCGTTATAAATTACCAGAAGGGTAGAGTTTATGCTAACAGGCAGACCAATCGATGACATTACGGTGCCTTGCGGATGAAATTCACTCAATATACGACGAAGAATATCAATGGTTCTTGGCCGATTACAGCTATTTAATGGCACCAAGTACATGCGAGACAGCTGTTAATAAGCCGACACTGGTGAGAAATGAACCCACAGCATTTGAGTTTAGCGTCTTGTTTCTCTAGCAACTGAGCTACGGTGCCCTTAACATTTCCATTACACCGAGCTCGAAAGCTGTGGTCGCTGAAGTGCGGCCAGTATCCAGGATTCGGGAGATAGTAGGTTCGATCCCCATTGTCGGCAGCCCGTGGTATCCCATTATCACCTTAATTAAGGCCACGGCCGCTTCCTTCCCAGTCCTAGGTGTTCCCTGTCCCATCGTCGCCATAAGACCTATCTGTGTCGGTGCGACGTAAAGCCAATAGCAAAAAAATCCATTACAACTACTAGTACAAGCATAACGGTAGAGTTCGCTAGGTTCCCATTGTGATCTGTTCTAACGTTTAGCTTTCACAGTACCATTTTGTACTAAGTATGCTTCCATTTTTTCAGTAGTGTCGAGTACATGTAGAACATATGTTAAATAGAGAGACAAAATGGCCAACCAGCCAATGGTGGTACAGGCGGCTGATTATATAGATACGCACATAGGTATTAGGTACGTGAACAAACGCTTATCTGCACATTTTCGTGTACTTTTAAGGCTAGGCCCACACTTGCGTGGTTTCAAGCTGCGTTACTGCATTTTTTACGCAACTGGACGACCTGCCAGAGGGGGTGGCTATACTAGCGTTTTTTCACGCTGAATTTCTGCGTGTTTTTCACGCAATTGGACGACAGGGCGTGTTGTCACACTTGCTTGTTCGCACGGCGTGGTTTTATTAATGTGTTGTATATTGAAAAGTAGCAAGGCATCGCCAATGCTCTATATAAGGAACGGATTTCATTAAATAATAACACCGTCGTTGCGTTAACTCTTGCGTGGATTGTTCGTCGTCTTCATCGTAGTCATCAAAGAAAATATTGGATCAATCCTAGAATAAGTGACAGGTCATCAAGTAGACAATTTGTGCTCCTACACAACCAACTAAAAGACAACCAAGAGAAATGTTTGAGTATTACAGACTATGAAATGCTTTCTGTTTGCTGAAAAATGTTATCAGGAAAGGAAACACAACGTCTCCTCCAAAACAGCGCCCGTTACTGATAACCACGTATCTCTCTTCATGACTCCGTTTCTGAATTCTTGGTGCTTTTTATCGTAGAGGCACGGGTACTATCGTACCTCCAAAGTTATTAACTCACCACAAAATTGCATTTTGCAAAATGAATTTTCAAAACGAACGCAGATGGACCACGTGCAATATTCAGACATGAGCTCAGTACCGCAGCGTCTTCATTCCGCAAGTGTGGCCAGGCAATGAACGGGAAAACACCCAAACAAAATGGATCTCGGCTCATTCTCGAGCGAGCGATATTCAAAACTCGCCTTGTCGCTTTTCCCGCTGCGGAAAATCACGCTGTGTGTGGCCGATCCTGTCTAATTACTGCTGTGCATTTTTGACGCGAGATTTCACGCAGTCACGAAGCGTGGAATCACGCAAAAGTGGCCCTATCCTAAGTATCGAACCGTAAATAAGCACAGAAATGTGACGTCAATCGCCGCAGACCGCCTGCTAACGTAGGGATGTGGGCGCTTGACTCGCACAAGTTCAGGTGGGCTGGGACATTGACATGCAAGGAGGCGGTACGACTACAACTACCTACAGCTAAGCACGTCCAACAACTTATCAGCTCCGGAGCCCAAATATTCGGCCAACACCACAGGGTGGAACCCTTCCATACCCCACCCCCACCCACGTGCCATCCCCCGGACATTGCACATCGCCGCCCCCGGCCACCCCCACTCCAGTTACCCCATATCTACAAGTCTATCCAATCTCACACAGGCTCCAACCTCCCACCCCCACCCACATTGGATCTCCTTCGCCTCCTAATCACCTTTCTTCACAACTGCACAACCACCCTCCATCTAACAACTTTACACCTACTCCCAGGCACTCCCATCCAACCTTACTCAACCCACATCTTCTCTTCTCAGTCTGGTTATATCTAACAACATATGTATGTACCAATAATTGTACATAAATCTGTAAACATAATTGTATCTGTAACACTTCACCAATAATTGCATATAAAATCTGTATATAAATCTGTAAACACAATTTTATCTGTAACAATTCACAATAAAAGCACGGAACGGACTACACTCCTTAGCCAAGAGGCCACATCTTCACATCTCCTTAATTCACATTCTTCTTTACCCATCTCCTAAACTCCACCATACTCAACTTCATAACCCCGTCACCTCTCCTGGCCAGAGAGAGGACGTTACCCTCTAGGTTACCCGTAGGTCCCTAGGGGCAGTTACAAACGTTGACATCCTCGGCATGACAAACCATGGCTCCAGCGGACACGGATCGTGATACAGCATAGCCTTGCCACAGTTCAGAGAGAGGGAATATTTGGGAATAATTTTAATGAAGCCTAGCACAGTGCTAGTGAACCTGCGTAGTTTCCCGGTGGACAATTTCCACAAAGGTGGGCTACATACAGCCGTACTATTACGGCAGCCGTAAAGAGAATAGCTGAAAAAGGAAATGATACGCTCATCCGTAAACATGGCTGACCCAGACGTGCTCTTCGTGCAGAGGAACGCATAATAAAACATTATTGACGAGGATAACGGCGGGAGTAGTGCAGTGTACATTTCATTTTTAGACCATATGGTGTAAGAATTGACAGTCATTTTTCTAAGGAGCAAGAAGAAGTGTGTGTTTTGCAACATCTTATACTGGCCTATTGTTCGATCATCTGCTGGTGTTGCCAAGGTTTGAAAAGTCACAGAGAAGAACTGAAAGAGAAGTCACGTCAGAATATGCAGAGATAAAAGCCGCTCGCTGCATGTTCCTCAGCACTACCAGTCTAATGCGCCTCCTTGCGTTAGTAAGCCTTGTTTTCAAACGCGTATGAGTAGGCTGGTATTTGGTACAGTTGACGTCAACATATCGACAATGGCTGGTGTGTTCAGCAACGGCGAATACACAGACATCATTTTAATCTACGGGGTATCTGGAAGGAATGCAGCCGAAGATCGCAGACGGTATGCGAAGGACTTTTCAAATAGTCGCCTGCTTCTACTCACGTATTTCGCTGAACAGAGTTGCAATTAAGAATTTATTGATCGTTCAAGGCACACAACACATACAAGCGTCTATATGTGTATAAATAAATGAGTTATTAAACTTTATTTTCTTTATCTTTGGCGTATTTACAAATGCATCCCGTTGCAGAGTGTGTGTAGTGAAATGACCTCTATTTGTTCCACATACCAAATATAGCACGTTTTAGCGCTCCTTTGTAAACCAGCCATTACGCATCGCATTCAACATTAGTGATTGAGGGACACTTATAAGTAGAAAGTCTGGTTCTGTAAATCCACCTGGTATTTATGGCAGCCATTCTGGGGAACTAGATCAGAGAGTCTGAAGCCCAAAACAGCACTTTTTTCGGCTTTTTTTACAAATTTATTTACGTGATACCGACACAGATAGGTCTTATGGCAACGATGGGATAGAAAAAGCCTAGAAATGGGAAGGAAGCTTCCGTGGCCTTAATTAAGGTACGGCCCCAACATTTGCCTTATGTGAAAATGGGAAAGCACAGAAAACCATCTTCAGGGCTGCCGAGAGTGGGGTTCGAATCCCCTATCTCCCGGATGCAAACTTCAGGATACCGGTGGGATTTCATTCACTCGATCTCTATGAATTTAGCTGCTTGTTCTTCTGTTACTGATTGTAGTCGGTTTCTTCACCATCCCTATGACCCCTGAGAAGAACATTTCAAGTGCAGATTTTTCTTTCAGGCCATTTCCAAACCTTCGTAGTCAAATTTCTTGCATTTCCTCCTGGATCGTTACAACGCGAAACCACTTTTTAGAGTAGGTCTGCGTTCCAAACTAGTGACGCCGGTGTCCACCCGATCAGATTTGTTTCAATGACTGTTATCGCCACATAAAGGGCGGCAGGACAGTCGACGGCGTGACAGACCTTCGATTTGAGTTAGCCCTTCATTCGGCGATCGAATGTGAGGTAACCTATGTTACCACCCTAAGAAGCAGAAGAAGAAGCTAACTGCTACCTTCTGCCGCTTTTCCCACGCCTTGGTGGAGTCGTGAGTGCGAGCTGTGTCACACATAGTCCTAATTTATGTGCTTGTCCTTTTCGACGGCCAGATACCCTTCTTTTCGTCAAACTCATGTGGTGAAATGTGTTCACTATTGTTTATTTCAGTGGCGGTCGGTAGGGTGGTGTGTTGTATGTATGTTGTATATGCATATATGTTCAGTCATGGCATCAGAGGAATTTACCAGAAATGATTAAAACCCCGACCCGGCTGAGAACTGAAGGGTGGGGGGTCCCTTGGAATTGAAGGCCTCCAGTTTGACCTATCAGCCAAGAATTTGGGCATTTTCCTTCTTGTTATTATTATGATTATTATTATTAATCCTGTTTGCTTAAAATATGCTCAATTGCTATTGGTCATAACTCATAAGATAAACAGGATTGCCAAATTGTCGACTTGAGAATGTCCATCAATATTGTCAGTAAACCTATTTCCACATTCACTCGAATATATGCACTCTCACCGGGCGACATGGCCGCGCGGTAAGGGGCGCGCAGCTGTGACCTCGTGTCCGGGAGACAGTGGGTTCGAACCCCACTGTAGGCAGCCTTGAAGATGGATTTCCGTGGTTTCCCATTTTCACACCAGGCAAATATTAATTAAGGCCACGGCCACTTCCTTCCTATTCCTTGGCCTTTCCTGTCCCATCGTCGCCATAAGACCTATCAGTGTCGGTGCGACGTGAAACAAATAGGAGAAAAAAATTGTCGCTGCTGGGCCAAAACCTCCTATGTGAAATATTTTAGCTTGGAATTTTGGCTGGTAAGGTTCTGTCATCTAAGGTGCAATATTGTGTGAAGGTGGTCAAGGCATTCTCGCTCTTCATATTGTATGTGCTGCTGGTCAGTATATCTCCAAAAATATTATCACATAGGAGGTTTTGTCGCGGTAACGACGATATGCACTATCAACTGCCGAGATTCTATCACGCAACCGGAAAACGTAAGATGGGAGTGCAACTAAGATTCATGGACCATAATGTGTCACTCCTACTCGTACTGAAGACAAATGACTCACAATAAACTCCATACGTCACCACATGTTTTATAAAGTACGAGAAGGAGGGAGTTTATACAGCGGGCAGGTGAGCTGCTAACGTTAGAATATCTGGTAAAACGTTCATGTAATGTTCTGTGAATCAGGTCGAGGGTATGAATACGCTACAGATCGGAAGACTGTGACTCACGGAAGCTTGAAGAAATATTGGTAACTACCAAGAACGCAGGATTCTCAAAAGAAAGCGTGCTCCCAGTAAGCCCGTAATGCCATACGTTTAAACGTTCTTCGGTACGCGGTACGTGAGAGTATCCAGTTAACAAACTACTAATTTCAACTTGAATCGAATGGAAGTTTTATTCTTTCCAAACACCAAAAATATACCATTTCATTAATTTATTAGAAATTTGGGTTGAGATCAAATAATTAATACCTTAATAGACAACCCACTATTGCTCCAATGTTGGGTAACAATAGTAATCTACTTAAAAATATCCGCCCAACTGTTGGACGCTAATTGTAATATACATAAAATAAAACAAATCATTATTCAAAATATTACATTTTTGTACCATAATTTAATTGGAGACTTTCAATGAAATAAAATTCAAAATGTGAGATTAAATATATAAATGGCGATAATAATAATAATAATAATAATAATAATAATAATAATAATAATAATAATTTGTCTAAAATGCAGGTAGATGGGGCCAGAGTTCACCATATTACCCCTCAATTTAGAATATTAATAATAAATGGTAGAGCATAAAATATTTCACTCGGGTCGTGTTCATAGAGACGAAACACTATTATTCTGCTGACTGGGCCTTATCTAACCCCCTGAAAACGAACAAGCGGGTAGGAACTCCACCTAAGTTCTTCAATAACTTCTCCACTAATTCAAAATAAACCATCCATAATCAGATCTAAGCTATATCTGAGCAAAAGCACTTCCTCGCAATAATATATATATATATGATAGCAATGCACTCAATAAATATTTAAAACTTTTTTCTTGCTAGTTGCTTTACGTCGCACCGACACAGATAGGTCTTATGGCGACTATGGGACAGGAAGGACTGGGAGTGGGAAG
Organism: Anabrus simplex; assembly: GCF_040414725.1. Lineage (NCBI taxonomy): Eukaryota > Metazoa > Arthropoda > Insecta > Orthoptera > Tettigoniidae > Anabrus > Anabrus simplex. Next base: position 190,578,721 of record NC_090266.1, read on the forward strand.
GAAGCGGCCGTGGCCTTAATTAAGGTACAACCCCAGCATTTGCGTTGTGTGAAAATGGGAAACCACGGAAAACCATTTTCAGAGCTGCCGACAGTGGGGTTCGAACCTACTATCTCCCAAATACTGGATACTGGCCGCACTTTTTAAAATTTCTGGAAGACTCCCTATATACATTCAACAATCCTATAATAACAATGAAAAGCATTAGGAAAACAACAGCGTGAATTCCACTACCATTTTTAGTGAGCCCGAAGACCAGTAGTTACAAAGCATATGTTTAGATAAGTGCCCTTCACTGTCTGTGAGTATCAACACCAATTGCCGGCTATCACCATCAACAGATAGTATATCACCTTGATACCGTACCTCTTTCTCACTGATACCAACATCCGGCTCCATGGATAAATGGTTAGCGTGCTGGACTTTGGTCACAGGGGCCACGGGTTCGATTCCTGGCAGGGTCGGGAATTTTATCAATCAATGGTTAATTTCCCTGGCACGGGGGCCGGGTGTATGTGTTGCCTCCGTCGTCATTTCATCCTTATCACTACTCGTAGGTCGACTACGGGCGTCAAATCAAGAGACCTGCACCCGCCCGTTCTGGGATCTCCCGGCACTAAAAGCCATACGCCATTTTATTACTGATAACAACACTTGGTTTTAGACGCACTTTCGCTTGCACAAACACACGTCGTTAGTCTATGCCTTGAAATCGGGCCATATATTAACGAAAGTTGCTGTAAGATATGAATACCAAGATCAGTACCTTAGAGCAGAGGTAATCAACGTGCGACCCGCGGGCCGGACTCGGCCTGCGAAGCCATTTTATGTGGCCTTGGCCGAGTTTTTATAATTTATGTTTTTCGTAGGTACCGGGAAAACTTGATAATAAAAACGTTATTGTAATTTACGGTGAAAGGGAATAAAACCATAAGAAAAATCTCTCAATTATTTGTAGTTTTCTCTTGACATGATGTTTCCTTTAATGGGCTGTAGAAAAGTTCTAAGATGCATAATTATTCGCACCTTAAACGCAGTTAAGGGTTAAACTTCATCGGTTAATTTCTTGGAATTACAGCTGCAGACTTGTCTGGAGAGTGAAAAGCCTCCTGCATTCCACGGGGATTAAATAGTTACAGTTATCTTGGGACATCAACAGGAAATGGCCAGTTTGTACCCGCTTTAAGAGGTTCATTGTGGTTTACTACTTTACTGTTCTTACGAACTGCTGTTATTCAAAGGAGTCTTAATGAATTATTTGTGAACAAAAATGCCCATTTCCAAACGTAGAAAAGTGGATGGTGAGTGCCGTCTTTTTAATAAAAAATGGTCGGACGACTTTTTATGTATTGAGAATAGTGGGAAAGTAATTTGTCTGATATGGAAGGGAAATATCTCATTTCTTAAAGAATACAATATCAGGCGGCATTATGATTCGAAGCAAAAATCTGTATATAAGAAATACGATGGGGTATTACGGAAGGAAAGATTTAAAATTGAATGAAAGGTTTCAACGCTCAAAACCAGGTGTTTAATAACAGATCGAGGAAGATATAGCTGCAGTCCGCGCAGTTAAAAAGTTGTACATTTATTAGCTGCGAAAGTGAAACCATTTTCTGATGGGGAGTTTGTGAAGAACTGTATAGGCCTACTTTCTATAATAGAAGAAATGTTACCTGAAAATAAACAACTGCTAAATTCGATCAGTTTATCGCGGAGCAGAATAACGAGAATAACAGAAGAACTCGGGGCTAATTTATGCTAACAACTACGCGAAAAATCTTCATCATTGTGCTTTTGTTTGGCTTTGGATGAAAGTAATGACGTCCATGATACAGCACAACTTTTAATTTTTATTCGTGGGATTGGCAAAGCGTGTGAAATAACTGAGGAGCTGGAATATTTAAGAAGCATCCATGGAACTACAACAGGTGAGGCTTGTTTCTCCAACTGTGTGAAACATTGAAGGATGGGATGGATTGGCAGGTGTAACAAGAAATGGAGCAAGGAATATATGTGGTGCAGAAACTGGATTGATTGGAAGAATATGAAACGAATTTACTAACATAAATACTGATATCCCTCTTGAATTACACTTCATTATTCATCAACAAGTGCTATGTGGAAATTTATTATATTTACAACATGTGATAAATATAGTGACTTCTACAATATTAGTTATATTCGATCGCGTGGACTCAATCACTGGCAGTTCCAGTCATTTCCGGCTGAAATTGATTGTGATTACGGAGATGTAATTTATCATCGCGTGGTGAGCTGCCTTAGTCGTGGTAATACAATGAAACGCTCCTTTCACCTTCGTGAAGCACATCTATGAACATGAAACAGAAAAAAAGTGACAGAATTTGGGGAAGAAATCTGGATGTGGGACTCACAGATTTAACGCAACATTTAAATATTTTTAATAAGGGATTACAAGGAAAAGGTGTGCTTTTAAATGAAGTGTATAGTTACGTGTTAGCGTTCCCAAATAAATTGAATTATTTCGATAGCAATTTGAGATGGACACGTTCCCACACTTTTCATGTTGTACTGATCTTCAAGAAGCGAACTCAAACAGTTCGGTGCCATATGATAGGTTTATTAAGATAATATACCTACTGAAGAAGAATGAGTTTGAAACCAGATTTAAAGACCTTTCTGTGAATGCGGAAAAAATTAATTTGTTCGAAAATCCATTTGCAGTTGATGCCAGTGATACACCTGTGCAACTACAGATCGAATTAATTGAACTTCAGTGTTGTTCCCGATTAAGGGTCAAGTTTGTGGAAGGAAAACTTATAAATTTTTACAAATTCCGCCTTTCTTAAAATGTGTGAGAAAATTCTTGTTTGCGAGTACTTATATTTGTGAAAAAATTCAAAAATGAAGTTTATAAAATCAAAATTACGTTCCCGGATCAGTGATGAACACCTACATTCCATTCTGAGGGTGGCTGTGTCAAATCTATCTCCAGACATTTCAACACTGTCACTTCAAGCGAAGACACAGGCCTCTCATTAACCCAAGTTACAGAGTATTGTTTACTTTTCTCAGTTTGTTTTGTATTTTGGTTCGGGTTATTGTTTATGTTGCCGAATAGCCGCGTGAGAGCTTGGTTGGTTACTTGGTTGGTGATTGAAGATGGGGGCACCAGGGTGTGTGGATATATTTGTGTTAGGGAAGGTCGGTGGAGGGGGGAAAGAACAACAATGTGCCCCCCCGGTACGTTTAGGAATCTGCCATTCGGCCCGCCCGCAAATTAAGTTGAGCACCCCTGCCTTAGAGAAGAGTATTAAGTATTAACAGGCAAGCATAATCAAACGTACACTCGTTGATGTTTACCGTCATGTAGCAGAGTCACCGTAGCAGTATTCCTCGATCGCGTTCTCCAAAGGTATCTCCGATTTCTGCTCAACCACCACCTTATCGATATCCAAGTCCGTGCCGTCCTTTCTGTCCAGTCATGAGCGAGAGATAAACACGCTATAGCAACAAGTGGGCCATATCCCTACCATGGCTGCCGAGGCCTGGACACTCCGTGTGACTCACTAATGTTCCCCCGGATGTTTTCTAAACCTGGAAATAGCTGTGTATTTCCCTCCTTCTTGTGCAAAACAAATTGCTAGTATCTAACACGGAGACAATACAGCTGGAGAACAGTCTGAAAAGTATAGCTCCTCATCACCTTTCCACGTTTATGTGGGTGAGAGGAGCAACCACGCTCAATTTACGCTTTGAATGAGGGTCACACAGCACTAATCCTTGAACATATTCCACTCAAAGTCATTGGGGATCAAAACGTGGGATACCCGGCTTAACAGACGACCACCAAGCCACTGGTTAGATAGAGCTCTTGGACTCACCATGACTAATCTCAATTCTGGTCAGTGGTTTTCAGCCGCCGACTCCCCTTCACAAGGAAATTTTCCGGCTGAAAAGTACAACTGCCACGGAGATGTGACACAATGTTATTGTTCTGGATGAAAATGAAACAAAATAAGTGCAACATGTAATTGTCTTTATAAAGAACAATTGTTCTAGTTCATCAAAATAATTATACTTTGATGTTATATTAAGGCAAATTGGTTTCTTTTAATATCACTGTTTTAGTTCAATACCAAGAGATGTAAATAATCTCAAAAGGAAACAAATTCGATATACTGTTTTGAGGCATTCATTTCATGGTCAAAGAACGATGAAACGCTGATAATTAGGATATGGAAATGAGACAACAAAGAAAGGACATTAGAGGGTAATTTATTGTGCAATAGTACCTAACAGTGCGCGCATATTCAAGCGAGCTTAGCGTCAGAAGCGAGATGAAGTTCCCAGCATGAACATTAAAATTTATGAACCCAAGCAAACCACTTAGCTTATAGCGTTGGACGCTAACAACTTCATGTGAAACCGCGGGGAAGCTTAACTTGCAGGGAAACAAAATTTATTGGATATTTCCGCCCACGAGAGGAGTAGCGAGATTTGGATATAATAGTTGGAATGAGCATATTTTTCTGCAAATTTTTATATGCCACATGACAGTAGTTGCAATCTCAACGAATTAATGGGTAATTATCTCAAGTACCGTGAGAGAATTTCCATCTACGCGCGCGCGCTTCCAAGTGGCCACACACGATGATCCAGCAAGCGTGGGTAATGCTCGTTCATATATACAGCCCGCGAGAACGCTAGCATCATTCACTGTGCGTATCGCTGATAAGGAGGTGTTCGTCTCTACGGCAACTCAACGAAGAGAGGATAGCCTTAGTCTCCACGCATCGCAATTAGAGACTGCATTGTCCTAATGACATGTAAGTACTAACTATCTGAGATGTAAATAGGAGCTTTGTACAGCAAAATGATTGAATAGATTATTTTTAGAAACATTTCTTTGTTAGTAATTATTCCACGCAAAGTTATATATAACAAGCTGAAGCTAACGTGTAGTGTAGTGTCTGCTCGGAAAGACAGCATTACTTCAATTCTTTCAGATTGATTTTGGTCAAGTGCAAGTTCATTTGCTACTGAGAATTGTGTGACCGTTTCATAAAGATAAAACTAAAGGAGAGTCAAGATATTTAAGGGATTAAATCAGAAGGCAAGAGGGGAACCTAGGCATCAAAGTAAGAACACATTATAATATCATTTTATTTGCAGTTCTCTCACATCACGAGTTACCTGATACTGCCAATGCATCATCCTGTGGCAGTAGTACGAGCGGAACATCGGAACATCCTTCACCGCAGAGAGGCACGAGCGAGGACCGCTGGCAGTGTGCTTCCCATCCTGGCGAGGCACCGTCAACAACGAGGAGGCAGCGATCCACTTACCAGAACGAGTTCGAGCTGAACAACGAAGAGGATCATGATGTCACCGGTCAGGAACCCACGACTGCCGTCACTCATCAACCACATTAGCATGGCGTGCTAAATAATCAGGTCCGCAGGAGAACTGCCCAGATGCTATCACAGAAGCAGGTCAGACCAAATCTTATTTCTCAGCATGAAGCAGAGATGGGCTAATGTCAGGATTTTAATAATGTAACTAAGGCCATCTGCCAGTACGTAAAAAATAAATGTGTTCTCGGGCACTTATACATAGATTTATGCCCAGGGACTCACGCGTGTAAGATAGTTTAATTATAGCATGCTTTTGTTTCACATTTTATTTTCATTGGTGTCATAACTTGTTGTACATAATGTCCCCAGTCAATGGAAATATGGGTCGTATAATTCCATCTACCAAAGACTTACGCAGTCTCAAATTTTTATAGGCAGAACAAGATATTTATGGACTAGCTAGATGCATGAGGCATGTGTAGACGTTAATGGTTCATTGTCAGACGGAATATTATAAGATCTGCTACATTTTCTTAAATGCACTTGGAATTTCGCACGAAATTGAGCTGGTCGTGAATTTATACAGAAATAACTAAGAAATGAGATATATGTTTGATAAGCCCAGAAACAATGGATAAAGCCCTTAATAGCCCGGTGAATGCAGGCATAAGTTGCGATGTGATAGTTATGTGTGCCAGTAAAGTGCACGAGGGAGTATCTGAATAAATGCTCCAGTTGAATTTGAATTATGAACAGATTAGAGTGATGAATGAGTAGACATGTGGTAATTACATGTGAGTTATATTAATAAGAGGGCATAGTAATTTGTAAATTTAATGGGCTAGAATTGGTGGTATGATTGTTCACTAGTGGTTTGTTTACCAGCTGTCAGCCAGTTGTAATTTACGGCTGTCTTATCATGGCCCCTCAGTTCGTGCAGGTCCCTTGTCGTGTTAAAAGGAAAAGCATAGCTTGCTGACGTCACTCATGGGGAAGTCTATAAGTTTGCGGGAACAATAATGTCTGTGTCAAAAGGAAGGGATCGTTGATGTAATTCTTACTGCTGTTTGGAAAGTAAAATTCATACATGACTGCCTGTATCATTATTACGTGTATGTCTAGATTCATGATATGTCAGCGCATTGTAAATAATGTGATTCCGATTGTATTGTAATTAGGGTTGTTGCAGGACTTTCTGTAGTCTTGAGTTCGATTCCCGTATGGTAGATTTTGTATTGCATGTTGTAGTTTTAAGGGCGTGTGCTAACCCTAAATCCTGTGTCATAAATTTACTAGGGATACATTTTTTATGTTATTTGTGTAAGCGGTTTAGCTATCCAGAAATTCATCACATGATTTTATTTTTTGGAGGTTAGCCTTACACTGGTTGCTGCGACATCTAAGGAGTGCGATGCTAGGGTTCGTCCACCACGCTACGAACGTCGATCGAAGATTCATTTTTCTTAAAATTCATTAATAAATGAACGAATTAACATTTGTGTAAAATTTGCTGATTAATTTATATTCAAGGTATTTGACTCTCATTTTGTAATAAACAATATTATTTAAGCGAATTTGCAACTCACATTTTTCTTATTTTAGCTTGTCTTAGCTTATAACCTGAGCGTAGAATTCCTCTTCATTTTTTATGGTTACGCTGACCCATTTTCACCCACTTTCCCTATCTGCGATCGTGCTACGCCGTGCTGAAGGAGAGGATATACGAGTCAGGTAAGCTATGTGCCAACGGGTACTTACCGTTTGGTGAGTGTGTTGTCCACTGTAATGTACTTGGTCGAATCTCAGCATTTGCTTGATAGCGACCAGAGCATTATAGGGCACAGTATACACGGGTATCTCGACGGCTTACTTCTAAAACCTCGTATCTCTCAATGCACTTCCTATCCATTATCTTCCTTAAGACTGGTCAAGCATCCGAGTCACATATACATGTAAAGTCCATCAGAACAATTTTCGTTGTGTTCATTTTCCCATTCTAATATGTAAACAAAGATGGAACTTAAATACATCAAACTCAAGGAGTGCATAAATTCGCCATGCAAATAACGGTATGTTAGGGTGCATTTTTCATTTCACGTTAGCATAGGTAAATGAAAACAACGAAAATTGTTCTGATGGACTGCATATAAATATGTGGCTGGAAGGCATGACCAGTCTTAAGGAATATAATGGGTAGGAAGAGCATTGTGGCATACGAGGTTTTAGAAGTAAGCCAACGATATGGGATCTATCTTGCTCTATCTCGTTCTGTACAAAGATATCTTATTTCCATTTTGTTTTCCAAATTTATTTCCTGAATTACAGCAGTCAAACTAAGTGTTTAGATGCTCTTATCTCAAAACGGCCACTTTTAATTAAGACATCATAGTACTGAACTAGTGATGCGATGCGTGCAGTATTCCATAATAAAGAATTAAATTAGGCTATTATTTTTAAAAATTCAACAGAATTCAGCAGATATTTTACTGAGACCTAAAACCTGTTTTCGATAGGAAATTTTTTTAAAACGTGGTGCAATTTAGAGAAGGCCACTTTTTGTTCCTTTGCAACGCTTAACCACGAATAGAAATTTACTCCATAGCTCCCAAAGCAACGTATGTTGTTGAAAATTGTGTACGTATCCTCTGCATATGGAAAATCTTCGTATCAGAGGGTCCCGAGTTCAATTTCCGGCAGGTTCGAAGATTCATTTTTCTTAAAATTCATTTTTTGTCACTATAAACAGGTGTTCGTTTTTCTCAAAATGCACTCATCTTCATTTATACAGAACACACTAAACTAATAACCGCCGTGGAAACACGTACTGTAGCAGTGAAATGTATCTAGATGGCGTCAGGAAAGGCATCCATCAAATCCACATGTGCAACACAGTTCGAACACCCAACCCCACCAGCGTGCGGGAAAATGTTGCACAAGTTGAAGAGGAAGAAGAAAAAGGCGGTGATGTCCGTCCAGGTTATTCTTTTTGCTACTTGTCTAAGGTCGCGCTAACAAATGGACGGTTTTCGTGATAGAAAGATGGGAAAGGGAAGGTAGCAGCCATGAACTTAATGAAGGTACAGCCCCAGCATTTGCCAGATGTGATAATTGAAAACCATGGAAAATCATATTCAGGGCTGCCGACGGCTGTATTAGAACCCATTATCTCCCGAATGCAAGCTCACAATTGCTAGACCCAAACCACACGGCCAGCTCGCTAGGTATTTGTACGATGCATGTAATTATTATTACTATTATTATTATTATTATTATTATTATTAATCAATTAACAGAGGTGTTTTAGTTTTTATCTAGGGCCTATAGGATGCCTGTTGTGATCTCCTTCCTAACATTTGGCACCTTCTTCGATCGCGCTGTACTGTTTGAGAACCAATGGCATACTAAGATTGATTCTTCCCTTGAAGCAGGCAGACGCGTTAATGGTATGGGAAACTGTCTCAAAATAAAATCAGAAATAACTTGAAAACTTGATTTGAGCACTAAAACTCTGTTAAATGCGAATGCACCGGGAGATATTACTAACTCTGACAAGGACGATATTAATAAGTCGTCTGAGCGCTAGTAATTTCAGCGTCAGATACTGGGCAATTTCTTTCTGGATGAGCGGACCTATGTAGCGAACCTGTGACTCACAGGCGGCTAACGACTTGTGAAAATGCTTTGATTAAAACTTTCACGGAGCGGAATGCTAAACATTACAGAGCCTTTTGGGTTCATCCCATGTAATGAAGGAATTTCATCCTCTCACAGTGCACCATCCTCTAGTTGGTGAGGAGTAAATTGAAATATTGTGAACACTGCGAAAGAGTTTGAATGCAAGGTGTGAGCGTTTTAATTAAAACACTCAAACTATTTGACACGGCTGACAAGAGGTGAAATTTTCTTCTTTTACTGCTTTTTCAACACCTGTGAGTTTATGTGTGTGAACTGGGTTGCAAAAGTGGATTTGACCCTGTTTTACGGCCGGATGCCCTTTCTGACGCCAACGCCTTATGGAGGGATGTAGTCACTACTGCGTGTTTCTGTGGTGGTTTATAATATAGTGTGTTGTCTGAATATGAAGATATTGGGACAAGCATAAACAACCAGACCCCAAGCCAGGAGGATTCATCATACGCGATTAAAAGCCCTAATCCGGGAGGAAATCGAAGAGGAGCACTCCGAACCGAAGGCCTCCACGCTGACCATTCAGTCAAGGAGTCGGACTGGCAATGGTTGAATTTACTTCCGGCAAATGGGAAACGTTTCTCCATGCTGCACTTACAGCCCTTTCTTTTAAACTAACTTCAGTGATATATCAGTCTAGAGAACTTAATAATAATAATAATAATAATAATAATAATAATAATAATAATAATAATAATAATAATAATAATAATAATAATTTATTTTTTATTATTATTATGATGGTTTTGGCCCCACTAACTACTTCGAACGGTTTTGGGAGTCGCCGAGGTGCCGAAATTTTGTATCGCCGGAATTCTTTTTCGTAAATCTACCGATACGAGGCTGACGTATTTTATCACATACAAATACCATCGGACTGAGCCAGGATCGAAACTGCCGAGTTGGGGTTACCATCCGATGTCTCAGAATTTCGTAAAGGAGTTTAATTCTCTCTCTTGTTGACAGGAGATTAAGTCACACCAAGCGATCTTGCACCAGTTAAAACTAAGTCTGGTTTCTGAACGCTCCGGTCTCCAGCAAATATTTTTAAGGACATCATTTCCAAAGTGAAGTGATCAACGGTTTGCTAAAAGCAGTTACTTAATAATGATGGTCAGTTTTACGTCCCAGTAACATTATTTATTGTCTTCAGGGACGCGGAGGTGCCAGAAATCTCGTGCTGCGGAAGTTATCATTTTTACGTGGAAGTGGACCTATCGGCACGAGGCTAGTATACGAGTATATGAGAAATTTCACATTTATGATGTTTGCGCACACGAAGGACGAGAATACACATTTCCATATCGAGATTGAAACCAATCGCATGAACTTGCCAAGTTCAAACACTATTTATTTATTTATTTATTTATTTATTTATTTATTTATTTATTTATTTATTTATTTATTTATTTATTTATTTATTTATTTATTTACTTATTTATTTATTTATTTATTTATTTATTTATTTATTTATTTGGGAAATTAAAACAGCGAGATGCCGAAGTACACAGTTCCGCGGTGAATACATAGATTTACAATAGAGTAGCACAATGCAAACTTTAAAAAAATATATAAATGAAAGGGCAACGACGAAATAAATATCAAATAATAACAAAAGTCTTTGTCTGTTCGGTCATCATCCCAAAGGCTGATTGGATCCTCAAATAGGACCACCAAAGCCTGCGTGGTTACAGGGAAATCGCTAAAACCAATAGTAGCGCCAAAATGATGCGTACTAGGCCATATCAGGCGTGAGGTACTTTGATATTGCTTTCCTCACTGGGCCACAAAGTGCTATTGTACCACGAATGAGCATCACCATTTATAACATTAAGAGACACTTGTCGTGCTTTGAATGTCATTAATCAGCACCACCCATACCCCAGCAGCTTTCAGTTTGTCACACTACATATCGCTCTGGCCTGTGCCTAAACAATGCCAACAGGCGGTCGGAAGTCAACTAAAAGGTAATACAATAACTGTAGGGAAACAATAATTGACGGTAAATATAATACCAAATGGGAAGAATCAGAAAATTTAAGTACTGAAAATAAAACGAAGAGAAGCTTACAGCAAACATTTTAACCTGGAAATAATGCCATTTAAATACAAAGAGAAAAACACGGGTCCCAGCACCGATCCTTCTTGTATTCCCAAGTCAACCGTACGACGAATTGAATTTTTATTATCGTTAAGTACTCACTGCCAGCGGCTGGTGGGATAGGAACTGATTCACTGCAGTACACTCGCGGAGAAATGTACACTCTTTAATTATGATATAAGTACAGTTTATTTCTGTCAACGGTGTTGAGATCCTTACTAAAGTCAAATAATCCCAGAACTGTCAGGTGTTTATTTTCCGTAGCTTACCCTACTTAATTCAGATAATAATATGTGACCTACGCCGCATTAGATAAATACTGATATGGCAAGTGTGTAACAACAAAATACGGTAAGATAAAGTTACATTATGTGCCACCACCTCAGAACTGAACCTCTTTTCTTAGGAACAGAATGCCGAAGGATAACAGACCCAGCTGCAGTACTGAACTCCACACTGGGAAACACGAAAATATTATGCGTTACGGATTAGTGTTCCCTTTGTCATAAGCACGACCTACGCCATTTATTGAGGAAAGTCGGATGTCAATTTATTTAAGTTTGGTTTTATATATGGCAAGGAGATAAATAAATACAAAATATTTTAAGCCTTTGTAGTTCTCCTATTCCTTAAGAATTTCAATCTAATATAATCATTGACTGTAAAGCTCGGTAGGAGAGAAAATTCTCCTAAACGTTAAAAATGCATGCTAAAATATTTCTCATAATAAAAATAATTTAATACATGAAAAGAAACCCAAATAAAATCAACACAATAAACTCCATGCTTAGTTTGATTTGAAAAATATTATTACTTTATCAACTTTAAGTCATCTGGGGATTAATAATAAGAATTTTGACCATGGGATTCCCAAAGTCAGCTTTCTTTCTATTTAAAGGATGGGCTAGTGAGTTTTACTGCATATTAATTAGTTCCAACTCTCTTAAAATAATGAACGTCATGATAGTTTTAATGGAATTTGACGTCCCTTTCATTGCTCTTTGTTTTAAGAGACGCCAGGTGTTGAATCGACATCTTGTTACCGGAGGTGCTGGAAGTGTCCTAACTCCAAGGATACCTCTGTATTTTGGACAAGCATATGCTACCATATGCTAGAGAAAATATGCCTCGACAATGGTGTTTTCAACATGAGAACGATCGCAAACATTCATATAAATGTGAAACAGATTATGTACTTAAGAAGAACATAAAAGTTCTGCCATGGCCAAGTCAAAGACCGGATTTAAATCCAATGGAACACATGTAGGAGCTGGTGGACACACGTGCAAGAAGAGGATCGCATACGAAGAAAGCGGAGTACTTTTACCGTTTGTAATCTGAGTGGGCAAAACTCCCTGCAGACAAAATTAGATTCCTTATTGCTTTCATGCCTGAAATAGAGGATAGCAACCCGAAGACCATGGAAGGAGATTTTAATTGCCATGGTCACAAAATGAGCAATTGTTTGATTTATTTGTCCAAAAGGACCTTGTCGAAACATTTATGAGCTTTGTTTTCCAATTATATTTTTATGAACAATATTCTACCTCCCAAACGGTTAGTTTGTTTTGATGTATGTCTTTTGCTGTACATATGTAGAGTACTGTACAAGCGGCAAAACAATGCTGTGAATAAAACTATTGCGACAAATATTGTTGTCAAAACAATTATGGGTTTTGCTGTAACTCTCTCTTCTCCTCATGAACTTCACCTGGCCTCACCATCGAAGCCGGATACTACGCACAACTTCATACAACTAGTTAATTACTACCATGGCTAGTATCTCCCCTTGCGAGTGTTATAAGAAACTAACAATAATCTGACTGGCTCAATGAATATATCAGTCTGTAATTCGGAAGCATCTTGTGATAGACGAGCAGGCCACGTTCATAACTTTCCGCTTCATGTCAGAATATCTTCACATTAATTATATTTCTGGAAATAGATACGTATAAAATAAAGAGAAATTCAATATGAATGGGCATTTCAAAATTGTTCTGAGTCGAAGCTCAAGCAGCTGTAATTTGTTTGAATAGTTAATGGACTATTTTCACTGCCTTTTTAATATAGAGGCACGTGACACGAAAATATTATGTGTGAATGGTGGAAGTATGTTAGAGCAATTTCTCCAAAATGCTTTTGGATTAGAATAGAAGACCACTGAAAGGGGGATTAGCTAATAGATCACAGAACAAGAGATACTACAATGCTTCATAAATTTATTGTGGTTTAACTAGTAAAATTCATAAATGCAGTCTATTTCTCATGAATTGGAAGGCCAAAGCCCTTAACATTTACTTTAACATACAAACGTTGTTGTCAAAATTCCTAAGCGTGCTGCTGTAACTCTCTATTCTCTACAGGCAAGAATTATAAAACTGAAATCTTTAAACTGTTAACCATTATAAAAATTGAAATTTCATTGTATGGATAAATGCCAGAATTTGATAACATGAATTTGCCAAAGAGAGACCAATTCTAAATTACAAAATCCACCTTATGTTGCAAATTGAGAAAAAGTTGATAAAGTCACTAACTGACATTAAACAACTAAGATCAATCAATTAAACACTATAAAACATCGGGAGTTGTTCAATAATTAGCATTAGAAGCTCCGAAATAGGCGATAAATTAATATAGAGAAAGCTGTAGGCATATAAATTTAACAATATTAACAAAAATTCCCAGTCGGACAATATAAATACAAAATCCAGCGCCGGGCTGATAACAAATAAGTCAACTCCAGGTTGGTATAAATCTTAAAAGGCAATCCTTTACTTACGTATAGTTTTTCAACAGGTGGCGTAAAGTCTAGTGCTATAAACTCTTGCACAGAAGAAAATCTTTGAAAATGTTTCCTAGTAAAGTCTCAAGTTTGATGTGCCCAATAGCTTGGCATTTAATTGAAAAAATTAACTTCCGATAATTTCATCCTTTCTTGGCTATGGTACTCCAGTCAGCTGCAGGTATAATGATAACAAATTTTCGCATCGAATGTAATGCCATGACCGTGAACGGTCACTTAAGCGGAATGAAGGAGTAGAGCCATGTACTTCCAATTGTAGAAAAGAATAAGGATGGCTACATGCTGACTCTCGTAGAGTTTGTAGCCTCCGGCGTTCTCTTCTTTGCCCCACCGGAGCTGGAGTGGTGTCTGCCAGAAAGACTACTACTACAAAAACATTCGATGGAGAAAAAATTTAAAACTCCCATAATAATTGGGGTAGCGACCTGATCAACATGCCATTTTAAAGGGAATTACATAAACGTCGCAATGCTTAAATTTCATGAAAATCCGTCGAGGGATTCGGGAGATAACCAGCTTCACGGCATATGTGACGTAATGTCCCCAAACCAAATATAAGGAGGGCTCTATATAGCCTGATATCTCAGTCTATCAGTGACAGTCGAGTAGTTAACGTGACCCTACTCGCTGCCATTATTGTCGGAAGCTATCTTCGTGTGGTTATAGTCTCACTGAGGAACTCTGAATTCTTCTAAGTCTTTATAAATGGGACTTGCAATATTTACGAGTGTTGAGGAACTCTGAATTTTTCTAAGTATTTACCAGTGTTGGACTTTAACTTTTCTCCAGTGATTATTCAAAGACTTGTAATATTTACCAGTGTTGGACTTTAAATTTTCGCCAGTGATTATTTGAAGACGTGTCATATTTAACAGTGATGGACTTTAACATTTCGCCAGTGATTATTCAAAGACTTGTAATATTTACCAGTGTTGGGCTTTAACTTTTCGCCAGTGATTATTTAAAGACGTGTCATATTTAACAGTGATGGACTTTAACTTTTCGCCAGTGATTATTCAAAGACTTGTAATATTCACGAGTGATGAACTCTAAATTTATTCGAAGTTTCCATGAGCATAGACTTGCGATCTTTACCAGTGATTACTTGAAGACTGGTAATGTTTTTTCATTGATGAACTATAACATTATTGAAAGTCTTCATGACCACGGACTTGTCCCTTCCATGAGTGTTAAAGAGTGGATTCTTGAAAGTCTTTATGAACTTTGTCTCGTGATTTTACTAGTGGTGAGAAAACTCATTACTCAAGGTTTTCATGAACTTTGATTTATTCTGCGAGTGACGAAGAGCACATTTTTGGAGTTTGCATTGATTCTATCAACCTCATTTTACTTGGGTAATGTGACTACCCTCAACATCGTCAGGAACCAGCGGAGGTTATCACGGGCATCGGGAATTGAAGCGTATTCCGTGCAGCCAACCTGGATGGTCCGTCCGCATCTTGATGGAGTACTTGGGCATCTTCTGGAACATGTTCCAGCCGGTGCGGCCTGGTGAGCTGGAGACCCGGGCCATTTAAAGGACAATGTGGAAGACAACCCCTATCTACCATGAGGTGATGTGCAATTTATCATGCATTACATAAATAAACTCTTATCAAATCAGATTCAAATTTTTCTTGTAGATGGGACCCTGCCTCCTGTACCAAGCCCTATCTATTATTCATTCAGTTTATCTCTGAGAACTATTCCATGCTTGCGTTAAAAATAATTCTTAAAATCGGGCTCTTTTACTGGTACAGTATAGTGTTTTAATGAATAATCATCGGACAGAAGGAAAATAACTACTCAGATCCAGTAGAAAAAGAAGTTGCTGTAGATGTCACAGAGTGACGTGCAACGTGACTTCAATGAGAAATTGAGAAAAGCAAACCAAAGAGGGAGAGATATTCGGCAAGCAACCAGATGGGACAGTCGAATGCGAACCTCCGAACACAGCTGGAGTGTCGAGGGCAACTTCTAAAGGCTGATTTAAAGAGAAAAGAATACGGAACATGCAAGTAACAACTTTAAATTATACATGAGTTGGCACCGTGAAATATATATCATTAGACCGTAATAAATGAGGCTACAGCAAAATTATTAGTTAGAGATAACAAGCTACCAGGGCCTTCGTGTAAACACGAACAAATGACATCACTAGCGTCGGAAAATAGTAGACAGTGCAGTTGCTGTATAGGGACCTCAGTTGGGTATCAGAACTATTAATATAGTATACCTGCAATGATGGAGTGTCAGAATCAGTATAGCAACCCTGAATTTTCAACCTAATACTTACTGATTTACCAGCTTTTCATTCCCAAAGAATAATTCTCGAAAAAAAGTAATATTTCAAAATTACCTCCAATATTCATGTACACATAACAATGGGATTTGAATAGTATCCAGAATTTTCTTTTTCGCGATGCTCAGATGGAACTGGGAATTTTTCTGCATTAAAACGTCTGAATCAAAAGAATAGATCACCGCCTACTTTTATGACGAACCCTTTACAGTATCCATAGGTAAGCTGGTCATATTCCCAGTAAAATCTCTCAATTTCTCTAGCGTTCCAGCATACTCACTTCCAATTTTCTATGGTAAATGGATATCCCAAGCTTATATCTTGAAATTTATTCTACCGTGAATGTTTTATTAATTTTCCTTACGTCGTCTTTCTCCTGACTTCACATGAATTAGACACGGTTAAATTCACAATGTCATGGAGGAACTAGAATTACACTGCGCTCTGGCCCCTTCAGCAATTTTTTTAAGTACGTTCTGAAACTGAAATCTGTACAACTTTAACTATTATACACCTCACCCTATGTCATATGTACATCCTGTAACCACTCCTGAATCTGTACGTTACAGCTATTTGTCATGAGTGACTTATCTAGTTTACGTGAGTGGTAACCTCGCAGTAAAATAATTAAATACTGTACAATGCTGAGTATTAATTCTTTCTCTGCAACGAACCACGATTATCAGGGTGTCCTTAACAATACGAGGTAAAAATCCTCCATTATTATGATCAGTAATAATAAATTTTGCTTGTGTAAAATCAACATTCTTCTTCTTCTTCCTATTTTCTAGCCTATTTCAGTCCACTGCTGGATGTAGGCCTCTTCCATATGCTTCCATCGTCTTTGGTCTTGAGCCACTTGGAACCAGCGTGTTCCAACCAACAGCTTTATGTCATCCAGCCATCTCTTTCGGGGTCTTCCAATGCCTCTCTTGTGTTCCCATGGTCTCCAGTAAACAATCCTAGAGGTCCACCTGTTGTAGTCTTGTCGAGCTATTAGTCCTACCCATTGCCACTTTAGTCTTGCTACTCTCTCCAGGATGTCTGTTACATGCCTTCTTCTCATGATGTCCTCTGAACGGGTCTTATCTCTAAGGCTGATCCCTAGCACCTGTCGCTCCATGGTTCGTTGAGTTCGCTGAAGCTTACGATCACTTGCCTTAGTCAAAGTCATCGTTTCCAGACCGTAAGTAGAAACTGGCAGCACGCACCTTGGTCTTCGGGTTAATTGGAACATCCTTGTTGGTCAGGATGTATCGTAGTTTTCGGAATGGTTTCCAAATCATACCTATTCTGCGAGGAACTCTGTACGATGGTTGTCTTTTCCAAGTTTTATCTTGTGTCCAAGATAGATGTAAGCATCGACAGCTTCTATATGATTTTTCATATAGAAGCTGTCGATGAAAATCAACATTAATTCTAATATTATACAGAAATTTAAGGTTTTCCGTGTGTCTTTGATCTTGCAAAGAATTCATTTTTCCTTGCTTGTCATAGCTATGCATTTCCCTGAAATATTATCTCTCATGTTCGTGGCAAGACCGAATCCAATGCCACGTATTATTTTCCTAAACGAACACCGGCTGATTATAGTTGGTAAGAAAGTAATTAAAATTAGAAAGGGACCCTTCCTTATATACCTTTAATACTAGGGCCGGGCTGATTGGCTCAGAAGGTTGATGCGCTGGCCTCCTGACCCCAGCTTGGCAGGTTCGATCCTGGCTCGAACAGGTAGTATTTGAAGGCGGTTAAATCCGTCAACCTCGTGTCGGTAGATTTACTGACACGAAAATAAATCCTACGAGACAAAATTCTGGCACCTCGGTGTCTCAATAAACCGTCAAAAGTGCTTTGTGGGAAGTAAAATACAATAACATTATTGCCGGGCTGAGTAGCTCAGAGAGTGGTGGCGCTGGCCTTCTCACTGCAACTAGGTAGGTTCGATCCTGGCTCAGTCCGGTGGTATTTGAAGAAGCTCAAATACGTCAATGTGGTATCGGTAGATTTACTGGAATGTAAAAGAGTACTGCGGGAAAAAATTCCGGCACCACTGCGCCCCCAAAACCGTCAAAAATGTTGGGTAGTGGAACGAAAAAACAATAACATATTATCATAATATTACTAAGAACTCTTGCAGGAACGATATTCTGACGCCTCAGTATCTCTGAAAACCATAAATTTAGTGAGTGGAAAGTAAAATTTATAGTGGCATTATTTTTAATATGAACACTAGTATTTGGAAAACATTGCGAACAAAACTGTCGATACTATCCTTATTCACGAGAGATGTTATTAACGGGACACCAGTGTCGGAATTTGTCCAATAAAAACGCTTCAACGCTCCGGGTGCCAACTATTCAGGAATTATTTACATTAAACACCCTCAAAATACACTAACATCTGCTGGGATTGAATTTGTTATCTTAGGAATGGAACTCCATCGACTAACGACGATCCCGATACCTTCACGTAATGTGTGGGTTGATTTGGTCATTCAGTGCATTAGTATCACTGAGGGTGAATATTCTTACAATGATTATCAGCAATCTCACGGGGGTAATGGATGATATCTGGCATGCAGTGTATGGTTTCATGCAACACTACACATTGGTTCGGGAGACTTATATTGATCTCATTTTCACCTAACATTTATGTTTACGCAAATGAAAATTTCCCACTCACTTGTCCGAAGACAGCATTGGTTACCAATGTAATATCAACCCAGGAAGTAGATTTATTCGAGTAAGGGACTCAGGTAGGTCTAATTTTGAAAGTTAGAACTTCACAGCCAAGCAGCTAAGCTTAGAACTACAAGAGGATGCTGTCATTGAGGATAATCCGCGATCAGCTGATCCAATCCGCTAACAAGGTAGAACATTACTGAATATGAGTATCTGATGCTTCGTGGAGTACTGTCAATAGTGAAATGCGGATTTATATCACAAATTGTTTAAGCGTCACTGAAAGCAGTAAAGGTAGTTAGTGGGACATAAAACCTACATTATTATTAAAATAGGATAATTTCATTTTTCTTTCAACACAATACTACGAGCTGTAACCATGTTACTTTAAGATTTTCATGATTAAGTACGCAAACCCACTAGCAAAAGGAGCAGGACTGATGTGAGAACACGATCTGTTTTACGTCACACCGACACAGACAGGTCTTATGGCGACGATGGAATAGTAAAGGGCTAGGAGTGAGAAGGAAGCGGCCGTGGCCTAAATTAATGTACAACCCAGCATTTGTCTGGTGTGAAAATGGGAAACCACGGAAATCCATCTTCACGACTGCTGACAGTGGGGTCCGAACCCACTATCTCCCGAATGCAAGCTCACAGTTGTGTGCCCTTAACCGCACGGCCAACTCGCTCGGTCGACGTGAAAGCACTATTTGTGGATAGACTAAGGGTCTATCTACAGTATATGTCACTAAGAGGCTGTATATGGTACTTTCGACATTCTTATTTCACCCTGAAATGAATAAATATTAAGGAGTAGGCCCTATATTCAGTGATAACAAGTACAAGGCTGCTATAAACTATAAGTTAGCTACTAACGTAAGTAAAATATATAATCTAAATCTAATGATAATCAGGCAAATACGGGTAACTGGATAAAAATGTAGATAGGAAGAACAGAAAAAGAAGCTTGAAGTGTAGCAAACACTGGTCGGCAAGTCACATGAAAATTCAGCATTAATTATGTTGGTAACCAGGTCACCCTTGCAGTGGCAACAAACTATTATTAATTATATAAGGACCCAATAATTAACAATAGTGATGTAAGTCAATACGACCATTGGCGGCCATCATGATCAAAATTACACATACTGATTGCAATAAACGCTCCCCGCTGGGTGTACCAGGTTCAATTCCCGAAAGAAAAGTTCACTCAGCGAAAAACTAGCCATTCTACTCCATTTAGTTCTGAAGTTACGACTTATGAATCCCCATAACTTCCACTCATCCAGTCACCTTCGCAACTCAGACTAAGATGACGATGATGATAATAATAATAATAATAATAATAATAATAATAATAATAATAATAATAATAATAATAATAATAATAATATTCTGCCGTCGGTTCAGTGGTCCCCGGCTTCGATTCAAGGTCAGGACGGGGATTTTAACTGTAGCCTATATGGTAAATTCCTATAGTTGAAGGACTAGATGTTGATTTTCTTCCTAATACACATCTCTTCATCCACATACAACAAGCCACACTACCAACCACCACAAAAGCGCGTAATAGTGAATATATCATTTCACATAGGATTGGAGTCAGGAAGGGCATCCACCCGCAAAGCTGGACCAAATCTCACAAAATGCCGAACCCAGTAAGTTAGGAAAAAAGGCCAGCAATAATAATAACAACAATAACAATATGCAATTTCTTTAAGAACCTGTTGTCTTCTACAGAGTTTCAGAGATGTCAGGTGTCGGAATTAGTCCCACAGGAGTTCTCAAACGTGCTAGAAGTTGTCGCAATTTAACTCTTTGGACACCACCAACCTCAGGCAGTATTAATTCTTCTGTCTTCGGATCAGACGATCAGTCATGCCACTGAACTTGGCAGCTGAAACTGTTCTTACTCTATATGGGGCAAGTTATGAGGTACTATTATAGTACGCACCTGAAATGTGTTAACTAAATGCGAAAACATTCCCCTCAACATAGCATTGTCAAAACTAACATATCATACTCGGTGCAGCTTCCGAGTTCTGCAACGCAGAATGACTATAAAGCTGATCTTCCGTAAGAGATATTAAATGTGCGTTATACAGAATGATGCTTGTGTCAGTGTGAGCATAGCGCTGCTATAACGCCGGAAACACTTAATTACGCCCTTTAGTGCGACAGGTATTGAAGTGCGATTGGAGTATTGTCACGTAATGCCTGAATGATCTACAATGGCCAGATGAAGAGGTGAGAGTGCAAATCACGGAAAGTGGCAATCACAAGCTTTTGAATATTCAGTTCGGTGTGAAATCGGCTCATTTCACAGTGATTAACTCCCATTGTGATCGTCAAACTATTTCTCTGGAGACAAGCGCTCTACATTGGCCATCAGATCCCCTGTATACAGCCAAGAGATTCGTCACTTCTGGATTTCATAAATTATAATATTATGATCTCACAATTTTTTCAATTTCTTTGGGGTAGGCACGTGATGTGGATATTGCCAGTTTTATGTTGAAGAATGTATTTATTATTGTGTGCTTGTGTAGTGGTTGGTCGTGTGAAGTGCTGTGTATAGATGGTAATAAGTGTAGTAAGTAAGACAAATTAAAACTAAGTCTTCGAGCCAGAGTAGTTAACCATGCGTAGTTAGAATGCACGGCACGGTACGGGTATCGAACTTGGGTTCTCTGAATCGAAGACCAGAACCTTGACCATTCTGCTAATGAGCCAGACGTTACTTCATGCAGAGTATAAGAGCATTAGTTAATGGATTGTCAGGAAGTTTGAAATTGCTTATGCAGGTACCAGTGACTACAAGAATGAAACGAACAAAAAAATTGCTTCTTCAGCTGCACCATTAAAGACTGGATTTCTACATTGCAATTAAACATCAGAGTTAAAGGGTAAGTATTTGCACTGTTGCAGCAATTGAGTACTCTTTAGTAAATCCACAAGTAAGAATTGTATAGCGTAGTTCTGATGATTTTTTGCTTAGCAGTCACCTGAGTTGATACCGGAGTTTTCACTGTGCTTTCTTTCTTTCTTTCTTTCTTTCTTTCTTAATCGGTTTGCACAACAGGGTTGGTTTTCTCCTCAGACTCAGCAACGGAAGCACCTCTACCGCCTCAAGGGCAGTGCCCTGGAACGTGAGACTTAGGGTTGAGGGAAACAAATGGTGAGGAGGACAGGTACCACGGCCAGGCGGCCTCACCTGTTATGCTGAACAGGGGCCTTGTGGTGGGATGGGAAGATTGGAAGGGATAGACAAGTAAGAGATGAGGAAGCGGCCGTGGCCTTAAGTTAGTTACCATCCCAGCATTTGCCTGGAGGCGAATGGGGAACCACAGAAACCCACTTCGAAGTTTTCTGAGGAAGAAATCGAACCCCTCTCAAATCAGCTGACCACCTGAGGCTGAGTAGACCGGTTACAGTGCTCGTACCACTTTTTAAATTTCGTGGCAGAGCCGGGAATCGAACCCGGGCCTCCGGGGGTGGCAGCTAATTACACTGACCACTACACTACAGTGGCGTCCATCAAGAGAAGTACGGTATAAATTCTTACTTGTGGATTTGTGAGATTTGTGTAGTTAGTGTGATTACCTGCCAGCCTCGGAAGACCTGGTTCGAATCCCGACTCTGGCACGAAATTTGAAAAGTGGTACGAGGGTCGGAATGGGGTCCACTCATCCACAAGGGTGCTCGGTTCCCACCTCAGCCGTCTTTGAAGTGGTTTTCTCTGGTTCCCCCTTTCCTCCAGGAAAATGCTGAGATGGTACCTAACTTAAGGCCACGGCCGCTTCCTTATCTCTTCCCTCTCCGTCCCTTCCAATCTTCCCTTCCCCCCGCAAGGGCCCTGTTCGGCGTAACAGGTGAGGCCGCCTGGGCGTGGTACTGGTTCTCCTCCCTCGTAGTATCCCCGACTCAAAGTCTCACGCTCCAGGACACAGCCCTTTAGGTGGTAGAAGTGGGATCCTTCGCTGAGTCCGAGAGAAAAATCCAACCCTGGACAGTAAACGGTTTAAGATAGAAAAAGTTACGTTGATTCCTTGCTTAGCAGTTACCAATCTTTTCACTGTGCTGAAAATATTTCGTCGGTTGATGTTCATCGCACGTACCAATACGAAATATTTATCTACAGCTATTCTGACAGAAACGAAGAAGGCATAGTTAAAAGGAAGAACCTAACATACAGTACATATAAAAGGTTCCCTAGGCCAAACTTACAACCAGATATTATTAAATATATTTATATTTTCTTGATGGGTCTTCTGTACTTTTGGTTTGTTGCAGCTCTGCGTGCTATGCTATCCTGCGCGAATCTTTTACGTAAATAATACATTCTACGTCTTCTCTATTGTGTATGCCGCATTTATGCCTTGGTCCTCCCCAATAGAGCTTGCCCACTATACTTCCCTCAGGAACGTACCAAGATAAAGTAAACTAAATAAATAAATAAATAAATAAATAAATAAATAAATAAATAAATAAATAAATAAATAAATAAATAAATAAATAAATAAATAAATAAATAAATAAATAAATAAATATCTTAACTGGTTATTCGAGCAATTTTTTATGAATGTACATCAGTTGTATACCATTAATTATCCTAATCAATAATCTGTTGACCTAATCGCAAAATATCTTTGCTGATGTGTAACTGAGGAAGTAACGTCCTATCAATGGAGTACTCTGATAAGCAAGAGAATTTTCTTAAAGCAACAATACGATTTATACGTTTAAACTGGACCACGAACATAACAGATATTTTTATATTAAATGGAAGGACAAGCTACGATGTTGAAGATTTTACCTGAAAACTTCACATGTTTATACGATATTATTTGCAAATGTTAGAAAGAGAGGCGTTGTTGCCGCCAAGTCCAACAACACGACAAGGAATAATTATCCACCACATCGTTTATAGCGACCATTTACTGAATGAAATAAAGCGAGGGAATTGGAATTCAGTTGGATGAACATGTGATAAGCAGTTTGGAATATACCGTTATATTATTTTGATGGTTGATTGTGTTGAAAACTTGTAAAGCAGCATCATGAAACTTCAGAAGAATTGCAATGAGGACGAAAATAAATGTAGCAATTTCAAGGCTAAATGATGTCCATTGGGGAGAAAAAGAACAGAACACCAGGGTTGGAATTGCGGCAAGTTGCTGGGATATTTACGCTTCTAGGATGGTAATACAATAAAAATGAAAGTTAGTTGTAGCAAAGGTAACACGGAGAGGTCATATTGCAATCAAGGGAATTCGTTAGAAGAAAGCGAGATCACGAACACGATTGCTCTTACATCGCTGTTTACAGACCGGCTTTTCTGTGCGGACTGGAAGCTGGCTGCATTCAGGATATCATATTCATACTCTGGAGGAAATAGACGTAGTATTTGGTAGGGAACTATGTCCGTTCGCATTGTAATCCATAGAGCAGGAATATTCAGCCTGGGGAGGATACAACCCGCTGCACAGCAGCGGTAGAGCAGTTGCCGCATCACCCACTCACTTCAGCAAGCAAGAATGAAACATAATCAGCTGTTCAGTGTGCACCTGACTGTCGACGACCCCGCTAGCATATGATGCAGTTCGTATGCATTAGTGTTTATTTACTTGGAAGGTTTTAATGAGCATTTCAACACCTTACGCTCTTTTATTATCGCAAGGGAATAAAAAATGCTTCACAAACTCGGAGGAGGATTAGTGCTGTTTACGGTGAAGATGTGGTATCCGACTGGACATACCAGAAATGGTCCCCTAGCTTTCGATCTGGAATTCGCTGCTTAAAGGATACATCTCACACCGGAGGGCCCACTGTCACAGACGAAGAAAAACTCAAGAAGTTGGTTGAAAGTAACCCAGAAATGACAGCGGGAGAAACACAGTATTTCAAGTGCACAATATATCATCTCGTAATGTAAGGAAACCTGAAGAGATTTGGTTAAATACATCGTTGCGATTTTTGGGTGCCACATGAACTCCGTGAACGTAATTTGGTACAGCGCGTGTCCATTTGTGACAACTTACTAAGGCGCAATGGAAATGAACTATTTCTGAAACGTCTGGTGACGGGTGATGAGAAGGGGCTGACATATGATAACATTGTTAGGAAGAAGTCATGGCGAGGCTAAGGTGAAACTCCACTCACAATTGATAAATCAAGTCTCCATTCCAGAAAAGTACTGCTCTGTAATTCATGCATTCTCTGGTAAGAATTGCTTCCTAATGGACATATTATATCAATTCTGTGAGATTTTGTTCTCAGCCGGACCTCTGAAATGTAAACATGAACACAGGTGTCCTCACACTCGAATGGTTAGGAGTTAAGTCGGCAACTAGTCAGTCAACGTCGTTAAGCGAGGGTGCCTACCCTCTAGGCGTTCTAACGGTGATACGAACAGACTTCCGTCCTTGACAACGCGAGACCACACGTGTCTGTTGCGACTCATCAGAAGTTGCATTCATTTGGCAGAGAAGTGTTACCCCACCAGCCTATCTCCCTGATATAGCTTCTATCTCTAAAGAATTTTCTGAATCACGAACGCCTTGCCTCGTTGGAAGACTGCAAAAAGACCATTGAACAGTTCATCCGACAGAAACCTGCTACGTTTTGGGAAACTGATATTTTTAAATTAACCGGGAAATGGCAAAACTTCATTGTTAATAATGGATATGAATGTTGAAAATAAAACGTTTGCGATGAAATAATGCAGATTTAGGGAATTGAAAATAATTTTAACTACACCCTGAGTAGATGTCAATAAATGCATGTTCGTTTCCTGTTACCTGCTTTCCTGACAGTCGATTGCCATAAAGTTTACTTTCATAGATTATCAATGTTTCTCACTGCATCGATGGTGTTGCTCTAGTAACCTACTTCCTGCTCTCCTATTCACACTGAGAAAATGTAAATATGAACACAGGTGTTCTTTCACTGCAATGGGTAGGAGTTACGTAGGCAGCCTGTCTTTTAACAAGATTAAGTGCATTTGCATACCTCCAAGGCGTTCTTACGGTGATACGAACGGACTCTTGTCTCCACCATAATAGTAGTGAGGACGATTGAGTATAAAAACAGGTGTGAGCAATGGCAAGATTGCACTCGCAGTGAAGAAATAAAGATTCATTTAGCCTCCTCAGTTCGTATGTAGCATATGCTCTACATGTGGGTTTCTTTACTTATAATTATACAAAACAACTTAAAGCAAAAATAATAATGGTAGGAAAGTCAACTCTGAGTCCTAATGTAGCATATATGCTACACGTCATAAAACAACTTAGTGAAGCATACTACATTCTTTGGTGATTTTTTAAATTTATTTCAGGAAACTATAATCCATCGAGTGCAAAAACAAGCTCGGGACTGAAGAGGTTAGGAATGAACTCAATATTTTAAACTGTCTATAAGAATTGTTTCGCTGTTGGGCCATACGAGGTGAATGGAGTGGGATAGGTTACCTAGAAGAATAAAGAACTCACCTATGAAGGGTAACTGAAGCAGAAGAGTCCCTAGAAACCTGTGGTTATATTTGTCTAATGCTTTCTAGGCGAAAGTTGTAGAAATAGAACGTGCCAAAGTGCAAGTTGCAAACAGAAGGCTGTGAAGACACTTAGTTCATTCACTGAGACTTCCAGACTAAACACTATAAGTTATAATAGTCCACAAAGAAGATGTGTGTTATCGTTATTATTAATGATAACTGGCAACTTGGCTGAATGGTCAGCGTAGAGGCATTCATTTTAGAGAGTCCAGAGTTCAATTCACGGCACGGTCGGGGATTTTATCCATGATTGGTTACAACCCGTTGCTCAGGGACTGGGTGTTTGTGTTCGTCTTAGTATGCATCTTGATTGACATACAACACATCACGCTACAAGCCTCCGCAGAAAGGCTCAATAAATAATAATAATAATAATAATAATAATAATAATAATAATAATAATAATAATAATAATAATAATAATAATGTAATGTCGTTGCCTTTAAGTTCCACCAACGTTTTTCGGAGATGCCGAAATGTCGGAACTTAGTCACGCAGGAGTTCTTTTACGTGCCAGTAAATCTACCGGCACGATGCTGGCGTATTTGAGCACAGTCAAGTACCACCGGACAGAGCCAGGATCGAAACTGCCAAGTTGGGGTCAGAAGGCCAGCGTCTCAACCGTCTGAGCCACTCAGCCCGACAATAATGAATACATTCCTGCATATAGGGTTGGCGCCAGGAAGGACACCTGGTCTTAAAACTGGGCTATATCCATACAAGAGCGCCTCCCCAGGTAAGTAGGAAAATTTAAGAAAGAAGAAAGATAATTAATAATAATAATAATAATAATAATAATAATAATAATAACAATAATAATAATAATAATAATAATATAAAAATTTCGTGTGGCTATTTCTAGCCGGGTGCAGCCCTTGTAAGGCAGACCCTCCGATGAGGGTGGGCGGCATCTGCCATGTGCCGCCCACATGTCGCCCACATTCCGGCATCACGGCATCTACGAAAACCGTGAAATAATAGTTAGTGGGACGTAAAGCCAATATAATATAATATAATATAATATAATATAATATAATATAATATAATATAATATAATATAATATAATATAATATAATATAATATAATATGTCAATAACAACGTGTTATTGTGGTGGAGGATAGTGTTATGTGTGGTGTGTGAGTTGCAGGGATGTTGGGGACAGCACAAACACCCAGGCCCCGGGCCATTGGAATTAACCAATTAAGGTTAAAATCCCCGACCCGGCCGGGAATCGAACCCGGGACCCTCTGAACCGAAGGCCAGTACGCTGACCACTCAGCCAACGAGTCGGACATAATAATAATAATAATAATAGTAATAATAATAATAATAATAATAATAATAATAATAATAATAATAATAATAATAATAATAATAATAATAATAATAGGCTAGTATTAACAAGAACCGTTCAAATACTATCAATCTTAAGAGACGCCGGGGCGCATTTCTGTTTGAATTTTGACCTGAAAGGGGGATTGCCTATCATTCCTATAAATTTGTCGAACCACGTTTGTATAATTGAGTATCACTGACTATCACTGGACTCAGTTCTGAAAGCCAGTTCCTACCATCTAAGCTATTCAGGTCGGCTTTCTCCTTTTATCTCTTATTCTCTTTACTCCACCAGCAAGTCGTGCTAGTTGTGATTACTGTCTTGATGGGTAGTGCAAATATACAACCAAGCCCTCCATCATAACGAGGAATGTAATCTATGAAGATACAAGACAGCACATTTTCCTATCATTATTATCGAACGGTATATATACATATCGATCAATTGGCTGCGGGTTTTGGATCACGTAAATATCAGTTTGCATTTGGGAGGTAATGGGTTCAAACCCCACTTCTGTAGCCCTGGAGATGGTATTCAGTAGTTTCCTCATTTTCACACCAGGCAATTTCTAGGGCTGTACATTAATTAAGGCCACGGCCACTTCCTTCCCACTCCTATCCCTTTCCTATCCCATCGTCCAAATAAGACTTATTTGTGTCGATGTGACGTAAAAGCAAATAGTGGAAAAATAAAATATATACGGTCTCAATTCTACATAAATAATTCCTCGACATGACGCTTTCATATCATTGAAGGGTACGATTGTATGGAATATTTTCATAGCACTATATATGTTCAGGAATACACTCTGTACTGAGTATTCGACTTCATTTGAGAAGTCTATTTTAAGTACGCTTCAGTTGATGAGGTATGGCTTCAAGGTGGAGCCTGTCGTGCTCTGGCATGGAACACTTAGCGACTCTGTCTAACAGAAATAATGAGCTTAGCCTTAGGCATGCAATGGTCGAGTTGTGATATCGGTCTCACAAATCAGACAAAGTCAAATTTGCTAGAATATCACCCCAAGCAAAGTTATTTAGGATTCCTTTTTCATCTTCTTGATGCCTATGCTCAGAAGGACTTTCTCTAACTGATTTCCTGCAGGGCTGAGTGACTCAGATGGTTAAGGCGCTGTCCTTCTGACCCCAACTTCGCAGTTCGATCCGGACTCTGTCCGGTGGTATATGAAGATGCACAAATACGGCAGCCTCGTGTCAGTAGATTTACTGGCACGTAAAAGAACTCCTGTGGGATTAAATTCCGGCACCACGGCATCTCCGAAAACCGTAAAATAATAGTTAGTTGTACGTAAAGCCAATATAATATAATATAATATAATATAATATAATATAATATAATATAATATAATATAATATAATATAATATAATATAATATAATATAATATAATATAATATAATATAATATAATATAATATAATATAATATAGTATAATAACTTACCAATAATTGTTATTATTATTATTATTATTATTATTATTATTATTATTATTATTATTATTATTATTGATTTCCTGCAGGTTCTACGTCGATGTAGAGGCACAGTTGCTTACAATAATCTGAATAATACTTTTATTGGCTTTACGTCCCACTAACTACTTTTAGGTTTTTCGGAGATCCCGAGGTGCCAGAATTTAGTCCATGAGGAGTTCTTTTAGGTGCCAGTATATCTACAGACAAGAGGCTGACGTATATTCAGCCCGGCAAGAATAATCTGAGAAGTTGAGATGACTCTAAGCATATGTGGAGCAAAATACGGTAATTCGTAATTGTGTTCTCGTAAATTAGTATTCTTAAATATACTTCACGTCGCACTGACGCAATAAGGGTTATGGCGACAATGGGGTAGGAAAGGGCTAGGAGTGGGAAGGAAGTGGCCGTGGTCGTATTTAAGGTACAGCCCCAGCATTTGCTTGGTGTGAAAATTGGAAATCACGGAAAACAATTTCCAGGACTCTTGAGAGCGGCTTTTGAACCCACCACTTCCCGAATGCAAGCTCACAGCTAAGTGACCAGAACCGCTCAGTCACCTCGATCGATTTTCATTGTTTTTAATTATCACACAACTCAAGTAAATTTTCCAAAACTCCATATAAATGTAATTTAGAAACTTTTTATGCATGGTCACTTACGTCAGAATTTTTATTAGCTGGAAAGATTCGTTTCTATTTTTATTATATGAATATTACCAGGAATAAAATAGATTGTATAGTTTTTTCAAAATCATGAAATTTCATTTACCAATATAACAGATATATCAACAAAAGCTACCAACAAAATTTGTATTACGGAACGCAGCAACAGCGTGTCCAGTTTTATCGAAATCCTATGAAGAGTTCTAGAAAATAATGTACCTATGCTATGAATATTGTAAAGATGGGTAAAACAAGAAATAAGAAGAGAGACAACAAGAGAGTTCAGAATAATATGAACAAAAGGAGGAATACATTTGAAGGAGATTTTCCAACTTCCTTCCCCCCAAGAAACTTTCCCCGGCAAGCTGATCTAATTGCTTCTCTCAGCAACAGCAAATATATTATTCCGAACCTTACAGTTTTGGTTTAGTTCCTTCAACGATTTACCAAACCACATCATGCTGAGCTGTCTAAAAGGAAATTAAATCTCAGTGAAATGAACAATATGTCACGCCATTCTCAAGAAGTGATTACCGAACATCCAAAAGCAAACTGAACACAATGGTCAACAAGGAGCCACTGGCTTGTATTACACAAACTGTATCACGCGTATAGAATAAGTAAACATTACAGTCATCTTGGTTGACGCATGCACTTGAAGCTTCCTTGCCCTGGGAGCGGAGCGGGGCTGAGGGCCCACCCCCGACAGCAATTTACGGCGACAGGACAGCTAGCTTAGGTAAGTTATGCTACTTTTAATACTTGATACTCGAAAGAGCCACAAACTAGAGACTACAAGAAATGTATCAACATATTAAGAGTATAGCACATGCACATCGTCTTGCTAATAAAAATAGGGCCAGTTTATGAAATCAGTTGTAATATAGAAGAATATATATTACTAGCAAGATACCCGTGCTTCGCTACGGTATTATACCGAAATTTATAATTGAATGCTTATTGTTTTAGATATATAATCCGCCGAAGTTCGCGATGTGACTCGTTTTCTGCGAGAATCCGCCAAAATACGCTATCTGACTCGTTTTCTAATATATTACGGACAGTTTCCTCCCATTTTTCAATCTTTCTTCCCAGCAATCGATTTCGTACTTCCCGAGCTAGGTCCAAGTATTCCACCCAGTCAGATGGGTCCCTAAACCTGTGCCATCTTTTCCTATAAGCATTTTTAATATGGATCATATCCTTCAGGATATACGGCGTAGTGTCGTCTTGGGTGCCTTGGTGGTACTGAACCCGCGGCCGGACACCATTCTTAGTCATTACCCATTCAGGACCCGTTTCCAGCGCGGTCCGCACAGTTGACGACGGTCCAGAACATTATTATTATTATTATTATTATTATTATTATTATTATTATTATTATTATTATTATTATTATTATTATTATTATTATTATCATTATTATTATTATTATTATTATTATTATTATTATTATTATTATTATTATTATAGATCTTCTGGACCCAACAGCAAGATGCAAGACCGCTACTTGGTGGTAAATTACATGCTGCCATTGTCATTGTTGAGAATGTGACCAGCACCATTTTCGCGCGTAGGCAAGTGTGGGGGATTTCTGCCCATACGAATGACATACTTCGTGCGTTATTGACCTTATTATAGAGGTGAAAAACTGGACGGTCAAACTCATTCCTATCGTTTATTTCAAATGTGTTTAAATTTTTATTTATATGCCAGGAGAAGGTACTGTAATCTAAGAACGTTCTCCGAAGGGAAAGATGGCTCTTGAAAACGAACCCAGGAAATATTAAAAATGATCGGTTGATGATCAGAATAAGTACATCGAAAATCTACAGCCTGTTTCCAGTCATTCGACCGGCTCAGGAATGGAATGAATAAAGCCCCATCTAGCGGCGACACCGGCAGCCGAAACCTGTCGCACTCCTCTGCGGCAATGATTAATGGATGACAAATGAAATGAAATTTTATTGGACAGTGTTGCTGGAATGAATGATGACAGGGAAAACCGGAGTATCCGGAGAAAAACCTGTTCCACCTCCGTTTTGTCCAGCACGAATGTCACATGGAGAGACCAGGATTTGAACCACGGAACCCAGCTGTGAGAGGCCGCCGCGCTGCCGCCTGAACAACGGAGGCTCATTATAAATACATTATGAACAGTAAAATCAATTGGTCTCAACTCCTTTTACATCCCACCGCCGTTAAGTTTATTTCCTCGCCCCCCCCCCCTACAAAAATAACAGAAAGGCATGTTTCTTTATGTTTAAAAGAGAATCCAAACACCAATGTTCACGTCTATTACCTTCAGTTTTGAGATATAAGTATCCCCATAAAAATAATTCACTTTTTTTCACTTCCTTTCACACTCCCCCCCCCCCCCCGATTGAATTTTTCGGCAAAAACCTTGTTTCTTTAACAGTAAAGGATCTTCTAAATACCAATTATCGCGACTGTAACTTCTTCAGTTTTTGATATATGTGTCCTCATGAAAGGAATTCAACTCCTTTTCACTCACGCCTCCCAAGATGGTCCCCCCAACAAAACGGGCCTTTCTTTGTCTTTAAAGGAGTTCCAAATACCAATTTTCACATCTGTAGGTCCTAACAACTTTAGTTTTTATTAGACGTAAGTATTCTCATACAATTAAGCCAATTAATTTTTCAATTCTTTCACCTTCATCCCCCCCCCATTGGATTTTTCGAGAATACGTGTTTCTTTACTTTAAAGCAGAATCCAAATATCAAATTTCACGTCTGTAACATCTTCATTTTTGAGATAACAGTAGCTTAATTAAAATAATTCAACAACATTTTCTGTCACTTTTTCTCCCCCTCCCACCCCCTCCACCCAAGTGCTATATCCGAAAACTAAAAATACACGTTTCCTTATTTTTATAGAGATAAAAATACCATTTTTCACTTCTGTCACGTGTTAAGTTTCTTGAGATATACTGTATAAATTCTCATTTTAAAATTTAACCCCTTTTTAGTTCCCCTTAAGAGGAGTTTCGAAAAACAAATCGCGTTTGTTTCTTTACATTTACAGGAAATTCCAAATATCACTTTTTACGTCTGTAACATTCTACGTTTCTCAGATATTCTGTATATACTGTCTTTCAAAAAATTCACCCAAATATGTCACTCCTGTTTAACCGCCGTTAATTGGATTTTCCAAAAACAAAAAATACGTGTTTCTTTATTTTTTAAGGAGATCCCATATACAAATTTTCAGTTCTGTAATATCTTCAGTTTCTGAGATATATGTACCCTCATTAAAAGCATTCAACCCATTATTCACCCTTTTACACTCCTCCTATTGTGATTTTCTGAAAACAAAATATACATGTTTCTTTATTTTTAAAGGAGATTCAAAATACCAATTTTCACATCTGTAAACGTTTAAAATTTTATGTTGTAGATACACTCATTTTAAAAATTCACTCCCGTTTTCACCTCCCCCCCCATTATTTGGATTTTCCAAAAACGAAAAATGCCTGTTCCTTTATTATTTTAAAGTAGATCTCAAATACCAATTTTCAGGTCTGTAATATTTTCAGGTTCTGAAATATAATTAGCCTCATTAAAGGCATAGAACACATTTTCACCCTTTTCCATCCTTTATATTGGGATTTCCCGAAAACAAAAATATACTTTTTCTTTATTTTTAAAGGAGATTCTAAGTACTAAATTTTTACATCTATAAACTTTAAACGTTTTGTGATATAGATACACTCATTTTAAAAATTCACCCCCTCTCACCCCCCCATTAATTGGATTTTTCAAAAACAAAAAAATATGTGTTTCTTTATTTTTAAAGGAGATCCAAAACACCAATTTTCAGGTCTGTAATATATTCAGTTCCTGAGGTATAAGTATCCTCATTAAATGCATTTAACCCATTTTTCACCCCTTTCCACGTTTCCTATTGGGATTTTCCGAAAACAAAAAAATACTTGTTTCTTTATTTTTAATGAAGATTCTAAATACCAATTTTTACATCTGTAAACTTTGAACGTTTTGAGATATACCGGTACTGTAGATACACTGATTTTAAAAATTCACCCCCCTTTTCACACTCCCATTAATTGGATTTTCCAAAAAGAAAAAATACGTGTTTCTTTATTTTTAAAAGAGATGAAAAGTACCAATTTTCAGGTCTGTAATACCTTTAGTTTCTGAGATATAAGTACCGGTATCCTGATTAAAGGCATTCAACCCCTTTTTCACCCTTTTTCACCCCTCCTATTGGGATTTTCTGAAAAAAAATACGTATTTCCTTATTTTTAAAGAAGATTCTAAATACCAATTTTTACATTCGTAAACTTTTAAAGTTTTGAGATATATATTCACTCATTTTAAAATTTCACCCCCCTTTTCACCCCCTTAGCGACGGAATATCCAAAAATCCTCTCTTAGCGAGCACCTACATCGTAATATGAATGTATCCCCAAAATTTCATTTCTTTATGTCCAGTAGTTTTGACTCGGCGATGATGAATCAGTCAGTCAGTCAGTCAGTCAGTCAGTCAGTCAGTCAGTCAGTCAGTCAGTCAGTCAGTCAGGACAAGTTACTGTATATACACTACCGGGCGAGTTGGCCGTGCGCGTAGAGGCACGCGGCTGTGAGCTTGCATGCGGGAGATAGTAGGTTCGAATCCCACTATCGGCAGCCCTGAAGATGGTTTTCCGTGGTTTCCCATTTTCACACCAGGCAAATGCTGGGGCTGTACCTTAATTAAGGCCACGGCCGCTTCCTTCCAACTCCTAGGCCTTTCCCATCCCATCGTCGCCATAAGACCTACCTGTGTCGGTGCGACGTAAAGCCCCTAGCAAATATATATACACTGACTGACAGAGCAAATGCAACACCAAGAAGGAGTGGTCAGAACTTTATGCCAATTGCAGGGTAAACTGACGTCACTGAGGTATGCTCATGATGTGAAATGCGCCGCTGTGCTGCGCACGTAGCAAACGATAAATGGGACACGGCGTTGGCGAATGGCACACTTCGTACCGTGATTTCTCAGCCGACAGTCATTGTAGAACGTGTTGTCGTGTGCCACAGGACACGTGTATAGCTAAGAATGCCAGGCCGCCGTCAACGGAGGCATTTCCAGCAGACAGACGACTTTACGAGGGGTATGGTGATCGGGCTGAGAAGGGCAGGTTGGTCGCTTCGTCAAACAGCAGCCGATACCCATAGAGATGTGTCCACGGTGCAGCGCCTGTGGCGAAGATGGTTGGCGCAGGGACATGTGGCACGTGCGAGGGGTCCAGGCGCAGCCCGAGTGACGTCAGCACGCGAGAATCGGCGCATCCGCCGCCAAGCGGTGGCAGCCCCGGACGCCACGTCAACCGCCATTCTTCAGCATGTGCAAGACACCCTGGCTGTTCCAATATCGACCAGAACAATTTCCCGTCGATTGGTTGAAGGATGCCTGCACACCCGGCGTCCGGTCAGAAGACTACCATTTACTCCACAGCATAGACGTGCACGCCTGGCATGGTGCCGGGCTAGAGCGACTTGGATGAGGGAATGGCGGAACGTCGTGTTCTCCGATGAGTCACGCTTCTGTTCTGTCAGTGATAGACACCGCAGACAAGTGTGGCGTCGGCGTGGAGAAAGGTCAAATCCGGCAGTAAATGTGGAGCGCCCTACCGCTAGACAACGCGGCATCATGGTTTGGGGCGCTATTGCGTATGATTCCACGTCACCTCTAGTGCGTATTCAAGGCACGTTAAATGCCCACCGCTACGTGCAGCATGTGCTGCGGCCGGTGGCACTCCCGTACCTTCAGGGGCTGCCCAATGCTCTGTTTCAGCAGGATAATGCCCGCCCGCACACTGCTCGCATCTCCCAACAGGCTCTACGAGGTGTACAGATGCTTCCGTGGCCAGCGTACTCTCCGGATCTCTCACCAATCGAACACGTGTGGAATCTCATTGGACGCCGTTTGCAAGCTCTGCCCGAGCCTCGTACGGACGACCAACTGTGGCAAATGGTTGACAGAGAATGGAGAACCATCCCTCAGGACACCATCCGCACTCTTATTGACTCTGTACCTCGACGTGTTTCTGCGTGCATCGCCGCTCGCGGTGGTCCTACATCCTAATGAGTCGATGCCGTGCGCATTGTGTAACCTGCATATCGGTTTGAAATAAACATCAATTATTCTTCCGTGCCGTCTCTGTTTTTTCCCCAACTTTCATCCCTTTCGAACCACTCCTTCTTGGTGTTGCATTTGCT
This sequence comes from Anabrus simplex, assembly GCF_040414725.1. NCBI lineage: Eukaryota > Metazoa > Arthropoda > Insecta > Orthoptera > Tettigoniidae > Anabrus > Anabrus simplex. The sequence continues at coordinate 190,614,931 of NC_090266.1, forward strand.
CTGTCAGTCAGTGTATATAGATTTTCTGATTTCGTCATGTTTACAGTCTTCTCGAGCAATCCATTGATGGCACTTGTAAAGTATGTTTTCCGACAGCAGAAAAATGTTTAGGTTGCCCATCATGAACACCGAGCTTTGCGCGTAGTACAAGAATTTTTTTAAATTTGGTTTTCTGAGATGGTGTATACAGTGAAGTTTTGTAGTGTTACTCTTGGATTACAGATGAAGGCTTTGCGAGTTCCGTGGCACTCTTCGTGAATATAACGAGTGTTATACGTCGTGACGAATATTTTCCCTCGTTTGTCGTTGATGCATGTATACTCTGTAAGCGAGTGAAACCATAAATTTTTGGCAACGGTAAAATGCCAGTTAAATTTTGCTGCATCAGTTCAGGTTAGGCTTTTGAAATTAAATACATATTGTTAGTCCCAGTGTATTTTTGTGAAAACGATGACTGTACTATCACGAAGCGTCACCGGGTGAAACTGTAAGTACATTTAAAAAAATGTAAGTTATGATGGTGTCGTCACTGCCGTGAATATCAATTCGGAAATATATGCGAGTGTGTGGTTGAAAACATTCTTGAAAAACCTTTCTCAGATATACTTTTCCACGAAAAATGCGACCTTATAAAATGGTAATGTTGACTGTAGAGAGTGTAGTGTGGCTACGATTATTTATATTTAAAAAAATTGCAGCTCGGGTAACGAATGTGTTCACTGCACACCACTGGAATTAACATTCCACAGAAAATGGGGTGTTACACAATCAAGACTTCAAATTTTATATTAATTAACATTCATTCATTCATTCATTATCATTATAGACTCTTATGCCTTTCAGCGTTCAGTCTGCAAGCTTCTGTGAATTTACTAAACGTCGCCACAATCTTCTATTTGCAATTAGTTTTGCGGCCTCATTTAGTTCTATACCTCTTAAATCGTTAGAAATTGCGTCTAACCATCGACGTCTTGGTCTCCCTCTACTTCTCTTACCTTACATAACAGAGTCCATTATTCTCCTAGGTAACCTATCCTCCCCCATTCGTCTCATATGACCCCACCACCGAAGCAGGTTTATGCGTACAGCTTCATCCACCGAGATCATTATTAACTTAGCCTTTATCTCCTATTTCCGAGTACCCTCGTGCCATTGTTCCCACCTGTTTGTACCAGCGATAATTCTCGCTACTTTCATGTCTGTTATTTATAACTTATGAATATGATATCCTGAATTCACCCAGCTTTCGCTCCCGTAAACCAAAGTTAGTCTGAAAACAGACCGATATAAAGATAGTCTTGTCTGTGAGCTGACTTCATTCTTACAGAATAATGTTGATCGCAACTGCGAGCTCACTGCGCTAGCTTTACTACACCTTGATTCAATCTCACTTACTATATTACTATCCTGGGAAAACACACAACCTAAATACTTGAAATTATCTACCTGTTCAAGTTTTTTATCACCAATCTGACATTCAATTCTGTTGACTTTCTTACCTACCGACATCAATTTAGCCTTCGAAAGGCTTTTCATACCATACTCACTGCACCTATTTTCAATTTCAAAGATATTAGACTGCAAGCTTTCGGCACAATCTGCAATTAAGACCAAGTCTTCAGCATAGGCCAGACTGCTTACTAAATTCCACCTAACTGAATCCCTCCCTGCCATTTTATAACTTTCAGCAGATGATCCATGTAAACTACGAACAGCAAAGGTGAAAGGTTACTGCCTTGTCTAACCCCTGTAGGTACCCTGAACCAAGAACTCATTCTACCATCAATTCTCACTGAAGCCCAATTGTCAACATAGAATACCTTTGATTGATTTTAATATTCTACATTTAATTCCGTAGTCCCCCAGTATAGCGAACATCTTTTCCCTCGGTACCCTGTCATATGCTTTCTCTAGATCTTCGAAACATATACACAACTGTCTATTCCCCTCGCAACATTTTTCAATTACCTGACGCATACTGAAAATCTGATCCTGGCAGCCCCTCTGTGGTCTGAAACCACACTGGTTTTCATCCAACATCCCCTCAACTACTGATCGCACCCTCCCTTCCAAGATTCCAGTGAATACTTTGCCTGGTATACTAATCAGTGAGATACCTCGATAGTTGTTGCAATCCTTTCTGTTCCCTTGCTTATAGATAGGTGTAATCACTGATTTTGTCCTATCCGAAGGTACCTTACCAACACTCCATGCTAATCTTACTATTCGATGAATCCATTTCATCCGTGCGTTCCCAATAGACTTCTCCATTTCAGGTCTAATTTGGTCTGTTCCTGCTGCTTTATGAAAATGGAGTTTATTTACTATCATTTCCACTTCCTAAAGCGTAATTTAACCAACATCATTTTCCTCCTCCCCATGAGATTGATTGTTCGCAACACCAACAAGAAGATTTCCTCTTACATTAAGAAGATGTTCAAAATATTCCCTCCACCTCTCCAGTGATTCCCTGGGATCTATTGTGAGTTCATCTGAATTACTCAAAGAACGGTTCATTTCCTTTTTCCGTACCTTCCTATAATTCATTATTACTGCCCAGAAAGGTTTCCCTGCTGCTTGACCTAGCCTTTCCAGGTTATTACCAAAATCTTCCCACGACTTCTTTTTGGATTCAACAAATATTTGTTTCGCTCTGTTTCTTTCTTCTCTCTGCCACGGCCACTGTTTGAAGCCATTTCTGATAAGCCTTCCTTTTACGTTTACAAGCTGCTCTCAATTCATCATTCCACCAAGATGTTCGCCTTTTCCCATATTTACAAACAGTTGTTCCTAAGTATTCTCTTGCTGTTTCTACTAGAGCATCCATGTATGCTACCCATTCTCTTTCTATATCCTGAACCTGCTTACTGTCTACTGTTCGAAACTTCTCACTAATCATATCCAAGTATTTCTGTCTCATTTCCTCGTCCTGGAGATTTTATATCCTTATTCGTTTTCAGACAGAGTTCACTTTCTCTACCCTAGGCCTACAGATACTTAGTGCACTACAGATCAGATAGAGGTCTGTATCATCGAAAAATCCAAGTTGGGCCAGCGCCTTAACCGTCTGAGTCACTCAGCCCGGCTATCCTTGATGTTGACCATGACCATGATGTGACTCAATGCTTCATAAAACTTGTCAACTTCATCCTTATCTGCACCCTCACATGGTGAATACACAGAAAAATGTCGTCCTAATTCCTCCAATTGCCAAATCTACCCACATCATTCGCTCGTTTACGTGCCTAACAGAAACTATGTTGCGTGCAATTAATTAACGTTTTAATAACTTTAATTTAGAAAAGAAAATTTGGAAATGTGTTCTTCAGGCATGGAATTTTCCTATAGATTTTTGAAAGCATTTTTCAATACTTTCTGCCATCATCATCCTTTAAAATAACATTTTTTTTGCTAGGGGCTTTAGGTCGCACCGACACAGATAGGTCTTATGGCGACGATGGGATGGGAAAGGCCTAGGAGTTGGAAGGAAGCGGCCGTGGCCTTAATTAAGGTGCAGCCCCAGCATTTGCCTGGTGTGAAAATGGGAAACCACGGAAAACCATTTTCAGGGCTGCCGATAGTGGGATTCGAACCTACTATCTCCCGGATGCAAGCTCACAGCCGCGCGCCTCTACGCTCACGGCCAACTCGCCCGGTAAAATAACAATTGAAAAATGAAGAAGTTTATACTCAAATAATTATTAAGAAAACTGATCCGAAGTAATTTTATTTAATCAAATATAATATATATCCACAGCCTGATTCCAGTCATTCGACCGGGTCAGGAATCTAGCGGCGAGGATAAGAATTGTGCCAACTGCCGAAGCCTGTCGCTCTTCTCTGGATCAATGATTAATGACTGACAGATGAAATGAAATGATATTGGAGAGTGTTGCTGGAACGAAAGATGATAGAGAAAACCAGAATCCCCGGAGAAAAGCCTGTTCCAGCTGTGCATTGTCCAGCACAAGTCTCTAATGGAATGTCCGGGATTTGAACCACGGTACCCAGCGGTAAGAGGCCGGCGCGCTGCCGTCTGAGCCACGGAGGCTCTTTGTTTAACCAAATAGAGCAAAACAAGACAACTAAGCGTTGAAATTTGCGGTCACGTGCAAAATCGAGGGTAATATAGGTTCATGCATTTTATTACGAGTGATAAAAAGCAATTAACCGCATGTGCTTTTCTTAATACGACATCCTTAAGTGTTCATAAAAATTGACTGAATACAATGTGGTGAAAAGAGACTACCTGAGGCAAGAACGGCGTGTTCGGTTCACCTGCAAGGACGTGGTTCCTTTCCCATCAGGAGCTCGAACAATTTAGAATCGAGATCCTGTGAAGACTGAGCATGGGGTCGTCAGTGAAGATAACAAGTTCCCTCTCTTCCCTGGACCCATTTCCTTACCTTTAGCACAACGCTAAACGACGAGATTCGTGGGTAGCGTTCTCTCTGTTATAGAGTCCTACTTGTAGTAAGAGTTGGTGTACGGTAAACACAGAATGCTCGTCCCTGTCGGAACTGTCTTACTCGAGCTACGTCGTCTGACAGTTATGGAAAATTAATGATCTTCTCGTGGCGTTGAACTCCAGACTTCCGGAGTACTACTCTAGGGGATGAACAGGGCATGTGTACCATTATCTGAATTTAGACCGATGATTATTTCTCACCTAACTGATCCAATTTCAAGGTATTGTGTCAGGTTCAACTCAATCAACTTCATTCAATTTCGATCGTTCATTTACCAATCGATTATTCTTTCAGTTTATCAGTTATACTTTTCTTCATCACAGGCATTAAAAACCATTTCTCGTCGGGAGGTTGGCAAGTGATATAAGAACTTAACAACATTCTGGTCCCGTTGTGGAACAAAGAAGGAATCCATGAGAAAGGAAGAAACGTATTCCACACTTAAAAGCAATTTATTGATATTAATTTCTTCGTATATTCGGGTGGGATGAACTGTTTTCTAAACTTTTGAAATCATTTCTCACAGTGTGTGTGTATATTGCTATTTCCGGACGGCCACGTTTCCCCTTGCCTTTTGCATGTTGCTAGACTGCACAATTGTTCTCGAGGATCCTGAGCCCAGTTTGGAAGGTGTAAGTTCTCTTCAGCTTAAATATAGGAGCTTACTACGACTGTAGTACCACCCCAATTCATGGTATTGTGATTGTATGCTTCTTGCTTGTTTCCACATGACATCTCCCTTTGTACATTACCCAAGTACACCTTACATATATTCACTGAGAAATATGCCAGGTGGAGTATAGTATAATGTACGTGTCATTCACATTTCCATTCAGTGTTGTTAGAATGAGTCATATCCAGTGACTTCCCTTATTTACAATAATATCAAAAGTATCCCTACACCTACATGAAACTAAAAACAGTGTTTCGTAGTAAAATACTCTCTAATAGTCAACTTTAATATGATGTCGGTCTGCCTTTAGCCTTTATCACAGCCCTGAAACTGCTGGAGAAACTTTCCAACAGGTGTCGAAATCATAGAAAGAAAGAGATCCACCTTATCAATACTAAATTTAATAATGTTTCTTAAAACAGGACCGGTTTCGACTTATCACAAGTCATCCTCAGCTGTCATTTACATACACATTAGAATACATGTTTTAACAGTTGTATCTTACAAATAAACATGTCATGTTTGATAGACATTAGGTAGTATGTCTAGAAGTGAAATTCTGCTTCTTACGTCTAAGTTTAGAGGATCAAGTATATTAAAAAGATATTCATCTTTAATACATTAAAAGAATTATAACACATGATAAAATTTGTTGTTTACACCTGACCTTGAATATAGCATTAACGTTCAAATTTTACTAGTAATAGTTCTTTAAAAGGGCTTTCATATTGCCTTGTTTTTAGTCGACTAAATATGCTTAAATGTAACCACACGTGCTTATACTGTATACTTTTTATTAGGCTTAGACTTTGTCAAAATGAGTAATGTGAATTCGAAGTTGAAATTACAATAACAAAGTGAAATGCGTTTGAAATAATAGTAAGCTAGGTAATTGTAACCTCTGTTGAATGACTCCTGCAATTATATGCTATTTAAAATACATTTCATGCAAAGAAGACATTAGCACACTTCAATATATAAAAGTTGAAAGGTATAAGACAATCATATAAGTTATGTGAAATTCATATGAAGTATTGTTCTTTCTTCATGCGTATGTGTCAATTTCAAATGGGGTAGTATACTTTATATAAACTTTGTCAAATTAAATAATGTGAATCTGAATTTGAGATTGCGTTGAGAAATGAAATGCCAGGTAATTAAAACCTGTATTGAATGACCTCATCAAATATATACTGTGTAAAATACATTAAATGAAACACAAGACAATGGTACATTTCAATATGCAAGTTAAAAGGTAAGAGGCAGTCCTGCAAATTTGTAAATCTTCATATGAAGTACTGTTCTTCACGTGTACATGCCAAGTTCAAATGGGGCACTATTGGCAACTATTTGCTAAAGTCCAATCACTATAAACTTATATTGTCTTGTTAAATATACAGATTGAAGATGAATGTGCTGCTGGGGTTATGAAAGCTGTTGTTGTAGGCGGTTCTTTTTCGGTCTATGATACTTGCTAACTATCTGTAGAAAGTAAATGAAATCAATTAGAAGCGTATTAGAATGTTAAAGGTCAAGGTGTCGAAATGTTCCACGGAAATGACATCCGATTCTTTCCAAAGAGCCATAGCCAGAGAACGTGCTGAAGTTGGACGGCAGGCTCTGGAACGAAGTCGCCGTTCTAACTTATCCCACAGATGTTCTAATTTATTTATTCAGGATGAGCAACAGCATAGAGCCGAATTACAAAGATCCAAGCTATGTACAATAGATATTCATCTAATTAATATATTGTGTTTAGGTTGGGACTGTGGGTAGGCAAGTCCAGTTGTAATCGATTTGTATGCAGAGCCGCATTATGATTCGGAGTGTTATCATGTTGGTATACAGAACGCTCCTTACCGAGCTGAATTTCCACGGCAGGCTTTGTAACGATATTCATCACTCCAAATTACCCGTTTCCACTGTTCTAGTTTCCAGTGGCTTCGCTTCATTTCTTGCTGGTTACATATGTACAGGAGTGTCCAGATAATTCTGATCAGGCAGTGTATTTCAATGCATGATCGTAACAACTGAAAACCATAGAAGAAGGGAATTTAATTGTCATTACAATAATACATGGAATTTTAATTTATTACACTGATGCCATTTTTCATTAGTTTCAGTGCAGTTGAAGAATTTTTTTCTTATCGCCTCTCGCACCCGGAGAACCCGGGTTCAATCCTCGGGCAGATCAGGGATTTTTACCTAGATCATAGGGCTGGCTAGAGGTCCGCTCAGCCTACGTGTTTACAATTGAGAAGCCACCTGAAGTTTAGGTAGTGGCTCCAGTCTAAAGCCAAGGTAAACGGCCGAGGGGTTCGTCGTGCCGACAAAATGACATCTCCTAATCTGCAGGCCTTCGGGCCGATCAGCGGTCACTTGGTATACCGTGGTCGTTCGGGATTGTAGTGCCATGGGGTTTGGGTTGGTTTATCGTCTCACAGACATAGTCAGAAGAATAATATAGATGATAATGATAAAAAATAGTAACCGGAGTAATAAACAGCTACTCGATACTGTTGGGTGGTATCGTAATTGGCTCTCCAAGAAGGCCTGCACAATTTCTAATTCCGCGCATAGCATTTGGGATCTTGAAATGAATATCACTTCCCTGTGGTTCCGATTTCATGTAAAACTGGATATCCCATGGCTTTGATCACTATATGAAGAGAGTCGAATAATATTACAAGCTTCCTTTCTTCCTTTCCTTAATAATAATAATAATAATAATAATAATAATAATAATAATAATAATAATAATAATAATAATAATAATAATAATAATAATAATAATAATAATAATAATTGTAATAAACTTCTCCAGCAGAGACGAAGTATCTGCCGTAGGTTTATTGATTTTAATTAATTACTTCTCTGGTTATATTTAAAAATTGCTAACTAAGGAGTTCATATTGGATATGCATTAGACCTTTACGTATAGGACCCCATAAATTACTCCAATAACCTCTTTGCACCCTAAATACACAAAAGTTTACCTACAATGCTTAATTATTTGTTCAATGGTTGCCAATGTGTTACGTGAGCTGCGACTATAGGGTGGCATCTGCAAACACCTGAGTTCTTGATATCTACACTAGTGGCAGCTTACACCAGACAAAGGCCATACTGGAGTGAAATACTCAGTAATATTCAAATGGCGGTGAGACATATAATGCATTCCAGTTGGTTTATATTTTCAAGGTTTTACAATAAGGAATTAACAAATCGCGACTAGAATACTCGGTCTATGCGTTAATTGAACAAGCGGCGCTTTGAATCGAAGGTCACAACGCTGGCAATTCAGCCAATGAGCCGGACGAACATCATTAATCATTAATAGTACCAAAATTAGCCATTTTCCTATGTGCATGAACTATAATCACAACTGATTAATGTGATCGAGTAATAAATGGAATTCCTCTGGAAAATATTTTGTCACCTATGAATTATCTGTCAACGTCCAAACCACTGGAGTACAGTACCAAACCATATGCTGGTTCTGAACCGAAATGCAACTGTAATTATGAAAAGGATAGTCAATTCCTTCTTCCTATCCCAAACATGCATTCCAATTCACTTCTCTGGCAAAACTTACAACGTTAGCATTTATTATACCATTAATTATCACATGAATGTATTCTTGCAAAACTAATGAAACGGTATAAATCAAGCATGCATATCTACTACGTCCGGTCTTGAGTCGAATAAGGTCATTTTTTACCTTACAAGTCTATATTGAGGTCATTATTATTCATTGTTTCTCACAAAATTACCGACCTCTTTGCACAGAGCAGATGAGCGAATCCGTGAATTCTGTTTCTATCAAATTGAAATAATAGCCCATGGTAAGGCTAATTATATAAATAGCTATTTGTGGCAAGATATTATGTTGGCTGGGAATATTTCGTTACGAAATAATTTCCTTACACACCCCTCACAACTATTCAGCTCTACAGTATATTGAAGAGAATATTCAATATTGTAACTTTAGAAGACATAGGAGTAGACTCCAATGGTGCTTTAGAGGGTTGGTCATACTGATAAATAATTGGAAAAAAGATAATCCGGTATCTCACGCCATTGTCATTTTATCAGCTGCTGAAGTTATCCAATAAGATCGCTTATTGGCTTATGACCGGCTTGACAGAACCAAGAGCAGAAATAAACTTATCCAGGGGAGGGACTTGAACTAAGACCTCCCTGCTGACAGGCTCAGCTTATAGCAAGCACGCGACGGAGGCATTGGCTGAAACCCACGGTGTGTTATGGTTTGATGCTAAATTATGGGCATGGCTCTCAAGCCCGAGCAAGCCACTTGCAGATTTAGCAACACCGCCTCTTAAAGCCCATCCAAATTCTCCGCGAAGCTATCTGACTGGCTAATTTCGGCAGCTGATAAAAAGACAAGGCACGAGATATCTACGTATTCTTTTCAAAGTACCTATGAGTATGACCGATGCTCTAACGCTCATATACTCGGTTCATGATGTTTCCACCCCCCTGTATATCTTGATGCATTCTACGGAAAACTAAATTCAAAATTGAATTAAGGCAATGTGCCATGTGCATCAAATAAAAAAGTGTTACTTGCATCGGTGTGTGAGGAATACTCTAGTTGGATTTGTGCGTAAGTGATTCTGTGAAATAGGATGAGGGGAGGAAATTAGGTCAGTAAGAGAAGTAGCTACACGGGAACTCAGTAACGTAAACCCTGTCGTGCAATGGCGTGGCTTAACACGATTTGCATTCTAATACGATAAGCGCAGAGCAGGTCATTACAAGATGAGGGAAAGGAGTGACATAATTAATGGGACAGAAAATTAGAGTTCTTCCAACTGCTACATGTTTTCTCGAGATGGACTGATGCTACCTCTACCGTTACTTAGAAAGACGACTCCCGCTGCCAGAATTGTCGATCTATGTGCGATACTTACGAGTGAGATTTTCTTCACTCCTTTTCGACCGAAGGCATCTCTAATGGAAATTCCCTATACAATCTATAATTCCATTATTAAAAGAAAATGTGTACGCATGTATGTATAACGTGCATACCTAAAAGGCCGTGTATGGTTATATGAAAGACGACTATGTGTTTCAATGATCTGTCTGCAAGCCACTGTGGGTGAACTACGCGCCTCCACAATCCTTTATTTGATATTAGCACTTTGGCTTTTATCTTGAAATCATTAAAAACTGTGTCCAGTCGTTGCCGTTTAAGTCTTCTCTTGTATCTCTCTCCACCAATGGCCGAGACCAATAGCTTCCTAGGTAACCTATCCTCTTCCATTCACCTCATACGTCCCCGTAATTCGCGCAGGTAGCCCATTCCGAGCTTCCAACGGTTATAGAATGTGGATTTCTAGAACTAAATTTACATTAAAAAAAGGAAATTACAATATAAGATTAGAATCAGAATGGCTCGTCTTTGAACAATTCTACTGAAAGTAGTCATATGTAAGACTACAGGTGTGCTGACAGATACATTCCTCGAGTTCACTAGTAGCTTACGCTGTATGTTATTTCTGTATGTATGTATGTATGTATGTAAGTATGTATGTATGTATGTATGTATGTATGTATGTATTTATTCTCTCCTTCAAACTTGGTCTATAATGAATATTTTATTGTATGTGTTAAATGGATGGTATCATTCTTTCATTGAGTACAATATCTTACAATTTATTCTGACCCAGTCATGTCTTCGGCCAGAGAACCGGTTTGAACAGGTAGAGTGGACAGTATATTGATTTTTCAATCGACCGGCTCGTCGTAGTTATGTGACCAGTCAGGAGTATCTGAAGGCCGCTCTTGTTGATAGCACGTGGCGAATGTTCTCGAAGTAAAACCTTCTCAAAACATGAGAACCTATCAGGTGAAAGTACGGGGCAATGTAAGGCCACACCTCCAAGTGTAAATGCATAAATAAAAGCTCTCCGCTACTTCGACGTCTATTGCTGTTACTTCGCCGTGTTTTGCTTCTACTTAGACGTGCTCGTCTTCTACTTCGACGTGACTTTCTACTGCGACGTTCTCCGAGTGAAGCAGATTGTCGAGGACAAGTTACGAATTATTCTACGATAATTTCTATGTGGTCGTGTGTGAGATCACGTTCTAAAACTTTTGTGTGAGTTTCAGCTGTCATCCAGGCAAGAAAGAAGAGGAACTTTACATACCCAGTTATCCCCGCAAGGATGCCTCACCCATCTTTTGGAAGAGCGATCTACGTGAATCTGGGAGTGGATTTTGCTGTCAACATGCAGTGTTAAAAATGTAGGCACCATCTGACATGGGGGGAGATAACGACTGACCGCAGATTACCATGTAAGAAGATCACCATGTGAGCAGATTCCTTCATCGACGGCGAGATCCAATTTCATCAGAACCAGTATCAGCAAGATTGAATGACTAAATTCTGTTGTTTATGTTATATGAAGTGTTAGTTGTAATAAATGTCAAACCTATTGTTTTATGTGTGTGTGTTTCAATTGTTGTTAGTCCTTAAGTCCTACGAGCCCTTTTAAAATAAGTAAAGCCTTACAGCGAACAGGTCCACGACTGGGACTCTCGCTCACCGGCTGAGCCGACCGGGAATAAAGGGGGCAGTATGAATGAATGTATGTATGTATGTATGTATGTATGTATGTATGTATGTATGTATGTATGTATGTATGTATGTATGTATGTATGTATGTATGTATGTATGTATGTATGCATGTATGCATGTATGTATGTATGTATGTATGTATGTATGTATGTATGTATGTACATGATGGTCGGCAATAATGTGAACCGACCATATAAGTGTTTGAGCGTTGGTTATACTGATAGGTATTTTGAGAAAGTTACGTCGATATCTCGCGCCGTTGTCTTTTTATCAGCTGCTGAAGTAGAGCCAATCAGATCGCTTCGCAGGCGAACTCAGATGGGCTTTACGAGGCGGTGTTGCTTGGTCGTGCTTGAGAGCCATGCCAAGAACTGAGCATAATACACTAACACACCGTGTATTTCAGCCAATGCCAACGTAGCGTGTTGCTATGATCATAGTCTATCAGCAATGATGTCCTTATTATTCAAGTAGGCCTACCGCCCCTGGAGAAGCTTATTTCTTCTATTGGTGCTATCGAGCCTGTCATTTAACAGAGCCCCTCAGTTAAATGCCCACAGGAAGCAAGTTAACGCAGCAAAAAGTAGACTGAAGAAAAGTAAAAACCCAACATTTGAAATTGACTATTAAAATAGATTTAAATCTCTCAGAAACCAATACAGATTGGAAACGTGATTCCTGGAAACAATTCTGTACAGAGAACTTCAAAAATCTCGTTGGAAAATTTACAAGGGTGGTAAAACAGGTTTCACCAAACGTATGCCTTAGACTACTTTAACCGTAACAAATGGATCCTCAACCTCGTCAGAGATAGACACAACAAAGGCACTACTCGAAAAATTCTTCCCGGATGATGTCTCGGATTTTGGTAATGATGAACAACAGAACATCAGATTGATAAACTCGAACTTTAGGGCTCCTAATATACAATCGGAACTCTAATTTGCAGACCATGAAGTAACCAAAATTAACGATAAAACTGCCCAGGACCATATGGAATTGATGGAGCACTAATTAAAAGTATACACAAGACCCTACCAAATTTTTGTAAATCTACAACATGTGACAAAAGAGTTCGGTGGATGAAGTCAGAACGGTCGATCGGGCAACACTGGCGAAATGCAACGCTGCACCTGCGTAGCAGCAGGGTTTGGCCACCTGCTCCTAACGTTGTTCAGTTGAGCATCATGTGGGGGCTGTGTAAGACCTGTTTGACACAGTGCGTGTTTAGTGCGTTTGTTATGAACTGCGAACAGGAACATGAACTACCAAAAGATCAATGTACAGTTTTGTTTAATGCTTGTCAAGGCACCGAAAGCAACGTAATTGATGCTGGTATGTGTTTATGAAGATCAAGCACTGTCCTTGAAGTGGTACGAGTGGTTCGCCCGTTTTCGAGGAGGTCGGGAAATTGTTTCTGACAACACCCGTAGCGGAAGAGCGGTGACCGCCGTCAGTGACAAAACATTGAGAAGGTGAGGACATTAATCACGAACGATCGACGATTAACTAAGTACATGATAGCGGATGAACTGAAAATTAACCGTGAATCCGTGCGACAAATCAGTACCCAGAAGTTAGGCAAGAGGAAAACGTGTTCTCGTCTTGTGCCACATCACTTGACTGACGATCAGAAGCAGGTGCGTTTAGAGGTTTCACAGGATTTTGTCGAAACGGCGTATGCGCCACCAGATTTCTTGAACTGTATCGTCACTCAGGATGAAACCTGATGTCTCAGGTACTACTCTGAAACGAAACGGCAAAGCATGGAATAGCGTTCTCCGGGATCCCCTCGTCGGGAAAACGTCCTCCAGACTTCTTCCTATTCCCACGACTCAAACTCGATTTGAAAGGAAGGAGATTTGACAATACTTCTGACATCCAACGAAACGTGACGATGCTTTTGAACACCATCCCAAAGGAAGCCTTCTTGCAACGTTTCCAGGATATGTATCGCCGATCTCAGCAGTGCATAGTTATGGGAGGGTCCTATTTCGAAGGACAGTAAGGTCACTGGCGTGCATTGTTCATCTGTGTTGATAGTACAGGACTATTCACCGAACCTTATTGTCACGGGTTGTATTTTCAATAATTGCTTGCATTTGGGATGCTTCCCTAAAATATGGAAAAACGCTAACGTAATAGCAATTCCTACGGCAGACAGAAGAAAACTGCAGTCAGTAGCAGGATACCGAGGGATAGCATACTATCAATCCCTGGTAAATATCTGGAAAAACTATCCATGGAGAGGATAAAGTACTTTCTTCAAGCCAACGGACAAGTAACATCACAACAATACGGATTCCCAGCAGGAAGTCCATTACAGATGTAATAAAAGCAGTGTCAGATTTTGTTCACCAGTGTACAAGACTCGGACTGAAAAGTTGTCTTCTTGCTCTAAATTTTGTAGATGATTTCGACAATGCATGACACCCTAGTATTCTAGCTCGCTTACGGGAACAAAACTGCCCTTCAAACATTTTTAACACCATTACCGACTCTTTGCAATATCGCAAAGCCCACTTCACACTAAGAAGGACTTCAACCTCAAAAGTCATAACCAAAGGATGTCCCCAAGTTTCGGTGCTGATGATGTAATGCCCATGTTCAGAGGTCCTTCTCATTGTCATATCATCTCCACGCTTCAGACAGTCCTCGAAATCGTGCAGGATTGGTGCGAAAAACACAAACTTGAAATATCTAAGGAAAAGTCAGCACTAATGGCAATGGATTTCAGAAAGAAGGAAGAGTATTCGAGTCATCCTTCAGTTACAGCTTGGGATCTCGACGTTGTGTCAAAAATGAAGTATTTGGGAGCAATGCTGGACAACAAAATGGACTGGTATCTGCACATGTAATACTTGTACATTAAAAGAATGCAAATACTGAACAACTTAGTCAGATGTTCCAAAGCGACTTGGGGCATGTCTTATCAACATTTGATAACGATATATAATCGTGCTATTCTACTCGTCATATTGTATCCCGCAGAAGTACGGAGCATCTCCGTATCAAAAGGAGCCAAAGTGAAATTGCAACAAATACAAAGATATTTTCCGAAATTTGCAAGAAACGCACACAGAACAGTCTCCAACAATGCTTTGCAAGGTATAGCCTGCACAATGCCCATAGAAGCCTTCTCCAGAGGTCAACCCACAAACGCAGTAGTTCCTTTACTGAAAAAAACTTAAAACAAAACAAGATAAAGAAGAGACCATCCTAGAGAGAATAATATAAACATTAATACTTCAGGAATTGTAGATAAAGCAGACGTTCTTACCTTCACAGGCGGATCGAAAACGCAAAACCATGTCGGAGCAGGAACGGTGGTCGAGAAAAACACGAAGGAAATCTTCATTGGAATAAAAAGGTTAGATATTAATTGCTCGATATTCCAAGCCGAACTGTTGGGCATCATCATGGCTGTGGAATGGGTAGAACTACATAAAACCTGTACTTCAACTTGTGCTATTCATGTTGAATCAAAAGCTGCAATTTTCGCCGCAGGTGACAGGAAAGCTACCCATCCTCATGCGACTCAAATCAGAGACAAATTAATTGCCCTCAGCAAAACGTACAAGTTTACTCTTCACTGGATTAACGGACACACAGGACTTCGGAGGAACGAGAGAGCTATCTCTCCAAGATTGTTGCCGGCTATATATCTACAATAGACTATAAATCACCACCTCTAACTTAAGTCAAACAAGTATTAACTGAATACTATACAAAAATTTGGAACTCCATATGTGCCAGCCCAAAATATTCCTTCAATTTATTAATTCCTAATAACGTCACAGACTGTCCTCATCTCTCTGGCCCAAATTCATAACCACACAGTTTATTACAAATCATGTACGCTTTAAATCCTATCTCCATAAAGTGTACGTAATGGATTCACCACTGTGCAGCTCCCCGAAAGAAACTCCACAGACTGCTCGACACCTGTTGACTGAATGCACCACGTACTCAAACGAACGACCAGGTGTACTACGATCAAGACCCCTGACAGAGATTGTGAAGTACCACTGGAACAGTGTCGAAGTAACAGAATTCCTCAAGAAAATCTTCCACTCACTTCAATAATATATCTGTATGTTATAGTCATAACTGTAAATAAACCGTGATATACCTCTAGGTGAAACACGTGTTGTAACAATTTTTGCTAAATAAAAAAATGCCTGTCATAAGCCACGTGCAGATTTAGCAACACCGAGGCTCATCTGAAGTCGCCCGCGAGGCGATTTCATTGGCTAACTGCAGCAGCCGATAAAATTACAATGGCGCGAGATATCGGGTTATATTTTTCCAATTATTTATCAGTATGACCAACCCTCTAACGAACATATACGCGGTTCACGCTGGTTCCGACCACTCTGTATATATATATATATACGTATGCTGTACTGTACTGTATGAGAGAATCAATGCATGTATGTATTTATGTATATAAGTGAGCTTTGTATGCATGCAATATTCTATTTACTTACCACTGCAAATCATTATAACATTACATCATATATGTAAGTAATTTAGTAAATTTAGTGCCTTATATCAGGAACCCGCCGGTTGAAAAATTCTTTTAATTGTGGTTACATTTTAAGTCTGTGAAAAAAATCGTATGAAACATAAACTACCTTTATTTCATATGATTTCAAGATAAAAGGTATGGAACTAGACGAAGCCATAGTGCAAATACCAAATCAAGCGAATATTTACGAGACGAGGTATGCAACAGAAGCAATATTTTTGTAGAATAGGACTACAAAGGAGGACTCATAAACTCAGCTCAAAATGCAGCTTGCAACAATGATCAGAAAGAGTACATTCACGGATTCATATGCAGATATTTCATTAACTATTTTCGCTAGAAACACGTAAAAAGCATCAGTGTTAGTTCTATGTTTCTTTTTACTGATAATAGATACTTTTTAAAGGAACATAAACTTGAAACTTCCATACCGTTAAAACAGCGCATGTATTGCACACCATTTATTGGATATAATTCCAGTGGGAGTTATGCGTGCGTCATTCGGTATACATTCAAAACGGATAATTTCATCAATGGATCTATGGAAGCGTACCGACGTTAAATATCAATAAACGTAAGTCGATTATCAAAGTTTCAGTGTCCCCAATCATCGACTATGGGTCAGCCTATTGTTTACAATTCGTTTTAAGAAACGTTGAATATTAAATCGTACAGAGTGCAAAATGTCTATGTTTGCTGTAGTCTGCACTAATACGTGAAGAACACATCATACAGTATTTTATAAAGTACAAATTCCTTGCCTAAAATTTCAAGAACGCGGAAAGTTGGCAATTCCATTGCTTACACACAAGATATTGTATACTAAGTTCCCATGCTATGTTTTAACTTATTCGCATTAAAAACGCATCCATGACCGAAAGAACCGACACATAAATTCTACTCTTCAGATCACCATGCGTCGTACAGTTAAATTCAAGAAATCTTTCCTCTGCACAGCATCATGACATTTTAAACCTATCATCTTCAACGACGTACTAATTCTGATAATACCACGTCACTTAGAAACCACCGAAAATCCTGATTCTTGGTTGAATAGAGCATCTTGCAGTAATACAATGTACTAACTGAGTTTTTTAAACGTATTACCATGGTATTAATTAGTGAATAATTATTGTGTATACTACGTTCACTATAACATCCAGATGTCTATTGGAGAGAATTATGTTTAAATTTGAAGTTTCTACTACTGTACTTGAAAATAGATTTTTTTAATCATTAGCAGCAGTTAAGAAATTCAAACTAATACCTCACAGTTCATAATAAACGTAGTTCTTTATCACAAATAAGTTAACAAATCTCAGTCTCCGCTATCTTCCGTATACTTAAGTTTAATCACCCATAAATTATTCTATATTTAGTTTATGTGCGTTTCCTCAGCTCAATATACATTAATTTCAGTCTGTACTTAGATATCTAATTATTAGATAAAATAAAAGATTCTTGTAATATGATAGTAAATATTTGAGAATTTCGTTTTAGTTCCGACTTTACTTTGTCATGATATCATTTTATGATTATTTTCGTACTGAAAACAGGAACCGTTCATTTAAAATAATAAACGTATAAATGTATAAAAGTAACATACATACTATTCTATCAATTTGCTTAACATTTTTACATTACATTTAGGGCAGATATTTACGATATCAAAAGTTCATACCTAAAGTACCGTTTCTTAAATAATTGACAAAATTAGAAAACATGAAATCACATTATTTCGGAAAATAGTTCAATTCCAGTTATTTATGCTCATAATTGATCCACATAATGCTTAAAATACACTGACTGACAGAGCAAATGCAACACCAAGAAGGAGTGGTCAGAACTTTATGCCAATTGCAGGGTAGACTGACGTCACTGAGGTATGCTCATGATGTGAAATGCGCCGCTGTGCTGCGCACGTAGCGAACGATAAATTGGACACGGCGTTGGCGAATGGCCCACTTCGTACCGTCATTTCTCAGCCCACAGGCATTGTAGAACGTGTTGTCGTGTGCCACAGGACACGTGTATAGCTAAGAATGCCAGGCCGCCGTCAACGGAGGCATTTCCAGCAGACAGACGACTTTACGAGGGGTATGGTGATCGGGCTGAGAAGGGCAGGTTGGTCGCTTCGTCAAATCGCAGCCGATACCCATAGGGATGTGTCCACGGTGCAGCGCCTGTATCGAAGATGGTTGGCGCAGGGACATGTGGCACGTGCGAGGGGTCCAGGCGCAGCCCGAGTGACGTCAGCACGCGAGGATCGGCGCATCCGCCGCCAAGCGGTGGCAGCCCCGCACGCCACGTCAACCGCCATTCTTCAGCATGAGCAAGACACCCTGGCTGTTCCAATATCGACCAGAACAATAAATTTCCCGTCGATTGGTTGAAGGAGGCCTGCACTCCCGGCGTCCGCTCAGAAGACTACCATTGACTCCACAGCATAGACGTGCACGCCTGGCATGGTGCCGGGCTAGAGCGACTTGGATGAGGGAATGGCGGAACGTCGTGTTCTCCGATGAGTCACGCTTCTGTTCTGTCAGTGATAGTCACCGCAGATGAGTGTGTCGTCGGCGTGGAGAAAGGTCAAATCCGGCAGTAACTGTGGAGCGCCCTACCGCTAGACAACGCGGCATCATGGTTTGGGGCGCTATTGCGTATGATTCCACGTCACCTCTAGTGCGTATTCAAGGCACGTTAAATGCCCACCGCTACGTGCAGCATGTGCTGCGGCCGGTGGCACTCCCGTACCTTCAGGGGCTGCCCAATGCTCTGTTTCAGCAGGATAATGCCCGCCCACACACTGCTCGCATCTCCCAACAGGCTCTACGAGGTGTACAGATGCTTCCGTGGCCAGCGTACTCTCCGGATCTCTCACCAATCGAACACGTGTGGGATCTCATTGGACGCCGTTTGCAAACTCTGCCCCAGCCTCGTACGGACGACCAACTGTGGCAAATGGTTGACAGAGAATGGAGAACCATCCCTCAGGACACCATCCGCACTCTTATTGACTCTGTACCTCGACGTGTTTCTGCGTGCATCGCCGCTCGCGGTGGTCCTACATCCTACTGAGTCGATGCCGTGCGCATTGTGTAACCTGCATATCGGTTTGAAGGAAACATCAATTATTCGTCCGTGCCGTCTCTGTTTTTTCCCCAACTTTCATCCCTTTCGAACCACTCCTTCTTGGTGTTGCATTTGCTCTGTCAGTCAGTGTACAATGAACTGAACATAATATACGAATTTACTGACGTGATCCTTTTTGGATATATTTTTCATGTTAATCACAATTTTAGAATTGTTTGAATTGATTTCCTTGTGGTACCTTTTTATCATAGTCTTATTTATTAACTAGCAAAATACCGTGCTTCGCTACGGTTCTAAAGTGTAAGTTATTAGTCAATGTTTTACATTTTGGAGAGTTCTTTGTTGGCTGAGCTTTTAAAATACACCCTCACTTCGTACGTCAAACGGTTTTGTGGGAATGATTATTTATTTTCTGTTCTAACACTAATTTCGAAACCCGTACAGAATAACTGGAATGTTTTAAATCCGAACTTACTTAAGATCTAAGATGTAAATGCGACCAACCTGTGCAATTTTGATTTTGTACGACGAACAGTAATGGAGGAGTGAATGCTGTTTTAGGGGGGGGGGAGTTTGGAAATATTTATTAGCATCCAGGATGTAGAAGACCACCCTTCATGTAAAATTTTAAGTTAGTGCCTGAAACGGTTTGGGAGGAATGGATATTGTGTTTTTGAGAGTCAGTCACTATCCAAACCCATTAGGGGGAAATGTTTTGAAGTACACAATGTTTACGCCTAAAACATAAAAGAAGAACTTTCTCGTAAAATTACAACTTTGTACGTCAAACGGTTTTCCGGAGCTAACCCCATTTTAACAATTTAGGGGTGGAACGTTTAAAAATATTTCTTATTCCACATCTAGGGTTTAAAACATATAGCGCTACTTGGAATTTTGTATTCGTACGTTAAACAGTTTCGGAGGACGGAATGAATACATTTTTTTCCGGACCTAACCCATATTTAACACTCTGAGGGGGTTAAATTTGTTTCGAACCTTCTCTTATTTAACACCTAGGATATCATTTTGAAAGTTTTACTTCATAATTTGCATGGTTTCATATAAATGCATATTTTTACCATCATTCGTCACCCCCCCCCCGGTCAGAACCCCTTAGGGGTGTATTGCATTGTTATTGTTTCCTTAAATATATAATCCAGAATTTAATGTTTATCGAGGGCAGCAGAGATCTCTGAAAAAAATCAAGGTGAAATCTCCATTATTACTTAGGCATGGTATTTGTGTTAGGCTTGTAGAATTTGCTTAGTAATTTGAGAGGTTTAAATCTTTAAAAATTGGACGCTCAACATTCGCAACAATACGTAGGTAGCATTTATGTTATACGGTATCGAAAATGTTCCTCCAGTCGTGTACTAAGTTTATGATTATTTCAGCTAAACCTATAAGTTTTACATATAAATATTTTTGGCAACGAAGAAGAGAAATCGTAAATTTTTCCGAGTACCTCGGCTGTTGTGAAGACTTACACTAGTTTTATAATTTCAACTTCTACTTTGCTATATAAATGAAATATTTTGAATTATATCATATTTGAAACCTACGACATCCGAAGTTTTGGTAAAATTATAAATTCTTATGTCAAACGGTTTGGAGGGATGAATAATTTTGTCATAAGCCTTAGCCCCCAGCCAAAATCCCTTAGGGGTGTATTGTTTTATGACCTGTTATTATGTAAAATCTTAAACATATAGAAGCAACTATCATGTGAAACTTTAACCGCGTGCGTCGAACGATTTCAGAGAAATTACTATTTTGTCATCAGGTCTCAAACTCCGGTCAAAACTCCTCAGCACTATATTGTATCAAGAACACTCCTTATTTAAAATCCAAGATATATAGGAGTAACCACCTTGTGGACTTTCAAACTCGTATCTCAAGCAAACGGAACGGAATGTTTTTTGATATTAGATATTTTTGTCATCGGGCGTCGCAGTCAAATCCCTCAGGGGTGTATGGTCTTGAGACCACTGTTTATTTAAAATCTATTACATACAGGAGCAGCCATCAAGCGTAATTTCAACCTCTCAATTCGAACAGTTTCAGAGAGATGAATATTTATGTTTTCAGGTCATATCATCCTGGTCAAACACCTTAGGGTTATATTATTTTAAAATCACTTCTTGTTTAAAATCTAATACATGTAGGACAAATATCATGTGGAATTTCAAGCTCGATGTCAAACGGTTTGAGAGAAATCTGTATTGTCGTCAGCTACTCCGCTCTAGCCAAACCCCCTTAGGGGTGTATTGTTCTGTGTTCCTTTATTTTTAAAGGAGATTACAAATACCAATTTTTCACGTCTGTAACATTTTCAGATTTGAGATAAAAGTATCCTCATAAAATCCTTCACACACACACACACACACACACACACACACACGCGCACACACAAGCACACACACACATGGTCTCCAGTGGTCTTTCCGAAAACTAAAAGTACGTTTTTCTTTATTTTTAAAAGATATTCCAAATACCAATTTTTACCCTGTGGCATCTTCAGTTCTGGAGATGTAAGTATCCTCATAAAACAATTCAACACCTTTTTCAGTCCTTCGTACAAACCCCCTTAAGTGGATTTTCCAAAAACAAAATAATACATGTTGATTTGTTAAGGAGATTCCAAATATCAATTTTCACATCTGTAAAATATTCAGTTTTCGAGATATCAGTATAAAAAAATCAACCGCTTTTTAAGTCCTACATCCCACCGCCTTAAGTGCTTTTCCCGAAAACAGTAAAAAAAGTGTTTCCTTACATTTAAAGGAGATTCGAAATACCAATCTCTATCTCTGTAATATCTTAATTTTTTGCGATCTAAGAATACTCATAAAAGGTATTCAATCCATTTTGCACCTGTTTCACCCACCCCCCCCCCCTCTTAAAAGGCTTTTCCGAAAACAAAAATACGTGTTTGTTTATTTTTTGAAGGATATTCTAAATACCAATGCTCTAGTCAAGGGGCCGATGACCTTCGATGTTAGGCCCCTTAAAACAACAAGCAGCTCTAGTCAAGAAGGGCAAGCCCCATGTACATTAGCTGCTTCACAGACCCACTAAGCGAATATTTACAACAATTATATTATTCAAATAGGCTACTTATACTCGTACACTAATTAATTCACTCGACAACATTTACACTCCCTTTCACTCCCATTCATGTACACACTGAGATTTACATACTTTTTACACGTTCTGTAAACTACGTTAGAAAAAAAGGATTTTATTTTAGGTGGTAGCTGATTCCAGAGACGTGTGGAGCGGCCGTAGTAACCAGATTTGTGGGAGGTGGTACGGATAAATGGAGGGAAAAGATTAACGCCTCTGCGGACATAGCGAAAGTATAGGGAAAGGCAGTACAACGGGTCGAGGTTAATGGAGCCGGCAAGGGATTTGCGAAGGAAGATCAAGTCGGTTCTTTTGACAATGGTTTCTATTGAGGGGAGGTTATCCGAAAGAAGATGTGAGTGGTATGTTTAGTCTCTCCGCCCAACTCTGTATTTTGTGAAGTTTATTTAAATTTTCGACTGTGGCGGGACTCCAGGAAAGAAAACCACAGGTTAATATGGGTCTTAACGTACTGAGATAGGTTGTTCGTGGGGTCTCTGATTTGAAGCATTTTAAGTTCCTGTTAAAAATCAAATGATTTTCATCGCTTTAACCAAGAATATGCTTCGTATACCGAGCTGTTGTAGCTTTAACAGAAGAAGTTCAAGGGGCACTTGGTCAAAAGCTTTTCTCCAAACAAGTGAGAGGCAGTCCACCCGAATCACATCTGGTTGATCCAAATAACACTTCCAGTCATTAACGACTTTTGTTAAGAAGGTTGCGCAAGCACTTCGTGGGAGGAACCCATGTTGAGTAGAGCCATACACGTCTCCCTCCCGTAAGAATTCAAACACGGTCCTCGTTACTAATCGCTCCATACACCTACAAGTGAAAGATGTTAATGCCATAGGCCTATATTTATCAATTTATCCCTTCCTCCACCGTACTTTCTGCTCGGGTGGGCTCTACATTTTGGCTATGCAGAGTCGTTCTTTATCCGTTGCCTTTGCACCAGCTGCATAATATCTTCCCTAAGTGATGCTCATCTTTTGTAGCTCTTGTAATTCACTCACACTGCCACAGTTATGACAGATCACGGCATCCATTAGCCCTAATCTCAGAGTTGTGAGTCCTTTATAAGTATTTTTGACATCAACGCTATTGCAGAGTGTTTTATAAACCGGCTTTACTTCTTGAAGAATATCCCAAGGTATGCCAGGCTTTTACTGGTAGCTGTTGAGTTTGCTTTTAGTTTGTTGTTTCTATTTGCTTTACGTCGCACCGACACGGATAGGTCTTATGGCGACGATTGGACAGGAAAGGCCTAGGGATGGGAAGGAAGTGGCCTTAATTAAGGTGCAGCCCCAGCATTTGCTTAGTATAAAAATGGGAAACCACGGAAAACCAGTTTCAGGGCTGCCGAAAGTGGGGTTCGAACCCACTATCTCCCGGATGCGAGTTCACAGCTGCGCGCTCCTAACGGCACGGCCATCTCGCCCGGTAACTTTTAGTTTAGCTCGGTGGTAAGAGCAGCAGCTATCACTTCCTTCAGGACACCTGTAGTGTGTAGTTCTCTCTTTGGTTGCTGTCAAATGATATAAAGTTGATCTAATGCCACTGTACATTGCTTCTCTGCTGGAAGTATTTCGAAGTGCAAAGACAAACTAATTTTGCACTTTATCATTGAGAACCATCTGTTAATTTCCCTTCGCCCCCCCTAGATTTTCTTCCTGTTCCAGCTAGTGCAGTGTTGCTATCAACGACTTCTGATAATGCCCAACACATACCAGTTTGTTTATACGCTTCCCATTGCAAGAATCAATCTCTAGCACAGCTTTTGAGTCTCTAACCCCATAAGAGGCTACGTACGCTAGCCCCCTTTTTGCAACTTAGTGACTAGAAGTTACTTTGGAACCCTGTGGTTCCATATTTGGTGATGGCCCACTGAAGACTTTCGTGCATACTGCAGCGTGATCTGCTTACGAGGCAAGGTGGAGCGGTGACTTTTTGCCGTAAGTTAAATGCAGCTTATATCGTACACAACTCTTAGACAAAATTTCAACATCAGTAACTTTACGCGTGTCGACTGACATCGCTGCTACCACACCAGCGTGAATAATGTCCTCTTGGGTGTCAAGTGCTATCGCCGGTCACATCACACTGCTTTGAAACGTTGAGAAGATTTAAAAAAAATTCCTTGCACCTGCCTAGTGATTCTCATGGATCGACATGAGTTCACCTGATTCATCCCGGTCTAAGATTATTTATTACAGTCCAGAAAGGTTCCTCGCCTCTTGACGAGGCCCTTCGGGTTACTGTTGAAATCTTCCGATGATTTCTCCTTAAATTCAACACTTCTTGGTTTATCTCCGTTTCCTTGATCTGTCTTCGCTTTCAGCAAATGCTCTTGTTTGTAACATTTCTGATACGCCTCACTTTTACGTTCACAAGCTGCCCACACTTCATCATTCTACCAAGATGTCCCCTTTACACACGCAGTTGTTCCCAGGCATTTCCTTGCTGTCTCCACAACAGCATCCCTGTAGGCCACCAATTCACTTTCTACATCCAGAACCTGCTTACTGTCTACTGGTTGGATCTTCTCTCTAATCATGTCCATGTGCTTCTGTCTAAATTCCTCGCCCCGGAGATTTTCCGCCCTTATTCGTGCCTTGATGTGGAGATACTTAGTTCACTACAAATCAGATAGTGGTCAATATCATTGAAAAATCCCACACATTCCTAACAGATAACCTAAATTTGAAGTCGGTTAATATATAGTCTGTTGTGGGTCTTGTACCTCTACCCTCCCACGTATAGCGGTGAATAACCTTATGCTGGAATAACGTCTTCGAAACTGCTAATCCCATACTAACACAGAAAATCAGCAAACGTTTCCCATTCCTAGTAGTTTCCATACATTCCCCATATTTATCCATCACCTTCTCATATCATTAAGTTCTGTTTCCAACTCTCGCACTGAAATCGCCCATCAGCACTATACTTGATGTTGACAATGACTGCGAAGTCACTCATTACTCCCTACAATTTGTAAACTCCTCCTCATTTGCACTCTCACATGGTCAATAGACTAAGACAAGTCTTGTCCTACTTCCACCAACTGCTAAATCTACCCCCATCATTCGTTCATTTACGTGCCTTATAGAAATTATGTTGCATGCAATATCAATCAATCAATCAATCAATCAATCAATCAATCAATCAATCAATCAATCAATCAATCAATCAATCAATCAATCAATCAATCAATCAATCAATCAATCAATCAATCAATCAATCAATCAATCAATCAATCAATCAATCAATCAATCAATCAATCAATCAATCAATCAATCAATCAATCAATCAATCAATCAATACTGATCTGCATTAAGGCCAGTCGCCCAGGTGGCAGATTCCCTATCTGTTGTTTTCCTAGACTTCTCTTAAATGATTTCAAAGAAATTGGAAATTTATTGAACATTTCCCTTGGTAAGTTATTCCAATCCCTAACTCCCCTTCCTATAAATGAATATTTGTCCCAATTTGTCCTCTTGAATTCCAACTTTATCTTCATATTGTGATCTTTCCTACTTTTAAAGACGCCACTCAAACTTATTCGTCTACTAATGTCATTCCACGCCATCTCTCCGCTGACAACTCGGAATATACCACTTAGTCGAGCAGCTCGTTTTCTTTCTCCCAATTCTTCTCAGCCCAAACTTTGCAACATTTTTGGTATTCTTGATGAACAGTCCTCCCCCATATCTTGCCCATCTCTTTTTAACACCTTTTAAGAACACTTTACACTCTCTTCTTCCTTATCTCCACTTACCCGAATATTGTTAACTCCTAGCACATCCAGACACATCATTCTTGCTAACTCAGCCAGTTATACCGTACTTACTTTCTTCCAATAAGACCCATTAATAATGATAGATCTCCACTGAATTTAATTTCTGTCAAATGGAACTCTGTTACTCCCATAGGTCGTAGGCTTGTTTAACACGTTCTGTGTGCTCGGTGAAAATTCTGTGAAGCGGTATGCAACCCTACTTACACGCAGACCCAGTAATAATCTCCCCTCCAACAGGTTAGATGCTCACTCCTGTACCGTAGCAATTGGTATCCCGTCTCTCAGGATCACTTACTGGGCCACTCAGCTGATCTAGGACGTGACTACAGTAACCCTCACCACGATCCAATTTACCTTTAAAATACGCATTACCGAGCTCGATAGCTGCAGTCGCTTAAGTGCGGCCAGTATCCAGTAGTCGGGAGATAGTGGGTTCGAACCCCACTGTCGGCAGCCCTGAATATGGTTCTCCGTGGTTTCCTATTTTCACACCAGACAAATGCTGGGGCTGTACCTTAATTAAGGCCACGGCCACTTCCTTCCCATTCCTAGGCCTTTCCCATCCCATCGTCGCCATAAGACCTATCTGTGTCGGTGCGACGTAAAGCAAAATAGCAAAAAATTTAAAAAATACGCATTTAAAATGTCTTAAGATAAATCATTGGGATTAACAGTCTTTCCTGAAGCTAGAACGGTGGAGGAAATTGGTATGAAGGGACACGCTTTTCTAAACACGTTTATTTGTTGAATATTACACCTTATTTCTGAAACAAAATACAGTATATATTTATTAGTGTTACCTTATAACACGGATACACTCAATGTTCACAGGAAAATGCAGCTTAAATGTCAATAGAACTCTGTCTCAGGTGCGAAATTTAGTAAAGACGCACTTCTACTGCTTACGTTTGTATGGAGTCGGATCAACAGTAAACAAGACACCACAGGTTCGTGGGAGAGCCGTGTGTGTGAGCGTCGTCCATTTATTATTGCTACATTGCACTATTAGGTTCAGAGAATATAAGTAATAATGCTTAAAAATAGCCGGGGCTTTGCAATCGTCAAAGTTCTAAGAAATAGGGGAGTTCAAGTTGTGTTATTGACAATTTAATACAACTGGGCGCACGTTATAGGAAAGCGAAAAACTAAGCTGGAAAGAATGGTCGAGCCAGAAAGCTGACAGAGAGCACTAAATTGTTAATTATTCGTGAAATCAATGTCAGAAACTCGTATTCTTATCTTATCATCGGTACGACGTATAGGGAATTGTAAAGGAAAAAAATAAAAAATGCTCATCCCCTGTATTACAGCAAATGGAGTCGTCACTACATTTCCTATCGCCCTTTAGTAATCATCCCCATAGAAATATTGAGTGGCACTATCAAAGTGCGAGATCATTGTGTGCTTTACGGGCAACAAGCACATAACCATTGCCCATGACATTATGTAATAAACTATGGTCTGAAGGTGAAATATTTCTCTAAATAACTAAACACATCACAGTCGTTATGGCCAGGCTTATCTGCACACAATATTGTTTTCCTTGTGCTTTCAGCAAAATAGTGGCACAGGATCTGAAGGTTTTTGGAACAATGAAGTCATTACATGAATATTAATTTCTTCATTGAATACTTTGTGACGTCTGTCTGCAAGGTAGGGATTGCTGTTCCCTGTCCACTTAGGCTATCTCAATATGTTACCCATAATATCTGTGTTATGTTACTCAATACCGATAACGGAAACATGTTCTACTTTAAATGCAGATTGAAGGTGGAAAGGCGTCCCCGTAGCTCGTACAATACAGCTATTCCCTGTTATCGTATATCTTTATCTCTTGTGTTCGATCGTTTTACAGTTACAAAACATGAAGGCACGAGGCTGTGATAAGCGGTTTGTGATAAGAAGGAAATCTAACTTGGGCAGTAACCATGACTTATATTCCCGATAAGCCATGATATAATCGATATTAGTCCTCAAACAGTAGAATGTTTGTTGATTCCAAATTATCGTGTTGTATCCGTAACTGCTACACCTAAAAAAGTTACTTGCTCGCCTACACGATATATGTGTAAGGTAGAGGGCCCATATTTCATACCCTTAGCAGATTTGGATTGTAGAAATTCAGGAATATTATAGACAAGACTAGAAATTGATGTGCACACATATATTACGGGCAAGTTACCACGAAACTACTAAACTAATTCCGTCCCCAACCAAATTTATGAAAAGTACAATTAATTTGAACATATTATTTTCTTTCTGAGCTTACCAAACTCTTTCCCTATAATGAATTACTTGAAGGCCATTTAAAAAATATGTTATCTTGGTATTCTTTTTAACGCAGTCATTCAACTTTG
The DNA here is from genome assembly GCF_040414725.1 of Anabrus simplex. Classification (NCBI taxonomy): domain Eukaryota; kingdom Metazoa; phylum Arthropoda; class Insecta; order Orthoptera; family Tettigoniidae; genus Anabrus; species Anabrus simplex. The sequence continues at coordinate 190,643,580 of NC_090266.1, forward strand.
CTCGTGGTATGTTTTGCGCTTACTTGCACGTTGTAACCCATAATCTACTTCCTCATTGCCTTAATGGCTCTTTCACTGCCTCCTTATCCCACTGCTTGCACTTTTCCATCTGAAAATAAACTTCATGAACAACAAATAAAATGAAGGGGGACGGAATTACGAACATTCCCTGATTTATTATAATGGCCGCTACTGTAACTCACGCCAACCATCTCACACGCCAGGAACTACACCACACGACTGAAATGCAGTCCAGTATTTCATACAGATATCAGTGGTCTTCATTTGAATGCTGCACTACCTCAGCTCAGCCTGAAAAATGAATCCTCCTTGTACACGGAAACTGAACGTGGTGCACGCAGTTAACTCTCACAAAAAGACAACGGGATGAGGCTACGCGTGTTCGCTCGGCTAAACATTAGTTACCAACCGTGCAAACTGGAAATCCCTAGGGGATCAGGTGCGGGGACGGAATTTGGTCCCCCTACCTTACAGATAATATTCATAATAATTATTAGATTCGTTTGTATTCCGATACTAACACAATCTGCATGCTCCTATTTTGTAGATATAATATTTTCGTATCCCTCTCCTACGTACAAGATATAACAAAACGTAGCTTCAGCTGAACTCTCAGTTTTATTAATGACTGTGACACTATGGATGCTTCTGAGGTATGACAAGTGCTTATAGTAGGGCCCACGAGAGTTGGAGTCTGACATTTGAGCGGCGAAAGCAGTAGTTATGAATTAGCGTACGCGCACCTTTTAGCGATACATGGACACCCTAGTGCTAAATAGGTCGACCTCGGTATCTTCGAGATTCGTATTGGCAACCTTTGAAACACAAACTATGAATCGCTTATGCATCGCTGTGTAACATCTGGCGTACACTTTAAGTACTCGTACTGTTGTTGCTTACACAGCAAAGCCAAACTATAGAATTCATGCTGAGAACAAGATTCGCATCGAGAAATGTTATATAATGTTATATAAAGTGTGTATGACACAGTTGTTGGCTTAAGATAATAAAGGTTTAGAAAATTCATATCGATCGATCATATTATCGATTCAATTCAGATTTCATTTTCATTCAGTTGGCAGTATAACCGGAACCGTGAGAGCTCCCTCCTCCCCCACGTACAAATAAATATCGCTGAAAGGTGCGCGGACTATACGCTCTGTTGTCATAATTAACTCCAGCTGTGACATACCACCCTTGCACACAGGCTGAGTGTTTAATAAAACGTGTAGGCTTAATGCAATTCAATGAACGCGTTCCTAAACACTTGATAATGAAAATGAAATGGCGTATGGCTTTTAGTGCCGGGAGATCCCAGGACGGGTTCGGCTGACCAGGTGCAGGTCTTTTGATTTGACCTGTGGGTGACCTGCGCGTCGTGATGAGGATGAAATGATAATGAAAGACAGCACAAACACCCAGCCCCCGTGCCAGGAAAATAAAACAATGATGCTTAAAATTCCCGGCCCCAGCGGGAATCGAACCCGGGCCCCCTGTGACCAAAGGCCAGCACGCTAACCATTTAGCCATGGAGCCAGACACTTGATAATAATTCTAGGCATTCAGACAGAACACGTCATGCGCGACAAAGACGAGATTTCTTAATCACTAAAAAAATCATCAGTTTCTGACAATTTTAATTTCTAGTGTAGTGCAGCCCTTGTACGGCAGACCCTCCGATGAGGGTGGGTGGCATCTGCCATGTGAAGGTAACTGCGTGTTATTGTGGTGGAGGATAGTGTTATGTGTGGTGTGTGAGTTGCAGGGATGTTGGGGACAGCACAAACACCCAGCCCCCGAGCAATTTGAATTAACCAATTAAGGTTAAAATCCCCGACCCGGCCAGGAATCGAACCCGGGACCCTCTGAACCGAAGGCCAGTACGCTGACCATTCATCCAACGAGTCGGACAGTTTCTGACAATAACCTCAACAAATGCACATGTTAAATACAGAATAGAACTCTACAACTAGCCACTGATTAACTTAAAAAACTAACAATGAAAATAAAATTCAGAATACAAACACGTACATATATAAAGCAGCCACAACCAACACAGCTAACACAGTAGTACTACGAATAATATCCCACAAGCGACTGAGAGCAAGCCAACCCACATGGCGATAGCGTCCTTAGATGTGGCATCATTATTATCGTTGCCATAGTAACCGGCCATTTTTTTGTGCAGCGTTAGTCAACTATTTATCGCCGGTGGCACTAAACGTCAGACTTCACATCTCGTGGGCTTTAGTATAGTGATGGCATGCAGAGCACTAGTCCGTCCGCGTGCTGGAATAGAAGGCCTGCTTTCTGACTCGTTGAGGAAAGGAACGGCAAACTGCATCAGTCATCACCTTGCCTCGTTATGGTATAGTTCTCTCGATTTTCAGGTTAACAATTAGCGACTAAATTCGGCCGGATCCACTGTTGACCCATAGCAGATGGCTCTTGATCAATAGCATGCTCTCCTAGAAAATGAGACTCCACGTTGACAGTAGTGTGGACTTCAAAAGCATGCCGGGCGTTAAGGAGACATCTGCGAGAACTGTACCGCCAGTTCGTCGGTGAAGAAACAACACTATGCATCTGACGATGCTCTTCCTATCTACTATTTTCCTTATAGGAGGGTGCACACTACCTCCGTTCAGTTTAGTTGACCTTGGATATTACGTTTTCACTTGTAACCAAATATTCAGCCACACACTGCTTCAGTTCAGCACGCCTCAGCATTTATCCCGCCCCCCCTCCATTTAGTCGAGCTTGCCCTCACAAGCAAAGTTGACGGAAGACGGAAGGTACACCAACGTGCGAGCCTCCGGTGCAGTTCTTTCTTTGAGTGAAATGAGTGCGATTAACGAAGAACTGCTGATTGAAGTCGTAAAAAAAGTCTTTCTTCTCTCTACGACCAGAGTGATAAAAATTGCCATAATATAGCGAGGACAAGTAATACGTAGAATGTCGCCAGGTAGTAAATTTTCCAGATATGTTTGTTAATTCCTTTGATAACAAGATATTTCTAGCGGTGAACGCTATTGTGCTAAATAATATTAGTAATAATACTACGACAAACAGAAGCTTCGATAAACCTCTGTTTTACTGTGGACGTAGCTTAACTACACGTTAAGACGAAACAAATATACATTTCAGTTCCATTACGTGTTAGAAAATCACAGAAATTTAGCCATTGTGTGTGTAATTATTTCTGATTTAACACTGAAACCCTATCAGCTGACGCCACGATTGAATGCTCTCTCTTACTATGGTACTCTTCCTTGATGAGAAATAAGGTAATCGAGAAATGTTTCCCTAATTTCAGACGCTCTCCTTGCGTTATTGCCACCAACACCTGGTAATTTTTATATTGCTAAAGGCACATCGTCGTTCTCTAGTTCACTCAACTGCCAGAACAAGAATCGTTCCTTAGATAGTAATGCAAGACGGTTGTAGCTTTAACAATTATTTCGAGATACTCAGGGGAAATGAAGTTTCTGCGGAATTTCTGCGTAATTATTCCAAATGCATTTTTGCTCACCCGCCTGTAGTTGTAAACTTGTTTTTTCTTCCTAGTTTGCCAAATGAGTACCAGAAACATTTCATAAAATTGGAAAAGCCTTATCACTAACAATAACATGGAGCAACGCAGCATTCATTCGTGGCGATGGTTTCTTCCCTGTAAAATCTAGAGTTTCGTTTACCAGTCTTCTTCCTAAGTTGGAATCCCAAATAATGCCACCGTCATTGTTCCTCGCATAAACTCCTACATCAAATGAAATGAACCTATATTCTGCACCTACTAAAACTAGTAACTCTATGCCAAATTGCTTCTTGTCATTAGAAAATTAGGAGCCTGTGTTTTCTCGAACACTGAACGTTTGCCGTCGATTGCACCAATGTAATTTGGATATTGCTATAAAGATGCATATACTTCCTCGATATTGTGCCAGTGTACTTTTGTTGGTAATGGCATGAACTTCTCTATTAAGGATCCCAGATGTCTATGCAGGTCTCATCTACAATTATGGGAACTGTTGACTTGCCCAATATATAGCTGAATGAGATACAGGGGGAAGAATCTCCGTGACTAAGGAACGTGTAATTAAGGTATAAATCTGTTCCAAATCCAAAGGTTCTAACTCAATGTACAGTTAATAATTCTATACGTAAAATAGATCTTTTACTTTTGTATTTCAGCTGTCCAATGCAAAAAGAAATGTAATTCCTTGCGAGATAATTACATAAAATATATAAAAAAGCAGCAGAAGACAATGAGTGGCCAGGCTGCAACAAGAATCAAGCAGTGGAAGCACCACGAATCCATGAGTTTTTTCATCTCCCTTTTTTCTGACAGGCCTCAGCGATGAAACATACCGTCAAGAACCCAGAAATCTGATGAAGAGGAGGAATCGGTAGTTGCTGAAGCATCATAGATATCAAAATAATCATCAAGAACTGATAGTGAGGCATCAAATCCATCCACGGCTTCTGTGCGAAGAAAGAGGTCAAATACCTCTGTGGCCGATTTGCTGGACAATTTTGAAATACAAATATGCAAAAATTGGATAGAAAGCACACGGATTCCCTAGTCCTCTGTTGCAAATTGAATTGAATTTAAATCTGAATTTAAATGCTCATGCAACGGAATATAAAAAAAGGTTTAACTGCTCCCGCAGACGGTACAATGGTTTAGAGTATTGCTTTCATATGTGATTTGTTAAATAAATATGAGCTGAAATCTTTACTTACTTCGTTGTTAACAGGTGATATTGGTTTTCTGAAATTTGATTCCTTATTTTCTGGACAGGTGGAACGCTTAGCAAATCAAAATACTTGGAGCTTGACATTCTGAAATTTTTAAAGAATTAGTTGTCATCACGTAGCAAGTCTGGAAAGAGAAGGTAATATTCACCAAACAGTTCCCTTTTTGATTTTATTTTGTGTATCCAAAATCTTCTTTCCTTTTTCTCTTCTTCTTCGCAAGCTATCGCAATTGCAATCATTTCTCCGTCTTCGGATGAAGAGCTCGACATTGCCACACACGCTCTTTCAAGCTGGGCTCACTGATTGATTGCTTCCGAAAGAGACGGATGGTATGTACGACACGAACTGATACGAACGGACATGAAGGAAACCAAACTGAACAGAACTGAGCGGAACGGATGCAATGTGATCCCCGTTTAATTCTGGTCACGCCTCCCAGTCACATATTGATATGCAGTCGATTAGAACAACGTTCGTTTTATTAATTTTTCTACGCAAGATGTGAAGTAAAATTGCCTTATATAGAATACACTGTAGAATTGCGCAGACTTCACACAAACATATATTACTGTAGTGCGGTACGGTAAGTTTCATTGGACACTTCAAAATTTTCAGAGATATATTTAAACTTCGTTCTCAACATTACCAAATATCAGTAGGGAAAGTGAGGTTTAGCTTGGTTCTATTAAATATGGTTCCTCGTGATTTTACGAATATTTTTTCATTTCTCGTTTCCAGCGCAACATTAAATAGTACCACTGATAAGGAATCATCTAATTTCAGTCCCTGCTGTATTTCTAAATTACCTGGATGATTCCCTTTGATGTCACTAGAAGAACAAAGACTAATCAGGCTATGATTGGTGGCATGTGAAGGTTCTTACATGTGGCAGCTGCGTGTCAATTTCCGGCATGTGGAGGATTTTATGTGGACCTGAAGTCCAACACTGAAGGCGTTTAAAATGCCAAGTAACCCAAGAGACATAAGAAAAAGATACAATTCATTACTATAATACAGATTATTGGACAGAAATAACTCACGTAGTAAGAAATACGTTAACATTGTGTATCCAAGACCATACTGATGACAGTGAATCCAGTACGGTCTCCGGAATAACATTATCACCACATTATATTTATTCAATCAATGATACGCTTGCATTGCAATATGTAGCTTCTATCAGTACTCAGTTTTTTTACCTGTAATGGAGTTCGATGGGCTGATTAGCTAAATTATATGTAAATCGATGCTGCTATTAAATATCAATCAAGGATGAAGAGTGAATGGTTTATAATGACATTTGGTCACTAAACGCGGTAATCAAAGCGTATAATATATTTAATTATATTGCGGATGGTCTACTCGACGGCATATAATGTAATTACATACCTACTACTGTCATCATATATTATTTGAGTATACATATTTGCTTATGTTTCATCCTGCGCTATTACACATACTGTACAAACCTGGGAAGAGGGTTATATTTGAATCTAGTACGGGGTCAAGAATGGGTAACTGTACAAACATCCACTACTTCAAAGTAGATATCGATGTATTTCTTTTAAAACCCATATACCCCAACATTCTTCCCACCTATATAATCCTTAAAACCTTACCATACCGTACTGTAAGGATGTTTTCTTCATGGTGAATTTACTCACTCCTAAAGTATAATTTATTTAAAGTTCATTTTCCTTTACACATTGGCATAGTAAAATGAATACAATGAAAATTCTTCTGATGGAATACGAATGAATATGTGGCTGGGTGGCGTGACCAGTCTTAAAGGATATAATGGGAAAGAAGCGCATTAGGAGATAGGAGGTTCTGAAAGAGATTCATCGATATGTTTCTTTCCGCGAGTATGAGGCCCGGCCATTCCTGGAGCCATCTGTAAGTGCTTTAAGATAGGAAACAGAAATGAATTTCCAGAATGAAACACTTATAGCCTCCAAATACACTCTAATACTAGTGTATTAGCTGCCACGTGCTATTTGAAATGTTCGATATATAACACATACATTTAATAACCCAGACTACCATTCAGATACTTGACTCGTTTTCAAAGTGATTAAATTTCCAACGCAAACTACATATTCAACGAAGGCTATTACGCATTTTCACGCGTTTGAAATGCTTACGTATTACTCATTTGTATGAATAACTAATTGTAATCCATTGCACTGACGAAATATTCCATTAGTGCCCTTGTACATAGTGCATTTCTACATATCCACTTACAATCCCTATAGATGAAGTAACGGACATCTTTCTTCCAGAAATCCACATTGAAAATTGTCACACCTGCGTAGGTTTACAAACATTCCCACAGAAGAAGGAAAGAAGGAAAAGCATACGTCCCCGGGCCTGTTTTAAGATAACATTGCCTTCAGAAAACCCATTTATTATGAATACAAAACCCCTCAGTGGGTTTTCCCTTAATATAGAACATTACAATTTAAATCTCAGTAAAGGCTCAGGCTGTGAAAGGAGTACATAAATACTGGACATTGAGTCCCAAAGGTTTAATATAACACCTCAAACAGGACATTAAAACAAGTTCAAGCTTTCAAAGCTGCCATCCATATAAAAGCACCCAGTGCATACAATACCAGAGAAAACTAGCTTCAATTCACCATCTTAAACTATTGACGATGGAGGTGGCAGCTAATTTCCAAAGTGCCTGCACGTACACAATTACATTAAAAGGCACTGGATTACAATCGTGTCATATGCCTGAACGTTTTACACACCCAATAGTGAGATCCTTCCTTCGTCCTACTCCGCGCCAATACTTCAATTTTATCTAGATAGTAGGGCTTACCTCCACACCATGGACAAGGCAGGGTTCGAAACGCAAGCGGACCAGCCGCTGTCACTCAAGGCACCGAGAATATCTCCGGCCGCTGGCTACGAGTCCTTCAAGTTAAGTCCGAAGCTCGAGACAGGCGAGCGAGCGGCAGACGGGAGGGAGGGAAGGAAAGCCAGCCCAATTGGTCGGTAAAGAGGGGAAGGCACGATGCCATAGTAGCGCGGCGGAAGGACGAAGGGGAGAATATCAACCTTTAGAAATACGTCGAGAGAAGGTGCTAGTTAGAGACACATCAATAAATAATAACCTGCAAAAGGCCGAACGTACCTAATAATAATGAAAAATACAAACGTCAGTCTTAAGGGCGCAACTAGACAGCCAACAAAGCCCAAAAGGGGGCGGGGGGAATTGCCTAAAACATATGGCACAGATCTGCCCTCCCAATACCCTTACCGGTGGGGGGGGGGTAGTTTGGGAATCCCTTCACAAGAAGGGGCGTCTATTCTCTTCTTTTTCCTTCCTTTTGAAGAAACATACAAGCGTTTTACGCAAATATACATCTTGATATACAATTTTCATCATTCGTTTTCGACGAGCTCCTCCTTGTGGAGATGAGAGATGAAATATGAAGAGATGATATGTGTTCCCGGGAAGACACGATGACAAATGACAGAGCAGATGAGTCCCAAAACACACTATTGGACCGTGGCCCAGCACATCATCCAACAATGGTGATAGATGAGAAAGTTCCACACCCGTAACTTAGGACAAGGCGATGTATGCTGCAGTTTGCAAGAATCTGCTGCTGACACACGGCATCAGGAGAGTAAGATGCCCAGGAACCAGCTCCAGCGGGGGGCCCTCCCTGGAAGCTTGGGGCACAGGCGACGTTCTTCCCGACACTACAAACACAAAGCAGAAAGCCTGCAGCACGTCGAAGCACGTAGATAGTCAGGCGATAAGGCAGAACGTCAGTTGAGGCGCCGCGGCGGCACAACCAACGGCGTGGAGGAATAAAATGAGGAGGCGGGGGGGACTCCAGGAGGATTCACAAACATGGTCAGATAAAACAACAATTAAGAGGGGCAAAATTGCCAGGATAATTTAATTACCCATTAAGAATAGGAAAACAAACCGAGGTGGAAGAAAGTCAAGAAGTAATAAATAACAGAAACGTGAAAAGCGCGAAGGCCAACCCTCAAGCGGGTTTAACCTGGGACAGGTGCACTCTCAAAACTCTCTCGGTCTCCGGGTCACTGACCAGAAAGATGATGAGGGTGAGGAAATCGAGAATAGTACAGGGGCCTCTGAAACGGGGAAGTAACTTCCCAGATGGCACAAAGTTTTTAATAAACACCTTGTCACCAACAACCAAGTCGGCACGTCGGCGGCCTTGGTCGTAGCGGGCACCTTAAGGTTATGTTTGGCGTTCTTCCAAATTTTTCTAATGTTAGGAGGATCAATCTTCTCGGAAAGCAACACCTTAATATTCCATAAGTTGGAAATAGGAGAATTTGGCACGAAGGAAAACATCAGGGAAACTGGAGAAAATTTGTGAGCTTCATGGACCGCGGAGTTGAAGGCAAAGGCGAGCCAAGGAAGGGAGGTATCCCATCTCGACACATCCTGGTGGTGAAAAGCAATGAGGGCCGAACGAAGGTTGCGATTGACCCTTTCAGCATACGAAGGCTGAGGGTAATATGGAGAAATCGTGACATGGGAAATCGAAAGATTGAAACAAAAGGATAAAAAGATGGACTTAAGGCATCTAATAGTAGTTTCGGTGGTAGCAAGTCTGGTGGGGAAAAGCAATAAAAACGGGTAAACCCGTCCACACAGACCAGAATAAACCTATTCCCCTCGCCCTTTGACCGGAGGAGGGGTCCCACGAAATCAATATACATCCGCTTCATGGGACGAGTAGCTTGGTGGGACGACAAGGAACCCATTCTCGAATTCACTGTTAGCTTGCTAAGGCAACAGACCTTACAGGTCTTAACAATCCCGCGAACTTCCCCATCTAGGCCTTTCCAGATGAAATTCTCCCCAATCTTCTCCCTAGTCTTCAACACTCCTAGATGACCACCTAAAGGAGTTTCGTGATAATATTTAAAAATCACCGGAACCAAGACCGGGGATCTAATCGGACCGGGAAGGACAACACAGAACATCGTTTCTCAGGATGTAGGAGGCAATATTCTGCCTGGTTTTAAGATCCTGAATAACAGGGCCCAACACCGGATCCTCACCCTGAATTTTAACGATCTGGTGGAATAACAAAGGGGTATCCGATAGGATACCACCGGAGAGGGGTAACGAGAGCACGGGTTCCGACCCAGGGAGATCAGAACCAACATCGTGGTCAGAGAACATTCGACTTAAGGAATCGGCGAAGACATTTTCCGACCCTCGTATATGGTTGACGTCGGATTGGAAAGCGGAAATGCGAATAGCCCATCTGGCTAAGCGACCGGTCCCCCTAAGCTTACCAAGGACCCATCTAAGCGCCTGATTATCGGTTTCGAGCAGGAACTTAACATGTTCCAAATACATCCTAAACTTCTCTAAGGCGAATAAAACCGCTATACACTCAAGCTCATAAACCGAATACTTCGACTCCAGCGGGGCAACGTCCTAGAGGCGTACGCAATGGGGCGCCTACCCAAGTCCGGATCTTGTAACAAAACCGGCGCGACAGCGGACGAGGAGGCGTCGGTTTGAACTACAAAAGGCTTGCTAACATTTGGCATAGCCAGCACCGGGGCATTATCTATAGCCATTTTCAAGTACTCAAAGGCCGCCTGCTGCAAAGACTCCCATTCAAACGTAACTCCCTTGCGAGGAAGCGAGTTGAGCGGGGCGATTAGCGAACTTTGGGATGAACTTGCTAAAGAAATTGACCATCCCCACAAACCTAGAGACTCCTTTAACATCCGTAGGGGGCCGGAACTGGTGAATAGCCTGGGTGCGAGATTGGTCAACCGTGACCCCGCTAGGGGAAACGATATGACCAAGAAAGGACATCTGATGCATAGCGAAAAAGACCTTATAGCTTAACCGTCAACCCGGCTTGAAGCAACCAAGTCAAGACTTCCTTGAGATGCTGAAGATGATCTTCAAATGTTTCGGTGTACACGACGACGTCGTCTAAATAATGGTACAATTAGCTGAATTTAATGTCCGAAAACAAATGATCAATGAGCCTAGTCAACGTAGCAGCCCCCGTAGAAATGACGAAGGGCACGAGGCAAAATTCGTGCAGGTTCCACTCGGTCGCAAATGCAGTTAAGTGACGAGATTCTTCGGCCAAGGGGATTTGAGATTAGGGTTGGTTCAAATCCAAGACAGTAAAATACTTGGCCCGTTTGAACTACGGAAAACACGAGTACAGATCTGGGAGAGGAACCGATTGTAATACGATCTTCTTATTCAACACTCTGTAGTCAAAAACAGGGCGAAAGCCACCTTGCGGTTTGGGTGCTAGAAAAATGGGAGAGGATTATGACGAAGTAGTAGGACGTAAGAATCCGTCATCCAGCATTTTGTTAATAATTTGCTTCAACGCCTGCATTCTGGGGGGGGGCGAAAACCGATAAGGCGGAATCCTCACAGGGACGGAATCAGTGACTTCGATCTTATACTCAAGTATGTGAGTAACTTCCTGTTTTTCAGTAAAATCATCAGGAAACGCACTACATATCTCTCTAATGCACTGCGCCTTGTCCTCCGGCAAATGCCTTAGGTCGGAGACCATTTCGCCTTGAGGGGGCGCGACACATGAAGCTAAAGCAGAATTACGCAAAGAAAAACTGATATTTCCCGTTCAGCAAACTTGAACCAGCAGTGGCTATTTTGCATGTCTAACACAAGTCCAGCATAAACAAAAAATTAGCCCCAAGAACCACAGGACACGATAAATCCTTGGCCACATAAAAGCAATACCTCCACGTAAAATTGGAAATGCGAATCTTACATTTGATTAAACCAATTACTTCATGTTTAGACAGGTTGGCCGAAATACACGAAAAAGATACAGGCTGAATATGAGCATTTTTACAAATGTCCTTGTGTGAAATAACCCAAGATTCACTCACGAGAGAAAAGACACTTCCTGAGTCCAAGAGTGCTTGGGCGGGTTCATTATTTAACTCGATCGAAATAAAAGGAGCGAAACCCTAACATCACCCGATATTTTCAAAGATTCGGGCGGGCAATCAAACCCTGACTGAAGGGGAAGATGGGAATCACGTCTCTCAACAACAAGGGGAGAAGGGTCGGCTCGAATGGAAACCGACTCCTGGCCTAGTCAGAGGTCTGAGGAACGATTAGGGCACCGCCTCGCCATGAACTTCAGATGTATCAAAAGAAGTTACTCCCAATAAGACAGAGATGGTTCTCTAACGGTTCGCTTTCACTGGTCGAAGAATCACGCTAAGGTACTGAATGACCCTGATGCCTTCAAAAACTACGCCAAGCTCTTAAGAGCTAAACAACCGAATATCACGGAGATAAGAATAAATGCATTAATGAAATCTGCTCTAAAATAGACGCATAAAGATTCCGTACAAGCCAGTGCCTTGGTCTAAGGTTCAATATCTGATATCGAGTACTCTGCATTTCTCATATCTAGCATATTCCGGTGCCAGTTGCCAGAAGGGGAAGTACTCTAGCCTCATCTGTATGTCGTAGAGCATAACTTTGCTCATATGTGAGATGAAGGCTATCAGGCGGAATTTGTTGCTGTTTCTCGTAGTAGGTATTTTATGGATGGGTATGATGAGGGAGGTGTGCCAGTCCTCTAACCATTGTCCAGAGTTCCATATCCCTGTCTGAATGATGTCAGCAGCGCAAGGCCCAATCGCTTTTATATATTCAGCAGTGATCATATCAATGCGTGGAAACTTCCGTCGGCATAATCTGTTTAATGCAGCTTCAGTCTCAGATCTCTGACTGTTGGGGTCCGCCTGATCAAAATGTCTTCCTCTGGGGATTAAGGTTGGTTACTGTATAGGTTTTCGCACTATTTCCTCCGATTTCTACACATCCTCAATTTATATTAATAGGACGTCATCAGCATTGCTAATGGCCTATATTCGAGGTGACAACTTCCAGGTGATCTGCCTGATTTCAGTAAATAAGTCACTGGCTTGTACGGAAACTTTATGCGTCTATTTTAGAGCAGATTTCATTAATGCATTTATTCTTATCTCCGTGATATTCGGTTGTTTAGCTCTTAAGAGCTTGGCGTAGTTTATGATGGCATCAGGGTCATTCAGTACCTAAGCGTGATTCTTCGACCAGTGAAAGCGAACCGTTGGAGAACCATCTCTGTCTTATTGCGAGTAACTTCTTTTGATACATCGTTTACTTAACCACATTGCGTCGGTTGGAAGTTGCCCGACATTGGTAAGTACTCGTTGGACGAACAATTGAAGGTCCTTAAGGAAAACCTGAGGATTACACACAGTGGAAAGTGTTAGAGCAGTCGTCCTGGTTGCCAACTTAAATTTGATGCAAAGTATGGCAATTAATTCTTCGTGTGTAATTATTATGTTTTAATTAGTGATCGGAGCCGGAAAACGCTCCTGGCAGCGTCTTGCCTATTTTCAGTGAGGTACGCCAACGTGTTGGAACTAGGTTATAATATGATTGATTTTCGCAGATCCTGTACGGAGCCTTCTCGAATGCTGTTGAAGGACAGTGTTTCCTATCGTAAGAGCATTGGCAATACAGAATTAAATGGGGCATTGCCTTCTTTCATTGCATGTGCCGAAGCCGAAGTTTCCTACTACAGAACGAAAGCGCTTCATCCATTACTATGAGAACTTCCCTGACAGAGGCACGTGAGACAGCGGTTTCAAGGGATACATAAAAGTTCACAATGACATCAACTTCGGCATTTGTCGTAGGAACATGTACCTGTAAGGTGTTTAGCTTGTAGGTTTTGGCTTTGATGCGCAGGGATATCAACCGCGGGGAGTGAGCTTCGTAGCCCACGACAAACTTACTGGGTCTGCTCGGTCCAATCGTAGCCACTCTTTCAGAACCGCCTTTCTCAGTACTGGAGAAGTAAACGACGGCGTTATCTGTCGCACAATGGCCGCTTCCTTTCCAATAGGTTTCAAAAAGTTTTTTCCTTGAAGAGCTTGATAAAAAATGAAATGGCGCATGGATGTTAGTGCCGTGAGTGTCCGAGGATACGTTCGGCTCGCCAGGTGCAGGTCTTTAAATTTGATGCACGTAGGCGACCTGCGCGTCGTGATGAAGATGAAATGATGATGAAGACGGCACATACACCCAGCCCCCGTGCCAGTGAAATTAACCAATTATGGTTAAAACAACCGACCCTGCCGGGAATCGAACCAATGACCCCTGTGACCAGAGGCCAGCACGCTAACCATTTAGGCATGGAGCCGGACAGAGCTTGATAGATACCGGTAGAAAACTGTAGTAAAATTGAATTGATCCTTGCCCTTTCTACTCAATGTAAGTATGAAGAGCAATGGTGAAGAAGAGCGACAATTTCAGAGCTTCCAAAACTGATCTATGTGGGGCCGATGAAGTAGATGTTAGTCCTCTTAAAACAATAAGCATCATCATCATCATCATCATCATCACTGAGCAATAATCCATTGAATGGTCAGTAGTTGCCCCAAAATAACTCGCGAAACAATTTAAGATACACAATAATATTAAATATTATGAAAATACAAAATTCTATCGTGCGTTCCCAAACATTTACTTCTTTTCGAAGGGAATTCTCAATGTTGAAATATTTATTACGTTTGTTAACACTATTTAAATATTGTTCAGAGAATGATGTTAAGATCCAATGAAGCTGACTTCCAACCAGGCTGAGTGGAATATTCCACGGCTGTATGAAAACAACGCAGGAAGTAGCAGATTAACTCCATATGTAGGTGGACTAACATAATACAAGTTAAAACGTACGATGTGAGATAAACACCTGTGCAATATTTGTCCGCCCTAGTGTTTAATTTTGTGAAACTTCTATTTGGATATGAGCCCACCAGTTTCGAGCACATTAAACGTCAGTGATGACATCGGAAATGTTTCATATCTCTTGTGTTACTTCAGAGTAATGACGATAAAGACTTTTCACCGACATGGGATATTCGTAATCCAGTAATACAAAATTAGAACACCAGTCTTTATTCCAGTGTTGCTCACTCAAGTAAGTTTGTATACCAGTGTAAAACACTTCTCATAAAATTGCATTGCTTGGACTCTACTTCTTGTTAGATATCCATGAAGTGTGTTTAACATGCACTGGGAGAGAGAAAATCCTCGATAGATAGCTGCGCTTTGCTATAAATTACCATGAAGTACAGCCCAATAATCCATTTAAAGATAAAACAATCGAAGTTTCAGATATCCTTGTCAGGGTATAAAGACAATGTTCAGTACCACAATGTTATGTTTATACAAGTGTTTGCTATATATCGTACTCATTTTGACTCTCACATGCCTATACTACTATCTGTACTCCTTGCTAAGAATGTTTACAAAAACATGATAATATAATCTCAAATCAATGAATCTTAGGAAGAAATTCTTGTCTCATGGTTATCATCCCACATTTTTAAGGATATTTTCACGTGCTACAGTAACGTAAACAACATTTGGCTCCACAAGTTTTGTTTTTGTTAGCAATGCTAATACGATATGAAACTGGCTTTCCCCTGAATTTAGGCAACAGCTCTTGCATTTTAATCTGGTGCCATCTAGTGCAACTTGTCCGAAACACTAGCCGAGGTAAATTCCATGTCCTGGTTAGGCAACTCTGCAGCAATAGTTAGTGTTGCACCTACAGTGCCTGATTACAAGACTTGGCCTGCCAGTTATACATGGTTTCTGAAAATAAGTTACAGAATGTAAAAGGACATAGGTTTTCTGAAATAAAAATTGATCTCTAGCGTTTTTTATTTCATCCTAGTGAAAGCTTACTGGGAAATAGACAAAATAAACCTAAGTTCAATCGTGAACAGGGTACGTGTCAGCCTATGTAGCTTGTAGCTGGCCAAGCTGTCTTGCATGATAACCTGGGCGGTGGTATACGCTGCCATGTCACTCGCTCACATGCAACCTTGCGGCGTATTATAGAACAGCATCAGATGCCCGGATAACGTAGCGTCTTTATTGTGATTATCATGCTCTAAGGTACCCCGAACCCACTGGCGTACAAGATTGAAATCTTCTTCTAATATTTTTCCCACACTTGTGGGGTACCGGTATACAAAACGGAAATCCTAGTAGTAAAACTCCTCCCAGTTTCGGATGAGCACATTGCATTTGTTTTATGAAGCATTTCGGTA
The DNA here is from genome assembly GCF_040414725.1 of Anabrus simplex. Lineage (NCBI taxonomy): Eukaryota > Metazoa > Arthropoda > Insecta > Orthoptera > Tettigoniidae > Anabrus > Anabrus simplex. Next base: position 190,659,510 of record NC_090266.1, read on the forward strand.
AACACAGTTCATTTCGTGCAAGTCATTTTGCGCCACACTTCAAAATAATTACTGAAATAACATGCCCACGTAACATACGTTATGTTATGAAAGGAAACATTGCAAGAATATCCTAAGTTTAGAACAGAGTATCCTAATATATAGGATAATAAAATAAGTTCAAAGTAGATCCGTGCGTTATCTTTGTGTTTTGGTAGGTGTTAATCACAAATGCACACCATTATTAATGCCAAACATAAATTTAACGTTATTTAGATTTTCTGACGTGACAGGCGGGGTATTTCCAGCACGACTGTAGAGTCCTCAGGCCCTTGAAGAGACATGCTTAGTGATAATTGATTTCTGTATATTGTTTATGTATCGTACATAATGTGAACATCAATATTTTTATTTCATTTTTGTAGTGTGATATACGCGGCACACGGCACAAACGCGGAAATTTGGAGGCAATGATATTTTAAATTTCTCTTTCCCGATGCCCCGCTTGTCTACTTCCCTCCCCTATATGTGTTGAGTCATACAATTCACACTACCGTATTGCATGCCAACTGCACAGCACATGTGAACAGCCGATACCGTGCTTTCATATCTCTACTCCGTTCACTAGTAGAGATTCTGATAATTTCTGCGTATCTCATGCTTTTTCTTTGGGAATTTTTAATGCTCTTCACCTTTAACGTTGTGTTGCGAATTCAGTGCACTACGTCGCAGGACATAAGAGATATGAACCACTTATTCCTGGCGATTAACCAAACAGTTTAGCAAAAAATGGATGACCGATACTTTCTGATATTATTGGGTTTATTATGCTCATAAATGTTCCGTAACTACATACATGATACTGTACAAGCTCTTGGGCTTACGCCGTGCCATAAAAATAAGGTGAAATTCTTTATGTTTCGCAGAGAACTGTGCTCGCTTTCCTTAAAGAAGCCTTTCTCGTGGACAGTTGAGATTTTCTTCTGATGACGCAAAGCACAATTCTCTGCGAAACGTAAAGAATTTCACCATATTTTTATGGCACGGTATAAGCCCAAATGCCTGTACAGTATCGTGTATGTAAGTACGGGCTTGAAAGCATCAATGGCAACATTTTCGTAATTATTTTTCAGATATTCTGTATAATGCTGTGTGTCAATCAGTGCATGTGATTCGACTTGTAATCTTCGACGTATGCTTGTCGTGATAGACAGCGGGACTTCATCATGGCCGGTGGGCTAATATTGTGGGACATTTTAAAAATGACTGCTTAATAAGAGATCTCCTTTTTTTTGCTAGTTGCTTTACATCGCACCGACACAGATAGGTCTTATGGCGACGATGGCACAGGAAAGGGCTAGGAGTGGGAAGGAAGCGGCCGTAGCATTAATTAGGGTACAGCCCCAGCATTCGCCTGGTGTGAAAATGGGAAACCACGGGAAACAATCTTCAGGGCTGCCGACAGCGGGGTTCGAACCAACTATCTCCCGAATACTGGATACTGGCCGCACTTAAGCGACTGCAGGTATCGAGTTCGGTAAGAGATCTGCAAACTTCCCTTCAGGTTGAGAGAGATATTAATTTTAACGTTATGCATTAGCTTTTAACTTTTAGGCTACAGCGTTGTGTCTATTCCGTTGTATTATTTAATAATGTCGGTAATTGTTTGTTATCAAAAGAGTAACAGGACAAACATTAGCCCTTTCCTAATATCGCCATGTGGGGCCAACATACGTTTTGCTTGTGTTTCTCTAATGCCATGGGGATGTTCGAGCGCATTTTCAACGCAATCCTTTTCACCTTTCATTTGCTGTAGTTCGTTTTTTTTAAACGTAACGTAATTGTTCATGTTTGGAATTGATATTGCCTTTCCACCAGTCGCAATTTGATTGGGCAACTGTTGCCGAGTAGGATGTTGCTAATTTACTCATGTTTACACACGTTTGATTTTGAATCCCTTACTTATGGCTATTTTCTAGATTTTTCCTTGCGCCTTTTGAATAAATTTTGTTGTCGGGCATTTCTGTAGTATGAGATTAGAATAGAATAGAACATCTCTTTATTGCCCACCCTGGTATGCACCATCGGCTTACAGGCAATAAAGACAACAAACACACAGAAAAAACTTTAAACAAAGAATATCTAGTCTATGTCTCTTAAAACTACCAACTACCTACCCTAACTAATTTCGTGGCGTCCCCCAGGCGGATCACCAGACCTTGGGCTGTGCCACCCTACACTAAACAAACAATATTGTAGTATGAGATTAGTTCTTATATTATTGGGTATATATACCCAGTTATGATTTATTTCTGGTTCCTTGCCTTGTTGTGGTGGTATTTGCTTTACGTCGCACCGACACAGATAGGTCTTATGGCGACGATGGGGTGGGAAATGCCTAGGAACTGGAAGGATGCGGCCGTGGCCCTAATTAAGGTACAGCCCCGGCATTTGCCTGGTGTGAAAATGGGAAACCACGGAAAACCATCTTCAGGGCTGCCGACAGTGGGGCTCGAACCCACGATCTCCCGATTACTGGACACTGGCCGATATTAAGCGACTGCAGCTATCGAGCTCGGTCCTTGCCTTGTTGATTTCTACTGTAGATAACTGAGTGAATTGCACTCGAATTTCCTTAGTGGTGCTTAAATGTACCAACCACGTGCAATGATAGCATGCCTGCACTCCAATACTGCACGCAATCGCTTTTCAAATAGGGACTTCAATTATTGTTCATTCAACATTCTGGATACGGTTTGTTACCAGCTGGCTTATAACATTGTTGAGGCCTTTTCTCCTGGCATTTCTTAAGATCTATTGTACGCATTTCCGTTATTGTTGTCATTAATTTTACCCTCTATTTATTTGACTACACTCGTGCGTTTAGGGGTGCGCAGCCTTGAGCTTGCGTTCGTACCATAGTGGGATCGAAAACCACTGTAGGCAGTCCAGAACATGGTTTTCCATGGTTTCCCGCTTTCACAACTTGCAAATGCTGGGGCTGTACCTTAATTAAGGCCACGGCCGCTTTCTTCCCACTCATAGCCCTTTGCTATCCTATCGTCGCCATAAGACCTATGTGTGTCGGTGCGACGTAAAGCAGAGTGTAAAGTTAACTTTGTTCACTAGAGCAGATATTCCAAAATAAAAAATAAAAGCATTTAATTACATGTTGAAAATTAAGGTATTTTTGCATCTGCCTGGTCTAGATCTGAAGCCCTGCGACTTACTGTCACCGGCTGGCCGCCATGCGGATTCCAAGACAGGATGAGTGAGCCAGTCTTCTACCGCCCACGAGCGATCAACGCAACAGCTGGACTATTGGTCTCCACCTCAGGAAAGAGGGGCTTGTAGTCTCTCTAACGTCGCAGAAGGCCCGAGATTACTTGCTGAGAAGATTCGCCATCCAGAGAACTTCAGAGAAATCGTTAGGGAACTATACAGAAAAGCTGTCCTTCCTATGTAAGAGGACAGTGTGTGAGTGTACTGCCGTGGAGTTCTGAGTACTGTGAGGGTACTGCCGTCAAGCACAGCGGAGCGAAATACTATGTGTGCAATACCGTGGAGTACTGTCTGTGTACTGCCATGGAATACAGAGTACTGTGTGTGTACTGTCGAGGAGTAATGAGTGCTGTATGTGTACTGCCGTGGAGTACCAAGTAATGTGCTACAGTGGTGTTTTGCTGAGTGTTCGGTTCAGTACGACCGGCAACCAGTTTTGGTAGCCAAGCGATGGCCGGTGCACGTCATGTAAAATTGCGAGTTTTTGTTAGTTTGCTTGTGTAAGAGTCCCAGCAATTAGTTGTTATAGAAATTGTCATAGAAATTGTCAGTTCTTTGTTAAATTATCACTCCCGTCAACTTACATTGCTATTATACTCTGGTTAGTAGGATCAACATTATACAAACAGTAATGATGGGGTAACACACTGGGTTTAGTGGAGAAAAGACTGAAAACCACTTATTCACACATACATTACACAATATATAATTATAATTTGGTCTGTAAACTTCAAAATGTTGCCGCCTATTTCGCATTTATTTCAGGTTAGGGAAAAACATGCCAAAAGTAAGTTCAGTCCAGGTTTTGTCCGGCTATGTGTTTGTTACATCAAGGAACACGACAGGAAATAGGCCTATTTGTCGGATACTCGATATTTATGTCCATGCATAGCCATCTTGTGCACTAAGCTACATACTATTTGAAGAGTATGCAATGGTGTAGAAATATTAATAAAACAAAATCAGGAAATGTCAAATTGCATTGTTAATATTAGCTGTACAGAAACACTGTATATAATAAAAGTTCTGCAAAATATAATTTCCAATCCTTTATTTTAATGCGTTTTTTTACCATACGAGTAAGTAACGGAGATATTCTCAATTACTAACTACTTAAACAAATATTAATATGGTCCTGATTTTCAAGAGCAATTAGTTACACTTCAGACACTGACGCTCATCGAGAGTGAATTTAGTGTTTTATGAAATATATGCATGGTGCTCTTCATCCTGGTATTTTTACAATTTCTTACGGCAGGCAATTCCTGAGTATTTGGTTTTCTTGTGGCCGGATCCCCTTCTTAACGCCAACCCTATGTGGACGTGTATTTATTATAGCCTGTTTCTACGATGTTTGGTGTTATGGTGTGATGTGCGTAGATGAAGAGATGTGTATAATGACGAATAGAAGAATCCAGTTCCCGAGCAAGAATAATTGATCGTACATAATTAAAATCATTGACCTCGCCGAGAGTAGAACCCGGAGTCTACTAAACTGAAGACCACTACGCTCATCATTCAGCCAAGGAGCTCAACAGTCAATACATAGCACAGAGAGACAGAAATATGATATAGATTATCTCTTAATAAATTAAGGTACTTATTCTATTATTGGTAGGAACCTCCGTGGCTCAGGCGGCAGCGCGTCGTTCTCTAACCGCTGGGTTCGGTGGTTCAAATCCAGGTCACTCCATGTGAGATTTGTGCTGGACAAAGCGGAGGCGAGGCAGGTTTTCCTCCGGGTACTCCTGTTTTCCCTGTTCTCTTTCATTCCAGCAACACTCTCTACTATCATTTCATTTGATTTCATTTCATCTGTTAGTCATTAACCATATCCCCAGAGGAGTGCGACAGGCTTCGGCAGCCTGCACAATTCCAATCCTCGTTCCAAGATAGGGGCTTCATTCATTCCGTCCCTGACCCGGTCACTGACTGAAAAACAGGTTTTAGGTTTTTATATTCTACTATTGCAGATAATAATACTCGTGGTAATTTCGTGTGGCTCTTGCTAGCTTGGTGCAGCCTTTGCAAGGCAGATCCACTGACGAGGGGAGGTGGCATCTACGTTTTGTGAGAAACAATGTCAAATAATGTGACATTAACAGATATACAGTAGCGTGTACTGTCAGAGACATCAGGAGCAGCAAACTGAGCCAGCTAAGTTCAGTATCGTATTTGAGGACATTTGTAATGGCACCTTGCTCAAACGGCCAACTGATAGCAATAGACTACGTACAACCCGACACAACCCGTGCAATACCACTGACGTGGGGTGTTGTGGTAAAGAATCAATACGACGTGAGTTCGCCCTGGACTCCGACAAGCAGTACAACGGATTTATATACGGAGAAGTAGACTGCCCAACAGAATGTCGCCTATTCAGTCTCACTCGTGCAACAAAGCCAGCGATGCTTCTGAATGATTCCTGAGGTACTTGAAGCCCCAGCATATCTGCTAGTCAATTTCAACGAGTGATTTTCTCGGCATCTTGTTAGTTATCCATCAATGAATTCTGTACAATGTGGGCGAGCGTTGCCATCCATAGAACAGTCACTGTAAAAATATTAGCACTCCTGTTTCCCGTAAATTTCCTCAAAAACCAAGTGCGTGAACTATTAAGAGTCATCCCAATGAGCACTGTAATTTAAGTGTGGGTTATAAGAGATTGAAAATTCATTGACTAAAATATTTGATATAGTTTATGACAGACTTAGGCATCATCACGACTTTAATACAATGGACAAATTTTGTGGGATTGTTTGAGAACAATCGCTTTTTAATTACTGTTGCTCACAATGAATTGAGTGTATACCATATGGAAGATAACTGTCATATTGTTCGTCCAACTCTCGGTAGTTTTTGAAGTACAGAAGTCAAGCTACTAGGACTGAAGGCTTCAGTTAAGGATTAATGAAATCAGTTTGAACTCTTCATACGCAGATAATTAGGTCTCCATTACACAATCACAAATATGACCTCAAGGTCAAATCGGGGACAGAGGCCGATGACTTAGCTGTCTGGCCCATCTGAATCACTCACCATCTATATGAATAATTACAGCCATCTTCAACCCACCGAGAAAGTTGGTCACAAGGGGTATGAACCCATTATTAGCCAGAGTGAGTCTTCATGTCCTATTTCTTTACCGAGCTCAGAGTGCGACAGACCTACTTAATGATCATCGGGGTTGGCGTACTAGTTACTAAGGAATGAAAGACTGCAGCACGGACGTATTCTGAGTCCTAGTGATAAGAGGCGGCTAAGACTAGCCTATCATATGTGTTCTCTTAACCATTCGAGTGAATTATTCATTGGGACTATACATGCAAGTAAGTCCAACGAGTTACTTCACAATTACGGTATGTTGTTCCTGGATTCGGATAAGTGAAGAAAAAAGACAATTAAAGGTCGGAAGGGGATTACAAGGTATTTTTAACAGATAACCAACGATGTACTGCATAGTGCAGGCGGAGTTTGTGGGCCTACATCAAGAACATCTCATTAGGACTTAGTCTTGAAGACTCAATTTTCTAAGCGGCCGAGTACCATTCCCACCAAAACTTACCCAATACTTTCAATGTCACCATTCCTTTTATTTTTTACAGTTTGCTTTATGTCGCACCGAAACAGATAGGTCTTATGGCGACGATGGAACAGGAAAGGGCTAGGAACGGGAAGGAAAGGGTTCGTGGACTTAATTAAGATACAGTCCCAGGATTTTCCTGGTGTGAAATTGCGAAACCAAGGAAAACTATCTGCAGGCCTACCGACAGAGGGGTTCGAACCCACTACTCGCCTGGTTGTCACAATTTCTATACGTTCCTTGTAGCATACAACGACTAAAGATGCTGTTAGTAGGGAGATTTAACAGGCAGTTACTACAGTAATTTAGCATAACATACAGACCATAAAATGATATTGATATATTCACGTCTTCGGCAATATCACGAAAATGTGTTTCTGGCACTTCCCCCCTTTAGAGGGTTGTCTTCAATTGCAGGCGGACACGTAAATCAACAAGTCGTGTAAGAATATGTGGCGGTAGATTAGATGCAGGATTCTCCTAGCGGAGGAGCACATTAGAAAGAGACAGGCACGTCTTACACGAAACCGAGCAATAGCGGATATACTGTAGTTCTAACGAGTGACTTCAATGGAAGGATTGGGAAAAGAACAAAGAGTATGAAGAGATAATAGGTAAATGCAGAGCTGATACGCAATTTTTGAAGTATGGAAAAAAAAATGAAATGGCGTATGGCTTTTAGTGCCGGGAGTGTCCGAGGACAAGTTCGGCTCGCCAGATGCAGGTCTTTTGATTTGACTCCCGTAGGCGACCTGCGCGTCATGATGAGGATGAAATGATGATGAAGACGACACATAAACCCAGCCCCCGTGCCGGCGAAATTAACCAATTAAGGTTAAAATTCCCGACCCTGTCGGGAATCGAACCCGGGACCCCTGTGGCCAAAGGCCAGCAAGCTAACCATTTAGCCATGGAGCCGGACTGAAGTATGGAAGAGATTCAAGCCATGAACATTATACTGAATACACTAACATGATCATTGATAAGTATAATGCACTCAAGGCAGAATGGATACGTGTAACGAAACAATAAAAAATGGCTTTATACTGAATGAGTTCATTCCGCACCGCTTACCATTAAATCATTAAAAACTGAGTCTCCCGCTGCTTCTCTTACTCTCCATGAGCGAGTGCATTACTGTTTAAGATAACCTATCCGCCTCCATTCGCCTCACATGACCTCACCTCTCAAGCTGGTTTATACGTGCAGCTTCATCAATCGTGTTTTTCTCAACTTCTTTATCCCCCTCCTTTCGATTAACATCCTGCCATTGTTCCTACCTGTTTGAACCAGAAATAATTCTTGCTACTTTAATGTACGTTACTTCCAGTTTATGAATAAGATATCCGCAGTACACCCACCTTTCACTCCCGTGCAGTACAGTAGGGTATGAAAGGAAACCAGTGTAAGGTAGGTTTCGACCTGGATCTAACATCTTCTTTAGAGAATACCGTTGATCGCAAGTATGAGCTCACTGCATTAGCTATACAGCACTTTGATTCAGTTTCACTGAAGTGTAACAACCCGATTTCCTAGAAACTTCGCTCACTGAAAGAGGAGTCTTAATAAGCGAACACATGTTTCGTCTTCTCCGCAGACACTCGACTTTTCCAGAGAAAATAACATTGGAAGTTTCCGACGTGCTATACGTGGCTTAAGGTCGCACCGACATAGATAGGTCTTAAGGCGACGATGGGGTAGGAGAGGCCTAGGAGCTGGAAAGAAGCTGCCGTGGCCTTAATTAAGGTACAGCCCCAGCAGTTGCCTGAAGATAAAATGGGAAACAACGAAAAAATATCTTCAGGGCTGTCGAACCCACTATCTCTCGTAGCATGTTTAATCGACGCGGTGGCGCAATGGCTGTTGCCGCATCTTGACGCGTTTTGCCCACCGTGATCAAACCACCATGATTTTGTTTTGGTTTCACTTATTTAATTTTGTCCATTGGCTATTACTACACGAATTATTTTGTTCAATTTATTTTTAATTATCGTTGTCCTTATTCCTCTATATTCTATCCAGTAAATTAATTAATATCAATAAATGAATGAAACAACTTATCATTTGAAACTGTTTTTGGAAAATGATCCGTTATGCGTTTTTTTTTTGCAAGCGTATTGTCAGCATGTAAAATCTTCAGCAATATTAACGATGTTTCTTTCCCGGGTGACATTCCCACCCAGAAATATTACTGTGGAAGACCTGCCCCGGCGCGATGCTCGTGGTGTGCGAAATTTCTATGTTTCGTACGATCGGTATCATCCAACGGAATGCACCGTATCACCCTGAAGCGATATAAGATTGAACTAACAAAACATTGTAATCCCTGGAAAACAACATACATATATATAAGCTATCTATATATATATAAAATAACTTGTCCTGACTGACTGACTGACTGACTGACTGACTGACTGACTGACTGACTGACTGACTGACTGACTGACTGACTGACTGACTGACTGACTGACTGACTGACTGACTGATTCATCATCGCCGAGCCAAAACTACTGGACATAAAGAAATCAAATTTTGGGCATAGATTCATATTAAGACGTAGGTGCTCGCTAAGAGACGATTTTTGGATATTCCATCGCTAAGGGGGTGAAAAAGGGGGGTGAAATTTTAAAATGAGTGTATCTATATCTCAAAACTTTAAAAGTTTTCAGATGTAAAAATTGGTATTTAGAATCTTCTTTAAAAATAAGGAAACATGTATTCTTTGTTTTCGGAAAATCCCAATAGGAGGGGTGAAAAAGGGTGAAAAACTGGTTGAATGCCTTTAATCAGGATACCGGTACTTATATCTCAGAAACTGAAGATATTACAGACCTGAATTTTGGTGTTTGGGATCTCCTTCAAAAATAAGGAAACACGTATTTTTTTGTTTTTGGAAAATCCAATTAATGCGGGAGGTGAAAGGAGGGTGAATTTTTAAAATAAATGTATCTATATCTCAAAACTTTTACAGTTTATAGATGTAAAATATGGTATTTAGAATCTCCTTTAAAAAAAAGAAATACGTATTTTTTGTTTTCGGAAAATCCCGATAGGAAGGGTGGAAAAGGGTGAAAAAGTGGTTGAATGCCTTTAATGAGGCTACTTATATTTCAGAACTTGAAGATATTACAGACCTGAAAATTGGTATGGGGATCCACTTTAAAAATAAGGAAACACGTATTTTTTCGTTTTTGGAAAACCCAAATAATGGGGGGTGAAAAGGGAGGTGAATTTTTAAAATGAATCTGTCTATATCTTAAAACTTTAAAAGTTTACAGTTGTAAAAATTGGAATTTAGAATCTCCTTTAAAAATAAAGGAACACGTATTTTTTCGTTTTCTGTAAATCCCAGTAGGGGGGGTGTAAAAGGGTGAATGCCTTTAATGAGGATACATATATCTCAGAAACTGAATTCATTACAGAACTGAAAATTTGTATATGGGATCTCCTTTAAAAATAAAGAAACGCGTATTCTCGGAAAATCCAATAAAAGGGGGGGGGGTGAAAGAATTCAAAAATTAATTGACTTAATTGTATGAGAATACATACATCTAATAAAAACTAAAGTTGTTACGGGCGTGAGAATTGGTATTTTGATCTCCTTTGAAAACAAAGGAAAATGCGTTTTGTGGGGGAATCCATCTTGGGGGGTGGGAGTGGAAAGGAGTTGAATTCCTTTCATGAGGACACATAAATCAAAAACTGAAGAAGTTAGAGTCGTGATAATTGCTATTTAGATGATCCTTTACTATTAAAGAAGCAAGTTTTTTTTTTGCCGGAAAATTCACTTAAGGTTGGGGGCGGGGGGAGAAATGTGAAAGGAAGTAAAAAAAAGTGAATTATTATTATAGGGATACTTATATCCCTAACTGAAGGTAATAGACGTGAACTTTGGGGTTTGGAATCTCCTTTAAGCATAAAGAAACACGCCTTCTTTTAATTTTTTGGTGGGGGGAGGTAAATAAACTTAACGGCGGTGGGCTGTAAAAGGAGGTGAGACCAATTGATTTTGCTATTCATAATGTACTTATAAGGAGCCTACGTTGCTCAGGCGACAGCGCGCCGGCCTCTCACAGCTGGGTTCCATGGTTCAAAAATCCCGGTCACTCCATGTGACATTCGTGCTGGACAAAACGGAGGCGGGACAGGTTTTTCTCCGGATACTCCGGTTTTCCCTGTCATCGTTCATTCCAGCAACACTGTCCAATATTTCATTTCATTTGTCATTCATCGATCAATGTCCCAGAGGAGTGCTTCGGCAGCCGGCACAATTTCTACTGTCGCCACTAGATAGGGCTTTATTCATTCCATTCCTGACCCTGTCGAATGACTGGAATCAGGCTGTAGATTTTCGATGTACTTATTCTGATCATAAACCGATCTTTTTTAATCTTTCCTGGGTTCGTTTTCAACAGCCATCTTTTCCTTCGGAGAACGTTCTTATATTACAGTAGATTCTCCTGGCATATGAATAAAAATTTAAACACATTTGAAATAAACGATAGGAATGAGATTGACCGTCCAATTGTTCACCCCTATAATAAGGTCAATAATGCACGGAAGTATGTCATTCGTATCGCCAGAAATCCCGCACACGTGCCTACGCGCGACAATGGTGCTGGTCACATTCTCAACAATGACAACGGCATCAGATGTAATTTACGCCAAGTAGCGGCCTTGCATTTTGCTGTGGGATCCAGAACATCTATAATAATAATAATAATAATAATATTAATAATATTAATAATAATAATAATAATAATAATAATAATAATAATAATAATAATAATAATAATAATAATAATAATAATGTTCTGGACCGTCGTCAAATGTGCGGACCGCGCTGGAAACGGGTCCTGGACGGGTAATGACTAAGAATGCAGTCCGGCCGCGGGTTCAGTACCGCCAAGGCACCCAAGATGATACCTCGCCGGATCTCCTGAAGGATTTGATCCATACTATAAATGCTTGTAAGGAAAGATGGCAAAGATTTAGGGACCCAACTGACCGGGTGGAATACCTGGACCTAGCCCGGGAAGTACGAAATCGATTGCTGGAAAGAATGATTGAAAAATGGGAGGAAAGTTGCCGTAATCTATTAGAAAAATAGTCAGATCGCGAATTTTGGCGGATTCTCGCAGAAAACAATTCAGATCGCGAATTTCGGCTGATTATATATCTAAAACCATAAGCATTCAATTATAAATTACAGTGTAATACCGTGGCGAAGCACGGGTATCTTGCTAGTCTATATATATAAAATAACTTGTCCTGACTGACTGACTGACTGACTGACTGACTGACTGACTGACTGACTGACTGACTGACTGACTGACTGACTGATTCATCATCGCCGAGCCAGAACTACTGGACATAATGAAATGAAATTTTGGGCATAGATTCATATTAAGATGTAGGTGCTCGCTAGGAGAGGATTTTTGGATATTCCTTCGCTAAGGGGGTGAAAAGGGGGTTGAAATTTTAAAATGAGTGTATCTATATCTGGAAACTTTAAAAGTTTACAGATGTAAAAATTGGTATTTAGAATCTTCTTTAAAAATAAGGACACACGTATTTTTTTGTTTTCAGAAAATCCCAATAGGAGGGGTGAAAGAGATGGAAAAAATGTTGAATGCCTTTAATCAGGAGACCGGTACATATATCTCAGAAACTGAAGATAATACAGACCTGAAAATTGGTACATTTGATCTCTTTTAAAAATAAAGTAACATGTATTTTTTTGTTTTTGGAAAATCCAATTAACGGGAGGGTGAAAAACGGGGTGAATTTTTGAAATGAGTGCATCTATATCTCAAAACTTTTTAAGTTTACAGATGTAAAAATTGATATTTAGAATCTTCATTAAAATAAAGAAACACGTATTTTTTGTTTTCGGAAAATCCCAATAGAAGGGGTGAAAAGGGGTGAAAAATGGGTTGAATGAATTTAATGCGGATACTTATATCTCAGAAATTGAAGATATTACAGACCTGAAAATTGGCGTTTGAGATCTCCTTTAAAAATTAAGAAACATGTATTTGTTGTTTTTGGAAAATCCAATTAATGGGGTGTGAAAAGGGGGTGAATTTTTAAAATGAGTGTATCTATATCTCAAAACTTTTAAAGTTTATAGATGTAAAAATTGGTATTTAGAACCTCCTTTAAAAATAAAGAAACACGTAATTTTTGTTTTCAGGAAAATCCCAATAGGAATGGTGGAAAAGGGTGAAAAATTGGTTGAATGCCTTTAATGTGGCTACTTATATTTCAGAACCTGAAGATATTACAGACCTGAAAATTGGTATTTGGGATCTATTTTAAAAATAAAGAAACAGGTATTTTTTGCTTTGTGGAAAATCCATATAATGGGGGGTGAAATTTTGAAATGAGTGTGTCTATATCTTAAAACTTTAAAAGTTTACAGATGAAAAAAATTGATATTTAGAATCTCCTTTAAAAATAAAGGAACATGTATTTTTTTGTTTTCTGTAAATCCCAATAGGAGGGGTTTAAAAGGGTGAATAATGCGTTGAATGCCTTTAATGTAGGATAAATATATCTCAGAAACTGAAGATATTACAGAACTGAAAATTTGTATATGGGATCTCCTTTAAAAATAAGAAACACATTTAAAAAAAATCCAATTGATGGCGGTAAAACAGGAGTGACAAATTGGGGTGAATTTTTTGAAGGACTATATCTGCAGTATATCTGAGAAACGTAAAATGTTACAGACGTTAAAGTTGGTATTTGGAATCTCCTGTAAATATAAAGAAACATAGGTGATTTGCTTTTGGAAACTCCAGTTAAGGGGAACTAAAAAGGGGTGAAATTTTAAAATGAGAATTACTACAGCATATCTCAGAAAACATAACATGTTACAGAAGTGAAAAATGGTATTTTATCTCTATTAAAAATAAAGAAACGTGTATTTTTAGTTTTCGGAAATACAACTTGGGTGGAAGAGGGGGGGGGGTAAAAGTGACCGAAAATGGTTTTGAATTCTTTTAATTAGGCCACTGATATCTCAAAAATGAAGATGTTACAGACGTGAAATTTGTTATTTGGAATCTGCTTTAAAAGTAAAGAAACACGTATTCTCGGAAAATCCAATGAAGGGGGGGGGGGGAAAAGTTGAAAAATTAATTGACTTAATTGTAGGAAATTACATACTTCTAATAAAAACTAAAGTTGTTACGGACGTGAAAATTGATATTTGGATCTCCTTTGTAAACAAAGAAAAACGCGTTTTGGTGGGTGGCGGGGGGGGGAACCATCTTGGGGGGCGAGAGTGAAAATTAGTTGAATTCCTTTCATGAGGACACATAAATCAAAAACTGAAGAAGTTAGAGTCGTAATAATTGGTATTTAGAAGATCCTTTACTCTTAAAGAAACACGTATTTTTTGCCGGAAAATTCATTGGGGGGGGGGGGGGAGAGTGTAAAGAAGTGAAAGAAAGTGAATTACTTTTATGGGGATATTTACATCTCGAAACTGAAGGTAACAGACGTGCACATTGTTGTTTGCAATCTCCTTTAAACATAAAGAAACACGCCTTCTTTTAATTTTTTTTTTTGGGGGGGGGGTAAATAAACTTAACGGCGGTGGGGTGTAAAAGGAGGTGAGACCAATTGATTTTACTGTTCATAATGTACTTATAAGGAGCCTCCGTTGCTCAGGCCACAGTGCGCCGGCGTCTCACATCTGGGTTCCGTGGTTCAAATCACGGTCAATCAATGTGTCATTCGTGCTGGACAAAACGGAGGCGGGGCAGGTTTTTCTTCGGATACTCCGGGTTTTCCTGTCATCATTCATTCCAGAAACACTGTCGAAAATTTCATTTCATTTCTCATTCACCGATCATTGCCCCAGAGGATTGCGACAGGCTCCGGCAGGCGGCACAATTCTTATTGTCGCCGCTAGATGGGGCTTTATTCATTCCATACCTGACCCTGTCGAATGACTGAAAACCGGCTGTATAATTTCGATGTACTTATTCTGATCATAAACCGATCATTTTTAATCTTTTCTGGGTTCGTTTACAAGAGCTATGTTTTCCTTCGGAGAACGTTCTTGGATTATAGTAAATTCGCCTGGCATATAAATAAAAAATTGAACACATTTGAAATAAACGATAGGAATGAGATTTACCGTCAAATTGTTCACCTCTATAATAAGGTCAATAATACACGGAAGTATGTCATTCGTATCGCCAGAAATCCCGCACACTTGCCTACGCGCTACAATGGTGCCGGTCACATTGTCACCAATGACAATGGCAGCAGATGTAATTTAACGCCAAGTAGCGGTCTTCATCTTGCTGTAGCGTCCAGAACATCTATAATAATAATAATAATAATAATAATAATAATAATAATAATAATAATAATAATAATAATAATAATAATAATAATAATAATAATAATAATAATAATAATAATAATAATAATAATAATAATAATAATAATAATGTTCTGGACCGTCGTCAAATGTGCCGACCGCGCTGGAAACGGGTCCTGGCCGGGTAATGACTAAGAATGCAGTCCGGCCACGGGTTCAGTACCGCCAAGGCTCCCAAGACTACACCACGCCGGATCTCCTGAATGATTTGATCCATATTAAAAATGCTTATAGGAAAAGATGGCAAAGATTTTGGGACCCAACTGACCGGGTGGAATACCTGGACCTAGCCCGGGAAGTACGAAATCGATTGCTGGAAAGAAAGATTGAAAATTTGGAGGAAACTTGCCGTAATTAGAAAACGAGTCAGATCGCGAATTTTGGCGGATTCTCGCAGAAAACGATTCAGATCGCGAATTTCGGCGGATTATATATCTAAAACAATAAGCATTCAATTATAAAATTCAGTATAATACCGTAGCGAAGCACGGGTTTCTTGCTAGTACATAATAAATGCATAAACATTTCATGAAACAGAGTTATAATTTTAGAATCAACACAATGCCCTTGTATGCACTAACTTGATAAGAAACATTCGTGTAATAATCGTCAATGGATATAAGTAGATGCATGAAACAGAAACAAACAATTAAATGGGGTTTGAACATATGTTTGCCTATTTCGAAACTTCTTTCGCTGATCGAAGTTTCTGGGAAATGGTGTTGTTACACTGGCGGCTTCTCCTAGTGAGCGTTCTGCAATCCTGAGACAATACACATCTTACCACCAGGGAAAAATTTAATTATATAAAGATAAAACCAATCAGTACCTTTCCTTGCGGGACCTAGTGTTTACAGTGCACTATGTCTTCTGGTATGGGATAGAGCAATTTTGTTACTTTCATTGATCTGTCTCTGTCTTATGCCATTCCTTCTGCAGCCAGTCCCTGCTATGAATGGTGTGAAAATATTGCTCATAGGGTCGGTTGGTGCATGTATTTCGGTGAGCTTGGCAGACTGATATGTAATGGCAACTTCTGGCTCAGTGAGGAAAGCAACGGAAAACTACCTCACTCCTCATTTTCCTAGTATGCCTCTTCAGTGATGCCTAGGCCATCTATGACAGCTGATGGCGGATCTGTTGAGGATCCAACCAGCCTTCGGGCTGAGGACTAAACATACATACAAAACTAATCACATTATATAAAAGCCCTGAAGCTAATTGTGGCTGGACTTTGGAAATATTAACCCATACTGCACGAAACTTCTCTGGGCTCTATTACAAATAAACAAGTGTGGAATGAAAAGGGAAATGAAAATTGTAGCCTATTTGATAATTCAGTTGAATTCGTTAGATATGAAATGAGCACCGGAGAGATAAAATAATTGCTACAGATGCGTTCTCTATATGAAAAGGAAGTGTATAAGATCACAGAATCCACTGACTTGAAAATGATGAAGGTTATAAGATCACGCTTTAGAATAAAGTATAAGGTGGACTGGATATAGCTACGGTACTTGATATATACGTAGAAATCACGATTGCTGCCTCGAACTGGCGGGGACAGTGGTCATTAATCGTCATAATAACCAAGTTAGTGATGATACCATTGGATAATGCCGAGATTATGAACTATCTTCGCTGGCGGGGTCATGTATGGTGAATGAAAGATTCGTGGGACACATGGAGCGCAAGTGATTCAGCAAGGACTTAATAAAATGCGGTCGTAGGGTTTTAAAGATTTCATGGTGAGGCATTTACATGCAGAAGGAGCTACAAGGCTAGCTGTAAATAGAGGGTTATAAAAAGGCATTGTACATTTTAAAAGGCTTACTGATTGATCGGTGAAAGGTAAAACATGCCATAATTAAAATAAAATGCGCATATGCTGACAAAAATATATCCATAGAATACTACGATAGCGGAAATGAAACGAAGTAATGACATCTTAACAAACACTGGATTGTTCAGTTTCACTACAATAAGTCTTATTGATTCTCATCAACACGACATTACGTATTGTATCTCCTACTTCTCTTGAATTCATCGACAATGAACCTAACGAATGTACAGGATGACCAGATGAGTTACACGACGTTCATAAGCCCATATTTTGAGGAGCATCATACTGAATAAGATAATGTTTCGACAAATGGAATGCGTTCAATGAGAAAAGGAACAGGTGGCCTTACCTCACGTAGGAAAGTCTTAAATACGCACACCAGTAACTTCATAATTGTTTCCACTGCCAGCTTACCTGAAAGAGAAAATTAAATATAACATATTGCAGTTCAACTCTAAGAACACAAGCAATTCAAAATTCATTGCAAATTATTAGTTCAAGTTTTAAATTTCGAAAATGAAGCCATTCAAATCATTGAATACATGTCTGAGCGAGTAACACATCATGATAAAATATTGACACTTACTACATATTACCTCAAATCCTTCGTTACGAGTAACGAGCGACTTGGATGAGGGAATGGCGGAACGTCGTGTTCTCCGATGAGTCACGCTTCTGTTCTGTCAGTGATAGTCACCGCAGACGAGTGTGGCGTCGGCGTGGAGAAAGGTCAAATCCGGCAGTAACTGTGGAGCGCCCTACCGCTAGACAACGCGGCATCATTGTTTGGGGCGCTATTGCGTATGATTCCACGTCACCTCTAGTGCGTATTCAAGGCACGTTACATGCCCACCGCTACGTGCAGCATGTGCTGCGGCCGGTGGCACACCCGTACCTTCAGGGGCTGCCCAATGCTCTGTTTCAGCAGGATAATGCCCGCCCACACACTGCTCGCATCTCCCAACAGGCTCTACGAGGTGTACAGATGCTTCCGTGGCCAGCGTACTCTCCGGATCTCTCACCAATCGAACACGTGTGGGATCTCATTGGACGCCGTTTGCAAACTCTGCCCCAGCCTCGTACGGACGACCAACTGTGGCAAATGGTTGACAGAGAATGGAGAACCATCCCTCAGGACACCATCCGCACTCTTATTGACTCTGTACCTCGACGTGTTTCTGCGTGCATCGCCGCTCGCGGTGGTCCTACATCCTACTGAGTCGATGCCGTGCGCATTGTGTAACCTGCATATCGGTTTGAAATAAACATCAATTATTCGTCCGTGCCGTCTCTGTTTTTTCCCCAACTTTCATCCCTTTCGAACCACTCCTCCTTGGTGTTGCATTTGCTCTGTCAGTCAGTGTATATGGGCTCTCCAGTTTTACGTGGAATTCGAACTACCCTGACGTGACGTGCCATTTCAAAAAAATCCCTTGTATTACCCAGCATTCAATTCCCGGCTGACTTGAAGAGGAGCAATGAATGTATCCCGATACTTTTCCAAGCATTCGCTTCAACAGTCCTACAAGATATATTTCTTGGCAAGGAAGGAAGTAGCGTCAGGTTCCTGGTGGAAGGAAATTACCGTTCACGAATTTCCGTCAGATGGAGCTTCCTTCTAAGTTGTGATCGCTTGGACTGGTGAACGTCTGAGTGCTCTGATTGCAGTTATGCTTTTGTGAGGAGCGATATTGGTTACATGATGGTTCTAAGTTGTGTACGGAATATTAAAAGAAGAGGTTCCGTTCTATCTGTTGAGATTCATTTTTGAGCAGTGAGCTACGCCAACAGAAGCAGATGGTCAGTCCTCATGAACACTGCAAACAGATGGCCAAATTACACCGGGTTATGCATTATAAATATTGTTATGTTTCACTAACACAGCATTTTCAGTGGTTCTGAACTTGGAGAATCTGGGAACTCTTAGCTGAACCTGGCATTGTTTCTACTTTCTCCTGCTAGAATTTTAGCCTTTGCTTCCTGATATGTCCTAGTCAACATGGTCAACAAGATTTGAATGTATATTCACCTCAAGGCGATTTGAAGTCTACGTGGACAGAATTTTAAAACTGCCAAAAAGACGATATATAGTGGTAGAAAAATAAGAGATAAACTTACATAATTTTAACATTTTAAACCCGGAAGGTTTGTTTCATTCCCCGTAAATAAGACGGTAAGCATTTCTTATTTTTTTAATTTACAATTTGCTCTATGCTGCACCGACACAGATAGGTCTTATGCCGACGATGGGATAGAAAAGGGCTAGGAGTGGGAAGGAATTTTCCGTGGTCCTAATTAAGGTACAATCCCAGCATTTTCCTGGTGTGAAAATGGGAAACCACGGAAAACATCTTCAGGGCTGCCGATGGTGGGGTTCGAATCCCCTATCTCTAGAATGTAATCTAACGTCTGCGCGACCCTAACCGCATGGCCAACTCACTCGGTGTAATTATTCTTGAAGATGTCATTATTACCTGTCTTATATGTGAATTCAATTGTTAATAGCTTCCTCAGCATAATTCGTGTACTCTTCCGGAGTTTAGTATTCAATATTTGCTGAGAATTTTATATTTTACTTATTGAATAGCTGTTATTTAGTTCCTTCAAGTTTAATTTAATTTCGTGTGGCTATTTCTAGCCGAGTGCAGCCCTTGTAAGGCAGACCGTCCGATGACGGCGGGCGGCATCTGCCATGTGTAGGTAACTGCGTGTTATTGTGGTGGAGGATAGTGTTATGTGTGGTGTGTGAGTTGCAGGGATGTTGGAGAGAGCACAAACACCCAGCCCCCAGGCCATTGGAATTAACCAATGAAGGTTAAAATCCCCGACCCGGCAGGGAATCGAACCCGAGACCTTCTGAACCGAAGGCCAGTACGCTCACCATTCAGCCAACGAGTCGGACAGTTCCTTCAAGTATATCCGCTGAGTTGGAACTTCGTTATATTGCTCGTGGAAAAATTGTCAATCTTAATCCGGCAGTATGTAAGTTTCATTCCACAGTAATCATGCATAATGGGGATATTCATATGGCCCGAGAGCTGTTGCAAGCAAAGAAGATGGTGATTATAACGTGAGTGAGAGAGAAGAATAAGTGAGAAGTTTTCATGTAACCAGCAGTTTATCAGAGTGAGAGTGTTATAAATGTTATAAATGAAGTTGTCAGAGCGTGCCTCAGGTGAGGCTTAGAAAAGTTCATAAACACAAATTAACGGATATTCCTCCAAAGTGTTAGAGTAGACTGTGAGGTAGGTAGCTAAACAATGACCTTTCAGAACCTTAACAGCGAAGTTCAATAAACCCGTCTCCCGTGCAGCGCTCGTCCCACCCCGTGTCTACACAAGAGCGAGAGAAATATTGGAAAACCATAAACTGCGTATTGCAGTGATGAGCGGCACAGCCAAGCACGGTACTCTGTGAAACTCTAGTCCATGATACACTGTATGTGAACAGTAACCATTATTCTAGAAAATATGTCGTTTACATAATAATGGTGAGGAAAGTATTCACAATATAGACTACTCTGTGCTTAACTGTACTTTGAACATATCATTATATGAACTAACAATTTTTCTGATCTATGTGCAATGAGCTCACAGTCCATCTAACTAAGCTCTTAATGCATTTCAAACAAATCATGAAGGAGTGTCAGTAGCAAATAATTATGTTTGACTTCAAATATTAATCGTATCTATGGGACCATTATCTCGATTTCATCGCCTTTGCCGTTTGGCCTCGAGTATTATTGACATTAATTCCATATTGATGGCTATCTTTTAAAACCTCGTATGACCCTATCCACTTTCTACCAACTGTATTCCTTAGGACTGGTCACGCTTTCCAGCCACATATGGATATGCAGTCCATAAGAGTAATTTTCGCTGTGTTCATTTTCCAATGTTGATGTGTGAAGGAAAATTGACTATTCTGTATTGTAGGGATGTTGTTTACATGGCAAATTTACACACATCTACAGTATAATATATTTAAGGTTCATTTCCCTTTACACAGCCTCCGTGGCTCAGACGGCAGCGCGTCGGCCTCTCACCGCTGGATACCGTGGTTCTAATCCCGGTCACTCCATGTGAGATTTGTGCTGGACAAAGCGGAGGCGGGACAGGTTCTTCTCCGGGTACTCCGACTTTCCCTGTCATCTTTCATTCCAGCAACACTCTCCATTGTCATTTCATAGCATTTATCAGTCATTAATATATCACTTTGGGAGTGGCGACCCCATCGTACTAATGGCCTATATATGGTTCATTCATTACATCCCTGACCCGGTGAAAGACTGGAAAACATGTTGTAGGTTTCTTTTCCCTTTACACATTAGCATAAGAAAATGAACACATAAATTTTGGACTAGGTATATAAGTATGCGGCTGGGAGGCGTGACCAGTCATCATGAATATAATTCGTAGCAGTGCAATGAGTCGTACGAGGTTTTAAAGTAAAGCCATCGACACTTTTTGTGCATAAGTGGATTCAATCTAATAACGTTACAGCGAATTCCCTTTTGAACTCACTGAAGGAAGGATCGGAAAGGAAATGGTCTTCTACTTGTGCAAAGTAGCGGCCAGGAGTTGAAAACCGGTACAAATGAAAACGAAAGTAAACATGGTCGACGTTGAAATGTGTGTCCACAGGCGCATGACACTCAGGTTAGGGTTTCAATGGGCTCAGACTCCTGGCCACTATATATGTATAATTACATGCATCTATTAAGTATAATTGCGTAACAGTGTTACTTGCAGGCTGTGACGTTCCATATGTAGGCCATTTCTGCGATCCACTTACATTTACGATCCTAAATATTTTTACAGTTACATCGTTGATTCTTAACCTTCACATTTTCAAAGTTTATTCTCCAAACTACATCGAAATATCACAGCATGTATTATATCCCACCAAATCATACACTCGTTAGATATTTATAAAAATTCCCAATTATCTGGCTTCAGGTTTCAGGCTGACAAGGGTTGAGAATTCGTTAAGAAAAGTGCATTGCCACGATTTTAGCTGCTAATACGCATTGAATGTTCCTTTTCTAAGGTGAACTTCCTCATTGTTCTCTATGTGGAAGCCATTCCGTACAACCCAGGGTTCCCCGCTGTCGAAGCTCGGGAAGGGAAATGTGCTGTGATAGCGCGAGTATGACGTTGAGTCAGACGTACGAATGACGTCGCCAGCACCATGTTAAACAAACAAATGTGACCTTTTCACTTTCTGTAGTTTCCAATGTTATTTTGGATCACTCATCTCATGGCAAATAATCGAATTAGCTTTTAGTGAAGGGCTAAAATGAACACTTATACACTAATGAATATGATGTCGTTGCACCTAGAAATATCGCTATGTGACAATGTTTTCGTGAGAAATACTGACCCGCAGCGCATGTATTACAACGAAAATTCATTGATATAGGTCATGCAATAATGAACCTTAAATGACAGAACATTATTTTGCCAGAGTTCTAAGCTGAAATTTAATCACATAGTGGTTTCTCTACGCACAATGACGATGACGCTTCATAAAGCGGCCATCGTAAAATAACGAATATGACATGTTGGAGCAATTATATTTTAATTCTGCTATCCTCTTTTGGCGTGGGACAAAGTAACCAATATGATACAATAACGTTTTCGACGTAGTCGTTTTGCTTCTGATTACGAAGGTTTTGATGAGAAATAGTCAATATGCCACACACAACGGGCAATATTCCAGCAAACTTTATTTATTGTAGATCATGGAATCTGCCTGATGACATCATATTGGAGAATCCTCATTTTAACAAGCCTGGACCGGTGGATATGTTCATCGGTACCGCGATTTTCGTACAGATGTTGCGAGAAGTTTGGCAAGAATTTGCGAAGAACTACCTTTCTTGAAGAATACCGTTTTAGGACGCATATTGTCAGGTCCAATAAAGTTCCGGACTAGTGATAGTGGGACAGTGACAATTCCGCCCACTTCATTATTTTCGCTCAGACATGACGATGTCATCAACAGGAAGATGGGGAATTTGTAGTCACTAGAAGAAGTACAAGAAAAATGTCACAGCTCATACCGGACGGGACGACGGTGGATGTTTTATAGTGAGATTTCCTACGAAGGCAAAAGGTCCACAACTTTGAAAATCTTATAAAATAGCACAGAACCAAATGACACTACTGGAACAGTGGCTTGAGAAGAGACCCGATCTACGAGGTGATTAGTGAACTTCATCGAGGAGATCTTGGGTCGTATGAGGTTAGCTCCAGATATAATCAGAGAAGAAGAATAAGTCCCCTATCTTCTACATCATGCAGTCTTGAAGGAAGGCAGCACCACTACAAAACAGGCCTTGTTTTCGATGCCTCCTGCAAAATTGACATTGGCGTTTACCTCAATAATACTCTAGCTGTGGTACCAAATCTTCAACACGTGCTATCAATTGTGACAAAGTATCACACACATCAGGTTGCGATTATTGTATATTTTTACAAAAATGTATCGTCATGTCAGAATAGACGAAGATAATGTTACATTCCAGTACATAATCTCACGAAAACATTCATCTGAGCCTCTATGCATTTACCACCTAGGCAGGACTGTTGACACGTCTACTTGGGAAGACTACCTACACCCTGAAACTGAACATCGATAACACTTTCCCGTGGGATGACTTGACGCTCGCACACTCGTGGCTTGCAGTCGAATCAACGAGATTAGTCGCTAATCGTGTCTTTGAGCTGCAAATGGAAGGGCCGAGTGGGTTCATGTTATATCAGAAGACAGCCCTTCCGATGTTCCTTCAAGGGAAGAATGAAAACTCAGCCTAGAAGGTAATCAACGTTAGTGACATGGGCAATCATTACCAGAACTGGACGCAAGTATCTGGCCCTCTAAAGGCTCAAAAGGCACTGCGGATGAATTTCGAGAGAGAGATACGGTAGCATGTCTATTTGGTGCTACTACATCTGACGAATTTACAAGAATATTCTCATCTCTTCGTCCTCTACAGAGGTCGATGGCTTATTGCAACAGATTTGTGTTCAACTCCAGAAGGCAGAATGTTAGAAAAACGGGACCATTTTCCCCAGAAGAGCAATCGACTGGAATTCAGATATGAATCACTACTGCTCAGCGTGTGATATTCGCAAGGGATATAGGCGAGTTGAAGTCGAACTCATCAGTTTCACCGCAAAGTTCAATAAGACATCTTACGGAAAGGAAGTATTACGAAGTATTACGAGGAGGTGGATGTCTACAGAAATATATGAAACCATCTGTAGAAAGGCATCCGGTCCTACTGCCTCAGCATCATAAATTAAGGGAACCGGGTAGTGTATACGTTAGTTCCCAATACATCTTGAATATCTCCGAAACTACTTGAGCTATATTTATGAGGTTTTTAATAATTGTTACAATAACTTAAGGGTATACATCATTTGAATGTTGTGATGATTGAAAAAACCATAGGCAGGGGCGTAAGGTAAAATAAAGAGGGGCTGCTTTGTTTTTGTACCATTTTCCTGTGATCTAGAAGACTCTGAACCTTGAATATTGGAGTATATACTTGAAAATGTGTGGTTAATAACCTGTAGCAGATTTATATTGATGGGCTTGATGGTTAATTTTTAAACAAAAAACAAATCGAGAAAATTTTTTGAGCATTTTGTAATGGTATTTTTTGGTTATACTTCATAACTTATCTCAATAATTACTAATAGTTTCAAAGCTATTCTGCTACAGGCGAAGTACTGGTACTTACACAGTATGTGGTAGAAATTTCCGGATTGTACAGCTTTTAGTTACCGAGAAAAAGGTATATAACCGATCAACAATTGTGTTTTGAGAAAAATGAGGTTGAAGTTCGCAATACGAGCACAATCACAATGTAAACATCAGGTTAACATAAACATTAGAAAGGCGGGGAAACGACTGACAGTCGTTAATGCGTGATCAGGCTAGCCAATGTGATGAACAGAAGAATCTCCCAAGATAACAAACTTTCCCGATTTCAGTTACAAAAAGAGGGCGTGTCGTTACACGTAATTGACGTATGAATGGTTACATTAAAATATCAATAATGACCTCAGATTTTATATGGTTTCTATACCCATGTGTTATAGATTGTTGTAATCGGGAAAGAATGCAGAAATTTTTGAACCTAAAAACAAAAAATGCTATTTTTGGTCATTCCATACTACCTGGTTCCCTTAAAGCAGTTGGATGCGGCTGATGAATATGATCGACTGCTGCATGCGGTTCCTAGCACCACATGCTCCCGGGCAACAGTCGGAATGAGGTCGGAACAAGACTTATGGGAAAAGAAAAGTATCTGTTCGTACTCATCAGGAAAATACTGAATAGGAACTACGTGGAAGTTTGCGAATATAACACAACATACAAATCCATCGAACAGATAAACGAGGTCCTACTAGATGATCCCTGAAGTTCCACCTTATATCATCGCCACAGCCGATATCACAGAAACAATACCAGGGAACGTGAAGTTTTACCTCTTTGCCGACGACATGATTTTAATCTCAACCAGTAAAGAACACATACAGAGCACTTCCAACAAGGCAGCAGACTGGTCAGAAAACAACGAACTGCACCTAAACGTGTCAAAGACAGTGACGCTCACATTGTGGAGCATCCTAGATATAAAATTCTGCCGTCCTTGGGCTTTGAACTCGTTTGAAGTGATTTAAAACTCTACTTCTACATTTCTGCCAAGCTTTGTAACAGCTAATCTAATGTTTTGTTGCTTGTTTCTCAAAAAGGGCCTAACATATAGGTCATCGGCCCTAATCTAATGGAATTTAGCTCAAATAGACTTGCAACTTCCGTGAATATATTGTCAAATTTGGACAGAATCATCGTCAATTTCGGTCACTTGCACCGTCTGTGGGCAAGACGCTGTAATCCGTCTTCAAAAAGCTACCTGCTATGGTTCCTGAGATCTGCATGAACCGTTTCATACCGAACTAGTTGATCGTGTGGTTAGGATTACAAACCTGCAAGCTTGCGTTCGAGAGATGGTAGGTTCGAATCCCATCGTCAGCAGCCCTTAAAAGTATAGTGCATTTTGTTTAAAAATTGTATAGAATTTCATATCAAACTGAAATGGTTAACGAATAGGAATATTTTGTAGAAACATTGATTTTGATAGTACTTATGAACAGGAATATTTTGTAGAGAAATGGATTTTGATAATACTTATGTACATTTTTAATGTATACTCCTAACAACGTTTTTCATTATCTACGAGACAGTGGTAGAACACACGGACAACAGACTCTCTTGGCAACCTACCGTAGTGAAGTTATATTTCCCTCAGTACAATGTGATGGTAACATCCGTAGACACATAGATAAAACTCTTTGCTGAATTTGTGATAGTATAATGTATGTTACATCATTTCACAGAGCTGAATGTAATTGATGCACCAAATTAACCATAAGTTATAGATCTTGGGAGAGGATCACAATGTCGCAAGTTTCAGGTCTGTAGCCTGCAAAGATCTCAAGGAAAGTCATGTTTTCTGAATTGGAATCACTGTAACGCAGCGGCTGGTGACGTGTCTAAACCGGTCGCGGCTTGAATGACAAGCACTAGTGCATTGACCGACTTTTGTGACAGTACAGACCGTAACGTCACTCTATAAACTTAGCAAAAATAACAAAATTTCAGTAATCATTCAAAAATATGACATTAAGCGTACCTTGGCCTATTTCAATGATGATAATTCCTGCCCCATACTTGTAACCTGAAGGTGAAAATGGGAAACAACGGACACTGTCTTCAGGATGTCCGGCAGTGGGATTCAAAACGTTCGCCATCCGACTGTAACGAATAGTGCGCCGCTGACAACTGCCGCTCGTGTTGGCTATCCCGTTAATAAGTAGTGAAGTAACGTGCACACAAATGTCTGGCTGCAAAGCTGATAAACTAGGCTTCAACCCTTGAGACCACGGGTTCAATTCCTGTACATCTCCGGGATTATTTCATTATTCTGTAGTCTTCAACGTTTGTACACATCACACTACAAAGCACAACATTCGTTACCACCACAATGACACGCAGCATTATTGACGTCACAAAGAGCTTCCAGCCTTTATACTATGCCATACCTCTTACAACCCTTGACCCCGCAGGGAAAACGGAATAAAATGGGGTGCAATAGAAACAATCCCGATGGCATCGCTGCTCGCTTCTCACCAAGGCAGTCCGGGTTTGATTGCCGGTCGATGTACGTGGAATATACGAAAGGAAATGTCACGTCCTATGAGTCGGATTCTACATAAACATGGAAGTCCCGTGGCTTATAATTACAAAGGTAAAAGCCACGTAAATGTCTAAGCGTACTTTACCGTTTTAATAGAAAGTCTGAGAACACAACTGCAAACCATTTGTTTACATTTTACACAGTAACACACTCCACCAGATTGATTGTGAGAAATGGAGTATATTTTCACTGCAGGTGTTCAAAATATTCATCGGTGGCGGTAACGAATCCCTGGCGCCTTCGGAGAAAATTCTCCTGAACCTAACTCAGATACCTCGTGGTTTTTGACTCATCACCTGAGCAGCTTCCAAGACACGTTACCGGAGCTCTTGCAGGGTTTCGACTTTTCTTAGATATACCTTAGATTTCATGTTCCCCCAAAAGAAGTAACCAAAGGGGTTTAGATCGTGCCGGCCAGCCGATAGGGCCCAAACGCCCAATCCATCGCTGAGGATTGGCGGTGTCCAAGCGGTGGCGCACTGCGTAGGTAATGTGCGGGGGTGCTCCAATATGTTGGAACCACATGTACCGTCGGATATGGAGTGGAACATCCTCCAGTTTTAGTAGTTCACTGCTTTCAAGAAGTTGTGGATAAGATACGCCGGTTAGTCCATGAGGTAATACAACAGGGCTTATGACAATGCCTGTCCAAACATTAATGGAAAACAGAACCTGGTGGTGGGGATGTTTCAAAGCATGGGGAATTTTCTCCGTCCCCAGATGTATTTTGAAAAATGAAGATGTCACTCCTTGTAAACGAGGCCTCACGAATTATTCAGCTTGACGATGGACCCATTCACAGACGGCCGTGCGCTGTGCATAATATCTCTCCGGTATGTGCTGAACACACTGCAGTTAGTACGCATATTGCCAGTCTTCCCGTAATGATCGTAGGAGGGTCCAATGGGACATTTCTACAACTACCGCGATTTGGCGAGTTCTTCTGCCGCGGTCCTCTGCAATACGTTCTAATTTGCAATCCTGTGCACGAAGATCAGTTCTAGGCCCACCAGCTTCACGCCTGGGCATGACATTTCCAGTGTCAGCTATTCCCTGTATAGCTGCTACAAGACAACCTCTCAGTAGTAGACAGGAGAATGAAGTGAATATATTGACTAAGATAGGTCAGACTGAATAAAGGGATACACAACCTCTCACTAGAAGAGGCGGGAATGTGGTAAAGCTATTGGTGTTGAGGGGTCAGACTGTGTACTAGGATAGACAACCTCTCACTAGGAGAGACGGGAATGTAGTTATTGACCTACAGAGGTTAGACTGTGGAAGAGGATAGACAACCTCTCATGAGGAAGGAACGAGATAGAATTGAAGTTAATGACCTAGAGAGGTCAGACTCTGGACTAA
This sequence comes from Anabrus simplex, assembly GCF_040414725.1. Classification (NCBI taxonomy): domain Eukaryota; kingdom Metazoa; phylum Arthropoda; class Insecta; order Orthoptera; family Tettigoniidae; genus Anabrus; species Anabrus simplex. Next base: position 190,688,233 of record NC_090266.1, read on the forward strand.
GATAGACAAATTCTCACCGGGCCCAACACCAGTTTATTTCCTCTTTCTGCATTTTTATAACTAAAACAAATGTGAGAGGTGAGAAAATTTAGTCTGAGCGACTAATGGGTAACGTGGATGTCATTTACAGTCAGTAATTAGTCTTTACTGTCTTACGTTCACTTCCTATTGCCAGGAGAGGCTGGTATGTACGCGTAACTCACCTTCAATGAGAGCGGACGAGGATACGTATTTACTTTTATAAAATGTTAGAAACATTGGGCTGGGAAGACTTGGGGGTGAGGAGACGGGAACTGAGAGTTATGTTCCGAGCAGTGATTAGAGATATGGCGAGGAAAGTCACTCGTAGACTGATATGCTTGTATGGAGTTTTTCGAAGGTAGAAAATTCATGATATGAAGATAACGTTAGAATTCAAGGGGACAAACTGGACCAAGTACTCGTTTATAGGAAGAGGAATTGGAAACTGAAATAATTTGGCAAGGGAGATGTTTGATATATTTTAAAATTCTTTGAAATCGTTACAGGAAATACTAGGTAAACAACAGATAGGTAATCTGCCACGTGGGACACAGCTATAAATACTGATTGCACTTCGATATGGATCCCTTCTTTAAGGAATTCGTTCAGCGTACATCTCCGCAGCTCACGATAATTCTGTCCTACTTAGTCATAAACTGCAGATAGCATCATGTCCATATATATTCCCTCGATGTGAACTCTGCCATGGCTTAGCGGTATGTATTCAATAGCTGCATACTTTAAGTGTTCCGGAATTGTAAACATTATGTTAGAGGTTGTTCCCCCTTTCCCAACGAGGCTGTCGATCTTGCGTACCGTTCACTTCAAAATAGTTGCGTTGCCACATGTGAATTGTTACCATTCAAGTCATAACTTTTAACTGTCTACACCTAAACACATCGAGATACAGGACAAATAGCCATTGATCATTTGTTCCGTCAATTATTTTCGATTTTTGAACAATCCATCGTCTTGTATTTTGAGCTATTAACCCTTTTTATCACTGAATTTCTTGTAATGTTGTACTATAACGGTGCCAGCCACAGGAATGAAACTTGCGACATTGCGGTCCTCTCATTAAAATCGTTTACTTGTGTTAATTCGATGTATCATTTACCTTCCACCCTCCATAACATGAAGTAGTTATGTAGAAGAAACATAAATATTGCCTGGATTTTGGTTTTGACCATTCGCACCTAATTTTTTACACATAATAACTGCAGTCCACAGAACTATTTACTTAAAACAGACTCGTCATGTGAGTTAAGAGGTTCATTTCACTTGTTCTCGATCTCTTCATCATTTATTGATCATCGCATTTCAACATCAACACGGTAAATTTCATTCACATTTTAGAAACTCTGGGCTGGGAAGACTTCGGGGTGAGAAGACGAGCTAACAGGTATGTTCCGAGCTGTTACTAGAGAGACGGCGTGGAAAGTCATTCGTAGACTCATGTGTTTGTATGGAGTTGTTCTAAGTAAGAAAATTCATGATATGAAGACAAAGTTGGAATTCAAGGGGACAAACTGGAGCAAGTACTCGTTTATGATTTATTTTGTAACCAAACACTAAATGATCCAAGGATAAATTGTGTCCCAAGAATTCTGATGTAAAAAACACATTCACAACCATTTCTAGCAGTTATTGCCAGTAAAGAAGACCTTTCGTTGTATCGACACCTGCGGACTTGTTAACACTGGTTAATATATCGAGAACTACCGGTTCTAGGGTCTGCTGCCTATTGAACCAACTGAATATTACCTAAAGGTAACGTGAAGATTGGCCTGGAGAAGGTGAGAAAAATATGGAGGAGAATCTCGCCAAGAACGGGCAACTGAAATTCACCGATTCATGGGAGGGATCATTAAACTTAGACTTCGGAGTCCCTTCAAAGTAGATTATAAGCGTTGGCAAACGAAATGAGATAGGCTTGGTGTGAAGAGCTATACAGAGCAAGAGTGCTATCGACACTTCAAAGTGCCAGGCATCGAACGTGTTGAATTGTTCCATAGTTTGTATCATTGTTAGTGAACGACACTCTTCACATTATATCATGTTTGATCTCACGAAACTGGGTTAATAACATTCACGCTTTGTCCGATAGTGTGTTAATGAATAAATACATAGTATTATTAATGCAGTTTCAGACTGTCATATCACCAAATAGGTCTTAAATACACTGTGTACAACTCACTTAGCAGTGGGTGGCAGTAACCAGAAGAAGAGAGTGACAGCCAATTAACACCATTAACTTATTCCCTAATGAAGTTGCATAAGAGAAGCTCTAGATATATAAGCAGCAGCGAAGCTTTTAACTGGCAACCAACATTTTATTTCCCCAGACTAACGGAACCACATTCATGGCAAAAAGTTCTCTGAAGGACTAATCCACTTACTTTCCTTACTGTTAAATGGAGAAATACATTTTCTATGAATCATAGATTGCATTACTACACAATGTTGTATTTCTATTAAAGATAATAAAATGAGAATATCGGGAGACGAATGAATGATTGTGGGGAAAACGTTCGGCTTACTATCATAGCGTTGTACTGACTAGTCTGTTTTAATTTTCTGTCCTAGGGTAATATTTCTCAAACACTCGTAAATTCGGAGACCTCTTATAGAAATACACTGACAATGATATTGGAGCCAAGTTAATTCCTGCGTTTTATAAGCTATATCTGGTGTTTCGTAACATACTGTATTTTTTATTCAAGTCCAAGTCACGTTTCATGGCTAAATGGCATGCTGAACGTTGGTCTCAGGGTTTCTGAGTTCGATTCCCAGAGTGGTCGGGGATTTTAAATTTCATTAGTTATTTCTTCAAATCTCAGTGATTACATTTCATTCTAGGTAGGCTGAATCCTCACAGGTGCGCAGGTCACGTTCGGCGTCAATTCAAAGACTTGCACACGACTTCTCCGGAGGCCATACCCCGTTATATTATTCTAGACCAATAAAAGCTATCAGAGAGGAAACAGAATTCACATCTCTCAGTTCAATTCGTAGTCTATTTGCCGCAGAGAGATAAAGCTGACATAATAATAATAATAATAATAATAATAATAATAATAATAATAATAATAATAATAATAATAATAATAATAATAATAATAATAACTTTGGAACGTGCGAAATGGTTGTGCGGTTAGGATCGCGTAGCTGCGAACTTGCATTCGAGAGATGGTGGGTTTGAATCCCACCGTGGGCAACACAGGATATGGTTTTCTGTGGTTTCCCATTTTCTCTACAGGCAAATGCTTGGATTGTACCTTAATTAAAGACACGGCCGCTACCTTCCTAATCCAAGCCTTTTCCCATCCTTGCGTCGCCTAAACCCTTCGCTGTGTTGGTGCGACGTTAAAGCACTAGCAAAAAGGAAAAAATAACGAAAGAAGATAATGTATATTAAACCTTGGGAAAACTACATTTTTAAGCTTACGTTAGGACGTAATTCTAACAAATTAGTTAACAAAATAGCACAAATACATTAACTTATACTTAATTATATAATAATAAAGATTCCTGATTAATTATTTTGAAAACTTTTGATCCAACCTTGAAGTAAGTCACTGTGTTGGTGCGACGTTAAAGCACTAGCAAAAAGGAAAAAATAACGAAAGAAGATAATGTATAATAAACCTTGGGAAAACTACATTTTTAAGCTTACGTTAGGACGTAATTCTAACAAATTAGTTAACAAAATAGCACAAATACATTAACTTATACTTAATTATATAATAATATAGATTCCTGATTAATTATTTTGAAAACTTTTGATCCAACCTTGAAGTAAGTCACAAGTCAACGAACTTAACCTATTCTTATGATTCAAAATAGATTCATATGTATAGTTAAGTTGCGTAAAGCTACTTAATATTATGGGCATCAAAGTTAATCAGGTACTCTAATCCTTGTGTAATGGTAAATTATGTACGTATTTAGAGAGAATTAGTCCAGTACTCCGTGTCGATGTGATTTCTCTACTTGTGCCTTACTAATTAATTGGTACTTGAATTTGCGAGTAGTAGTCGTGGCCTATTTGTTAGGTAAAAGTCCAACATTCACTCAGTGATGAGGAGAAGCAATCACAGAATACCACTTATATGTGTCTAAGATTTATAGGTGACTAGCAAGATACCCGTGCTTCGCTACGGTATTCTACTGATATTTATAATTGAATGCTTAACGTTTTATATGTAATCCTCCAAAATTCGCGAACTGACTCGTTTTCTGAGAGAATCCGCCAAAATTCGCGATCTGACTCGTTTTCTGAGAGATTACGGCATAGTTCCTCACATTTTTCAATCTTTCTTTCCAGCAATCGATTTCGTACTTCCAGGGCTAGGTCCAGGTATTCCACGCGGTCAGTACCCACTTTTTACGCCTGTAACATTTTACGTTTCTCAGATATTCCGTAGATAGAGTCTTTCGAAAAATTCACCCCAATTTGTCACTCCTGTTTAACCGCCATTAATTGAAAGAATACTTGCTTCTTTATTTTTAAAGTAGATCCCGAATACCAATTTTCAGCTCTGTAATATCTTCAGGTTTTGAAATATAAGTAGCCTCATTAAAGGCATTCAACCACTTTTTCACCCTTTTCCTCCCTTCCCATTGGGATTTTCCGAAAACAAAAAATACGTGTTTCTTTATTTTTAAAGGTGATTCTAAAATACCAATTTTTACATCTATAAACTTTAAAAGTTTTGGGATATAATACACTCATTTTAAAAATTCACCCCTTTTCACCCCCCCCATTAAATGGATTTTCCAAAAAAAAAATACGTGTTTCTTTATTTTTAAAGGAGATCCCAAACACCAATTTTCAGGTCTGTAATATCTTCAGTTTCTGAGATATAAGTATCCTCAGTAAAAACATTCAACCCATTTCCTCCCCCCCCTTTTCCCCCCTTCTATTGGGATTTTCCGAAAATAAAAAATACGTGTTTCCTTATTTTAAAGAAGATTCTAAATACCAATTTTTGCATCTGTAAACTTTAAAAGTTTTGAGATATAGATGCAATCATTTTAAAAATTCACACCCCTTTTCACCTTCCCATTAATTGGATTATCCAAAAACAAAAAATACGTGATTCCTTATTTTTAAAGGAGATCCTAAATGCCAATTTACAGGTCTGTAATATATTCAGTTGCTGAGATATACGTATCCTCATTAAAGGCTCTCAACCCACTTTTCACCCTTTTTCACCCCCTCCTATTGAGATTTTCCGAAAACAAAAAATACGTGTTTCCTTATTTTTAATGGAGATTATAAATACTAATTTTTACATCTGTAAACTTTTTAAGTTTCGAGATATAGACACACACATTTTTAAATTTCACCCCCCTTTTCACCCCCTTAGCGATGGAATATCCAAAAATCCTCTCTTAGCGAGCACTGACATCTTAATATGAATGTATTACCAAAATTTCATTTCATTATGTCCAGTAGTTTTGGCTCGGCGATGATGAATCAGTCAGTCAGTCAGTCAGTCAGTCAGTCAGTCAGTCAGGACAAGCTATTTTATATGTATAGATTAACGATCATAGTTGACATCCTCTCCAGCTGTGGAACCCCTAGCAACTAGGCAGATCTGTATCACATTTTTGAAACAAATGCACAAGCCCACTTTGACTTCATGCATACAATGAGTCCTGTAGCGGCACAAACTCCAACTGTTAGACAAGTGTCTTACAATATATGAACTCGAAGAAGACACTGACAGGTAAGAGTGATATGTGAAAATTATTTTACATTGCATCGATTAGAAATGAGGAGGCCATAAGGCAACGTCGTGAAATGTAATTTAAAATATCTAAGGGACATAAAAAATTATATAAATGTATGTGAAGAGGTAAAGGAGAACATTATAATAGCGTGTGTGAAAATACAGGATGGTCGGAAACAAGCTGAACCGAGTATATCGCCGTTACACCGTTGGTCATACTGATAAGTAATTTGATAAATTTACGTCGATATCTCGCGCCGTTGTCATTTTATCAGCTGCTGAATTTAACCAATCACATCGCTTTGCGGGCGAATTCAAATGGCCTGTACGAAGCGGTGTCGCTAAATCAGCTAAATCTGCTCGTGGCTTGGTCAAGCTTGAAAGTCATGCCGAGAGATGAGCATCAAACACTAACGGACTGTGGGTTTCAGCCAGTATCACCGTAGCATGCTGCTATTGGGCGAGCCTATCAGCAGGGAGGTCCTTGTTCAAGTCCCTCCCCTGGAGAAGTTTATTTCTTCTATTGGTCCAATCAAGCCGGTCATAAGCCACGTGCAGATTTAGCAACACCGCCTGGCATAGCCCTTCTGAAGTCGCGAAGCGATCTGATTGGCTAAATTCAGCAGCTGATGAAATGACTAACTGCGCGAGATATCTAATTATTTATCAGTATGCCCAACCCTCTAACGCTCATATACACGGTTCACGTAGTTCCTGACCATCCTGTATGTATCCTCATCAAACGGTACTTCCCATTTTCACACCAGGCAAATGCTGGGTCTACACCTTAATTAGGACCATGGCCGCTTCCTTCCCATTCCTAGGGCTTCTCTATCCCATCGTCGCCAAAACACATATCTGTGTCGGAGCGACGTAAAACAAATTCTAAAGAAAGTGTACTTCTGTAAGTAAGTTTGTTTTAATCTTTAAAGGAGTGAATGTTACCACCCAAATGTGTATGTCCCAAAGGGAAGCACAAGTGTCGACTCTCGTTTCTCTTTTCTCAATTTTTTTTTCGTCTAGGATTTGGACGGTGTGCGAGCAATGTCTCGCATACCACAATGATCTTCCGATCTATTATATTTCTTAAGACTGTTCACGCCTCTCAGCCGCACATGGATATGCAGTCCATCATAACAACTATCGCCAGTATTCATTTTCCTGTGCTAAATGTTTAAAGGAATATTAACCTTAAATGCATTATACTGTAGGGGAGTGTGTAAATGAAAATCCTCAGCCTGTTTTCAGTCATTCAACCGGATCAGGAATGGAATGAATTAATCCCCAATCTAGCGAGGATAGGAACTGTGCCGGTTACCGAAGCCTGTCGCACTCCTCTGGGACAACGATTAATGAAATGAAAGATGAAATGAAATGATATTGTAGAGTGTTGCTGGGATTAAATATGACAGGGAAAACCGGAGTACCCGGAGAAAAACCGTCCCGCCTCTGCTTTGCCCAGCACAAATCTCACATGGAGTGACCGGGTTTTGAACTATGAAACCCAGCTGTAAGAGGCCGGCCCGCAGCCACCTAAGCCAAGGAGGCTCGTAGGATTGCATAAATACTTGATGAAAATATACATTCCTATAGTGCGGTACAACAACGTCCATTTTCTTGTACATATTGATATACAAAAATGAATGCAACGAATCTTGTTCTGATGGTCTGCGTATCCATGTGTGGCTCGGAGGCGTGACCTGTCTTATGGAACATAATGGGCAGGAAGAACATTGTGGGATACGAGTTATTGCTCACACACCGTCCATTTTCCGAATTTAATTGCATTTTTTAATTTCCGATCATTAATGTTTACCTTCCTTCTAGTTACAAGGTAGTATGGGGATATCCTCTGTTTCACTGGGCCTCGTGCCCCATTAGGTTTCATTCTTAGGCACACTTTGTGCTATTCGGCATCCCCTCACAATTTGGTGTGCCGGCCTATTTTTTTTTTTATGTTGCTAATCTTTACTAATCTTTTGGAAGTTAACTTTGAATTGACCTGCAGTTGTAGCATGGGGTCTAGTCCGTTCATGTGTCTATTTCTGTTGGCTTCCCTGAAGATGAGAAGGACAAAGAGTTTGCATTAGAATTATTAGGATATGTGAAGGCTCATAGGCCTTGGAAATTGAGAATTCAATTTTTCATTGTTGATATACCTCTGAGGGCTGTCACACTGGTGCTATTCATTGTTGTTAAGAATGATCGATCAAACTTATTAAGTACTTATTCTGATTCATAAAAAAAAGGGAAAGAAAAAAGGATTAAGACTGTAGAAACATTAGCGTTTTCCATTTATGTGGTAATTTATTTGTCCTGACGTATGACCCTCCGATTCTTTACCCCATACCCTGTGGGCCACCATTAAAATAATACTGTAATTAATGACGCTTCATCGGCCACATAAAACATTTCTGTCACCATTTTCACCACTACTTATCAGTAAGGGGACAGTAAGGCAACATGATAGTTATTTAAATAATATTTTTTGTCACTGCCACTACAGACATTTAACAAACAGTAATTAGCTACCAAAATTGGTCAATGAATTTTTGTTCCATTAAGTCTGCTTTATAGATCCACGACTCATGCAAGCAGTGTACAGAAACAGTGGTCTAGTGCTCACAGGCATGTACGTTGGGTTGCCTATGAATACAAGTGCTATCTGTTTACACAGCATTTAACACGCGTTGAGTAAACAGAAACAATAGGAATTTTTAGGCGCGTAGATAAGGGTATATGCCTACCTACTGACACTGATAATTTTAGTTGGTGAGTCAAGATTTGGTTGATTATAATATATAACAAGACTCCATCAATTAGAGTAGTCACTACCGGGCGAGTTGGTCGTGCGCGTTGAGGCGCGCGGCTGTGAGCTTGCATCCGGGAGATAGTAGGTTCGAATCCCACTATCGGCAGCCCTGAAGATGGTTTTCCGTGGTTTCCCATTTTCACACCAGGCAAATGCTGGGGCTGTACCTTAATTAAGGCCACGGCCGCTTCCTTCCAACTCCTAGGCCTTTCCTATCCCATCGTCGCCATAAGACCTATCTGTGTCGGAGCGACGTAAAGCCCCTAGCAAAAAAAAAAAAAAAAAGAGTAGTCACTAAAGTCGAAGGAACAGTGCCATGTGATCCCTTCTTCTTCATCTGCTTCATTAATTTACACTCAGTCTATGATAACAAACCAGTGTTTCACACGAGTAAGCGAAATTTTCTACGAAAAAATGAAAAAATGATGGGAATATTATTTTACGGTAAATAAGAATGATTTCACAATTCGTGTTAGCAGCGGCAATTTTGGGTAGTGGACGCAATTACTATTCTGATACGGAGCAGGAAACTGAACAACCTTGTGGGCTGTATTATCAGCCAATGAACTTATATAGCTTATATAGCTAAATATATCTAACTTCCTTATGCTTATACAACTACGTCACAAAATATTTACTCAAATCTGTTTCTCATATTTTCGATCCCATTACTTTTCATAACACCAATTTCAATTCAAAATCAAGTAAGTGAGTCCGATGAAGCAAGTTTTTCCTGTTCCTTAATTTAAAAATATATCCCTTCTCATCTACATAACATATACCTATTTATTTCTAATTCAGTTTACCAATTTCTCTTTCAGTGTTTGCGTACAGTAATACATACCGGATTTTCTGTATGTTCTTCCCCGCTATACCAGCTATCGCCTATGCATCAAATTCGTAGTATTAGATTCTACGCACACACCTTCAGACGGGAGTTTCTAATTCCTACATCTATTTTGTCCTACCTCTTACCTAGAAAGTTATCCTTATTACCAAACCAAACCCCATGTCACTACAGCCCTTGAAGGGCCTTGACCTACCAAGCGACCGCTGCTCAGCCCGAACGCCTGCAGATTACGAAGTGTCGTGTGGTCAGCACGACGAATCCTCTCGGTCGTTATTCTTGGCTTTCTAGACCGGGGCCTCTATTTCAACGTCGGATAGCTCCTCAATTCTAATCACGTAGGCTGAGTGATCCTTCAACCAGCCCTCAGGTCCAGGTAAAAATCCCTGATTTGGCCGGAAATCGAACCCGGGGCCTCCGGGTAAGAGGCAGGCACGCTGCCCCTACACCGCGGGGCCGGCTTATCCTTATTACATGCCACATTATTCTTGTTTATGCAAACACAGCTCATTTTCATACATTGGAATTACTCATTTAATATTTAGTCTTCAAGTCAAGTATTACCTACATCATACCTTTTTATTCCGCCGTATTTCATTGCTTATTTATCGTTTACGGTTATTCCTTTTATTCTCAGTAATCAGGAATGAGTCAACATACATGATCTCCATAAAACCCTCTAATTAGAAAATATGAAATATACACTTATATACATAGGCCTATATTAACACAAAAATATGTGGAAGGGGTGCACAGCAGTAGCGTAGCCAGGATCGGCCGATGAGGTGGAGTTTGTAGTTACAAAAATGTGGTAGAACACAATGAAGGTGCATGCATGATTTTTCATTACATGAACACTGATATAAGTGAATTACAGATCCGTTGATTCTTCTTTGTACAACCATGTCTCTGAACGTTAATTTAGTTCATTGTTTTCCTCAGTTTCTGTTTACTTTCTTTTGTAAGAATTGTATGGGGGGTGGTTCAAGCCCCTCCCGTAACCCCCCTTGCTACGCCCCCGGTGCACAAAGTATCCCAAAGCTCAGAGCTATATTAAATCTATATAAAACCTCGATGGGAAATTAAAAACATATGATCATACGATAAACCAATACCCTGACCGACTTTATGGAACACTTTTTGCTTTGCATCAAAATTGAGGATGTACGCACTTTGATTCGCATTCATACTATACATACACCACATACATACATACATACATACATACATACATACATACATACATACATACATACATACATACATACATACATACATACATACATACATACATACATACATACATACATACATACATACATACATACATACATACTGTATCAGGAAATGATTGTGGGGCCAGAGCATGGGAAGGATCTCAGGTAGTGTTCGGTTTCTTATTGGAGCAGGTACAGAGATGGATAGTATCGCAGGGCGAATAATAGATGGTAAAACTTTTTGACAGAATTTATTATAAATATTCACACAAAAATCACCCTGCAATTGGAATTTCAAACTCAAATTTCTAGCCAATATTTTCCAAAAGGTGCAAAATAAAAGATCGATGTTATTTTCTTCTGAGACGTCTATCTGCTTCGGAATATCCAAAATAAATATCACTCTTTTATAGGGATCATATACACTCTACAGTTCATCTAATATGAATTCAAATACAAAAATATCACTTTGCACCTTGAATTTCATCAAGTTCATCACTTATGGTGCTGACCTACAGTCTTTCTAATATTTTGAACACAAAATGAACACACACTGTCATGAATAATGTGATAGTTTAAATGAAAATATTTGATCACTTGCTGTATGTCTCTACAGTTCATTCAAGTTGAAAAATAAACTAAAGTAGTGCATTTGCAAATCCTAAAGTTCATCTATGTGAAATTAATTCTATTTATGAATGATTTTGAAAAGGAATTTACAGATTAAAAGCAAGATATGAACCTTTATTGAATTATTGCAAATTACAAGCTGAAATTTACACGGAGCACTTGTTGAGCACTGTAATTAACTGAGTGCCTTGTTAAAAGTCAGTCAGTAGGATTATTCACTCAGAATATGACAAGATCAGCTGGAATCTGCTTACAAGTGTCGGTGTTGTGCTGTACTGCGGCTCGGTGCTTGGAACATTCCCCAGCGTGCAACCAAGGCTCGAACTCAGCAACGGCGACGCGTTTAGTGAAGATACCACGTTAATCTCCCTCGTTGACGTCCCTCGATGGGTACCATAACAGAAGAAACCACCTAAAACCCACGTTGGAAAAGACGTTTGATGCAGCAGAATCTCACAGCACTTTGCCAAGGTTTCCGTTGTTCTTTGAGGTAATGTCGGAACACGGAAAGTTCATATGGCACTATAGATTTCTCAGATATCACTAGAATTGATAAAATACACCGACAGAGGTTGTAATGCACATTTCTATTTTCATATTAGTTTTACGGTGTTGAATTAGAATTCACAGTCCATGCTACCGTATGGTTTGTAAGTCTGGTTAATGGAGAAGGTACTTACAATCGTTTTCGCGACGTAAAACACAGTTTATATATACACACAGTTGACGGAATTAATATTTAACACTGTCACAGTTCATAATTGTCAATAATTATGTCTGAGGTTCGAGCGTAGAATAATAATCACAGTCCATAAGCACTTGAAAATGTTATTAACAACAGTCTCTACAACAGTCTCTGACATAATATTGTTCATGGATTAAGACGATTTTAAGGCTGGATTTACAACACACGAGTCTGTACTACTTAATATTGTCATAAAAAGTTCTTAATGTTCACAGAGTTTCTCGTAATATGGAGTGAAAGATCGAGAAAATGCACATAAAAATAGTCAATTCTAGCCCTGTTATTGGAGGAATGTCTAGTGAAATAATGTCTCATACAGTTCACAATAGTGCTATTGTAGGAGAAATACGTCTCAGAATGATTGAAATGGTCTCAAATTAAGGATTTTAATTCACCACACGCAATGACTTAGAATATTATCACAGTTCAAAAATACTGTTCAGAATTACGTGAAAATGGTAAAGTTCACAATGTCGTACACTGATAAATGAAATACTTGACAGTTCAATTCACAATTTCTATTATAGCTTCACTCAGATAACACACTTCTGAATATTATCTAACGGCGATTTAGTCGGAGAAACTTTTAGAATATTTCCTTCGTCGCGACGCGGCAGAAACTTTACTAGCGACGACTTCGTACTATTTTCAAAGCGTTCGAGTGTGTCCACAATGTCCTCGCGGATCGCGACGGAGCATTCTGTCCTTCTTGCAGAACACACTTACGGCACACTTACTGCACACTGGCCATAACCTTGGTTCACTGACCTATTTATACCTATCTACGAACAGCGCTCGGAATCAGAAGATGAAGGGGTGATAATTCCTTCCAAACTTTAACTTATTATACTTCGAAAACCACTGGACGGATTGATCTCAAAACTGCAGGGTTTCACTTACAGAATATTGGCTACAATTCACCTTGGTCTCATGTTAATTGGTCCAGGCGTTAAAAAGTTCATAAAATAATTTTCGAGAGAATTCTGAAGGGGAGGGAAGATACAGGCAGTGGTGACGTCACTTAACCTTGCTCGACTTGCGCTCTCCCTCCCGCAGCGCAGTGAGAACGAGAACATTCTCTCATACGGCTGTTCATGCATCGTAACTTAACTGTACGCTTATAAATAAAATTTATAACTCGTATGTGCCAGGGCCTATGCCTTCTTGGTACAATACATACATACATACATACAAACATACATACATACATACATACATACATACATACATACATACATACATACATACATACATACATACATAATTACATATCATAATTACAACACACATTTCATCATTGGCTATATCCCGGCCAGGTTGGGGATTTTAACTATGTTTGGATAATTTCTCTGATTCGGTGCTGGGAGTTTGTGTTCGTCTTAATACATAGTTCTTCAGTCACCAACATCATATCACATCAAACAACCAAGTACTACCGAAACACGAAATAGCGAGTACTTCACCCCAATCAGGTTTGGTGTCAGGAATTGTATCCGCCCGAAAGGTATCCGTGGACTTAGGCAAGTCCAAATGCAGTGCTAGCCCCGAGTAGTCAGGAAAGGAATGAGGAAAAAATGAAGACACGCTTAATTATATTCTCTTATACACTAAGTTAGAGATCATAATTTCCTAGCTAGCTTATTGTGCAAATGAGTGTTCACCTTTTTAATCCTATTCTAAACTTCGCAATCCTTCTGTATTACATTCTCACAGCTTATTGCGCTGTTCTTTCTACTTACATAATATCACTCATAAGTACTGCATTTATCTATTTGTTTGATGGACAGGGAAACGTTCATCTATGAATCAGTATTTATATCAGTCTACATTAGCCCTTCAAATACATCAGACGATACCAATTCCCAAATCAAACATTTCCTCTTCGGTTATGCATTGGGCGATTTATGAAAGGATATTCTTCTGGGCCTATATTTCTTTTCAGATTGGCAATACACAATTTGTACAGATTTCAAGACAAATGATACATGGAAACACGATTGTTGATAGATCCTGGGGAGAGGGTTGAAATGTCAAGTTGTCATAGTACATATCGTCGCTGCCGGGGCAAAACCTCCATTGGGAAAGTTAGAACTTTGGCCGGTAAGGTTCTGTCGTCTATGGTGCAATGTTGTGTGAATATTGTTAAGGCATTCTCGCTCTTCATAATATATGAGCTGCGGGTCAGTATATCTCCAAAAATAATATCACATAGGAGGTTTTGTCCCGGCAATGACGATGTATCAAACCCCGCATTACATTTATTATTACGTACAATATATTCTGTCCATAGCAGATAATTTTTGTGTATGCTGTATGAAAACAGTATTTTGTTAAATCGAGGCTAACTATAACCAGGAAAGCATGAGTCATTGGAGAGGACGCAGAACTCACCGACTCTCGGGCATAGCAAGTGCTTGGATGTGATCCTCATAGCGAGCCACCTGTAAGCGCGGGAATTCTCTCTCTCTCTCTCTCTCTCTCTCTCTCTCTCTCTCTCGCTCTCCGGATTGGACAGCACCTACGCACGCTATGTACGTCATGACAATTTGGAGGGTCTGAAGGCCCATATAAGCGTTTAGCTATCAATGGATTATTACAAATTGTCTATTATCAAGCGTACATTGGCAAGTGTACTTTGTCCAGTGTACAATATCTTTTGTCTGTAGTAAATCGTCTACGGTCTGTTGACGATTTTATATCGTCCTCAGAATATTATCAGTTGTCTGTTGTACTTTATTCATGGTCTGTCTGTAGCCCAGTATCTGTTGGATACTGTCTGTAGGTTGATATCTTGTATGTGTTGTTGAACTGCTACAGAGTACGGTCTGGTTTCAAGGTGTAGATGAATCTTGTAAAAGAAACGTGCGTTTTTGCGAAGTGAACAGTATGATTATAATAGTGCTAAACCCACTTAATCGTCGCCATAAGACCTATCTGTGTTGGTGCGACGTAATGTCACTAGCAAAAGAAAAACCACTCAAAGCAAACAAACACAGAAACATTCTTCATTTTACCTCAGGTATTTCTGCGGTCACTGGAGGCATACAGGCTCATTTTTTTTTGGTTTGGGGTTTAAGGCAGGACGTCATGCAATATTTGATATGAAAATCTCACTGAGGGTTGCTAGCGTGCTTGTTACAGAGGATTTATGAAACGGATATGCCTTGACGTCAATTTAAATGTTAGCTTATTTCAGGTCATTGTGAAGGCTTTATTTAAGGCATTTAATCTTGATACAATTCGCACCAGTTTAAACGTTTCCAGAAGGCTAGGTAAGACTCGCAACGGACTTACCAATACACAGACTGATGTACATGCCCTGGGCGAGAAGAGAAAATTTAATGTGTTCTGCTTTTGTGGATGACGTTATGCTGTATTAAATGAGTTGCAAGATTGTGAGTGACTACAATTGGGGCTAGACAGTGTTGTGAGACGGATAGCGGGCAATGGTATGTTAGTAAACGGGACGAAAAGTTGTAAAATTCACCAAGAGGAAGAGTCCCCTCAGTGTTGATGTGTGATAGTTCCTTATGGGGTCACTCTATGTACCTAGGTTACAAACCTATTCACATGGTTTTGAGGGTATTTAGAGAACGTACTATGAATATAAAAGATAGGGCGTATAAGTCTTCGTATGGCCCCAATTAGAGTATGGTTCCGGTGTATGGGGTCGACACCAGGAATACTTCATAGTAGAACTGGAAAAGATCCTAAGGAATATCAGATAAGGAAGTAGTGTAACAAAAATATTGCAAAATTTGGGCTGGGAAGACTTAAGAGTAAGGATAGTAGGTGCTCGACTAAGCGTTTTTTTTACAATTGGCTTTACGTCGCACCGACGCAGATAGATCTTATGGCGACATGGGGCACAGGAATGGGCTAGGAGTGGAACGGAAGCCGCCGTGGCGTTAATAAAGGTACAGCCCCAGCATTTGTCCGGTGTGAAAATGGGAAACCACGGTAAACCATCTTCAGGGATGCCGACAGCGGGGTTCGAACCCACTATATCCCGGACGCAAGCTCACAGATGTCCGCCCCTAACCGCACAGCCAACTCGCCCGGTTGGCTAAGTTGTATGTCCCAACCTGTCAATAGAGGGGTGGTGTGGGATGACATTAGTGGACGAATAAGTTTGAGGGGAGCTTTAGAAATTGGAAAAATCATAGTATGAAGATAAGTTTGGAATTCAAGAAGAAAAATTTGGGCAGATACTTGTTTATAAGACGAGGAGTAAGAGACTAATGGAGTTTTGCATGTGAAATGATCGATAAATTCACAGTCCTTTGAAAACAATTAAGGAAACGCTAGGAATACATCTGATAGGGAATCTGTCACCTGGGCGACAGCCCTAAACGCAGATCATTGATTGATTGATTGATTGATTGATTGATTGATTGATTGATTGATTGATTGATTGATTGATTGATTGATTGATTGATTGATTGATTGATTGATCGATTTAAATTCGAGTGATCAATTTTGGTGAAATGTGGCGGCCAAGTTACGGCCATTTTGGATTATTATGATTACTTTATTCATTCAACGAAGTTCAAGTAGAATTAGTTGTTAAATTTACAGATGATGCCCAACTGGGGGCAAGAAAAGTCATCAAAACTACAATGCGTTACTTGTCTGTAACTTGCACTGTTCTGGAACAAATTATATTTTAATAATAAAGTAATGTTATTTGTTTTACGTCCCACTAACTACTCTTTTACGGTTTTCGGAGACGCCGAGGTGCCAGAATTTAGTCCCGCAGGAGTTGTTTTACGTGCCAGTAACTCTACCGACACGAGGCTGATGTATTTGAGCACCTTCAAATACCACCGGACTGAACCAGGATCGAACCTGCCAAGTTGGGGTCAGAAGGCCTGTGCCTTAACCGTCTGAGCCACTCAGCCCTGCAAAATAATATTTTATTTAGCGTAAATTGTAATACAGCGGCTGTGTATGCCTACTGTCTCTAGTTGTGTGCGTGCCGGAGGAAGTTTTATCCCGCTATTGTACGTCCAACTTCAAGACTCCGCAGTAAACAACAGTTAAAATATAATCGCCCTTCCTTGCTCTTTAGCAGATGGCCGGGCGAGTTGGATGTTTGGTTAGGGGCGCGCGGTTGTGAACTTATATCCGGGAGATAGTGGGTTCGATACCCACTGTCGGCACCCCTGAAGATGGTTTTCCGTGGTTTCCCATTTTCACACCAGCATCCTTCCAACTCCTAGGCCTTTCCTATCCCACCATCGCCATAAGACCCTATCTGTGTCGGTGCGACGTAAAGCCACTAGCAAAAAAAATCTTTAGCAGACGAGCGATATGGTACAATAAACGTATGGCCTAATGTACACAGTATTATCAAAGGTACATGATACCCAAAAGGAATGTCCATACGCGAAATGAAATGTTTATATCCATTAAAAGGATTTAACACTGAACGCATTAACAATTTAACCTTTCAAAGCGTAATCCCATTGTATTCACTAAATCCATGTTCATTGAAACATTCCATATTAAAATGAATTTAAATGTAAATTGTCATGTTCGAAAGGCAATACCTTAATGAGAACTCACGTGGATCATTCTTCAATCAATCACTACTGATCTGCATTTGGGGCAGTCGCCCAGGTGGCAGATTCCCCGTCTGTTGTTTTCCTAGCCTTTTCTTAAATGATCGCAAAAAAATTGGGAAATGTATTGAACATCTCCTTTGGTAACTTACTCCAATCCCTAACTCCCCTTCCTATAAGCGAATATTTGCCCCAATTTATCCTCTTGAATTCCAACTTTATCTTCATATTGTGGTATTTCCTACTTTTAAAGACACCACTCAAATGTATTCGTCTACTGATGTCCTCCCACGCCATCTCTCCGCTGACAGCTCGGA
Organism: Anabrus simplex; assembly: GCF_040414725.1. Taxonomy (NCBI): domain Eukaryota; kingdom Metazoa; phylum Arthropoda; class Insecta; order Orthoptera; family Tettigoniidae; genus Anabrus; species Anabrus simplex. The sequence goes on from NC_090266.1 coordinate 190,706,124, forward strand.
ACATACCACTTAGTCAAGCAGCTCGTCTCCTTTCTCCCAAGTCTTCCCAGCCCAAACTTTGCAATATATTTGTAACGCTACTCTTTTGTCGGAAATCACCCAGAAAAAATCGAGCTGCTTTTCTTTGGATTTTTTCCAGTTCTTGAATCAAGTAATCCTGGAAAGGGTCCCATACACTGGAACCATACTCTAGTTGGGGTCTTACCAGAGACTTATATGCTTTCTCCTTTACATCCTTACTACAACCCCTAAATACCCTCATAACCATGTGCAGAGATCTGTACCCTTAATTAACAATCATATCTATGTGATTGCCCCAGTGGAGGTATTTTCTTATATTAAACACCTGGGTACTTACAATAATCCCCAAAACGAACTTTCATCCCATCAACTCAGTAATTAAAACTGAGAGGACTGTTCCTATTTGTGAAACTCACAACCTGACTTTTAACCCCGTTTATCATCATACATTGCCCACCGTCCATCTCACAACACTATTGAGGTCACACTGCAGCCGCTCACAATCTTGTGACTTATTTATTACTCTGTACAGAATAACATCATTTGCAAACAGCCTTATCTCTGATTCCACTTCTTTACACATATCATTGATATATATAAGAAAACATAAAGGTCCAAAAATACTGCCTTGAGGAATTCCGCTCTTAATTATTACAGGGTCAGATAAAGCTTCGCATACTCTAATTCTCTGAGTTCTATTTTCTAGAAATATAGCCTCCAATTCAGTCACCCTTTTTTATAGTCCAATAGCACTCATTTTTGCCAGTAGTCTCCCATGATCTACCCTATCAAATGCCTTAGATAGGTCAATCGCAATACAGTCCATTTGGCCTCCTGAATCCAGGATTTCTGCTATATCTTGCTGACATCCAACAAGCTGAGCTTCAGTGGAATAACCGTTCCTAAACCCAAACTGCCTTCTGTCAAACCAGTTATTAATTTCGCAAACATGTCTAATATAATCAGAAAGAGTGCTTTCCCAAAGCTTATATGCAATACATGTCAAACTGACTGGCCTGTAATTTTCAGCTTTATGTCTGTCACCCTTTCCTTTATACACAGGGGCTACTATAGCTACTCTCCATTCATTTGTTATAGCTTCTTCAACCGAACAATAATCAAATAAGAATTTTAGATATGGTATTATATTCCAACCCATTGCCTTTAGTATATCCTTACAAATCTCATCAATTCCAGCTGCTTTTCTAATTTTCAACTTTTGTATATTACTGTAAATGTCATTGTTATCATAGGTAAATTTTAATACTTCTTTAGTATTACTCACCTCCCCTATCTGGACATTATCCTTGTAACCAACAATCTTTACATACTTCTGACTGAATACTTCTTTCTTTTGAAGATCCTCGCATACACACTCCCCTTGTTCATTAATGATTCCTCGAAAGTCCTTCTTTGAACCTGTTTCTGCCTTAAAGTACCTATACATAACCTTCCATTTTTCACTAAAATATTTATGACCACCAATTATACTTCTTTGGAAACATTAAACTTTTTTACAGCAGATTTTCGAAATATTCTCTGCTAGTGTTACAGTAAAATATTCTCGGCATATTCGGAGAAAATGTTATTCTGCCCGGCTCACTACCTCCTGGTTTTGACGTGATGGCTCGAGCAGGTAAAAACACACATTGCCGTAGCTCGTATAACTTTTCCATTTCTCCGTGATGCGCTTTATTTTTCCCATGCCCCCAAATGGAGAACGGCCAATGCATCACTGCATGTAGGCTTCGCCCATGGTGGCTGTGCACTGTGTTGGCAATGCTCGGGGGTGCTCCATTATTGCAAAACCTCTTTTGCCGTCTGGTGTTCAGTGGAATATCCTCTTGCCGTTTCGGAGCCTGTATTCCAAAAAATATTGATAGGACACGCCAGTCCTTCTTTGAGGTTATACTACAGACCATGATAATGCCTCCCAATATTCCTGTCTAAACATTACTCCAAAGTTAATAACCGAACTTGGTGATTGTAATGCCGCACAGCAAGTGGATTTTTCTCTTATTACACATGCGCGTTAAGAAATTTGAAGATACAAATTCTAATAAAGGAGGCCTTTTCTGTGAACAAAACATGATGCACGAATTCAGCGGGTTGACGAACAAGCCATTCTATAGAGGCTATACGAAGTGCATAATCTCTCTCCGATAGGTGTTGTGCAGGCTGCAGATGGTACGGGTTTAGCAGGTCTTCCTTTTCTGTTCTTCGGATGGTCCAAGCGGTCACTCATTCCATTGCCACGATGTGGTGACTACATTTGCAGGAATTCCAGTCAAAAATTTTTAATATGCGTTCCTTTGTTTAACAGCAAGTCAACCATAATTACAGATGGACGTTAAGTTTTCCCATGTCTACCATTGTCTTCACAGCTGCTGGAGCCCTTTTTTAATGGAAATCGTACATCGCACACCTAAGCGGCATAAATAGCACTGTAGTGTAATTCGCAGTAATATAAAGTCATGTCCAAATATTCCCTCGCTGTAACTGTGCCATGGCTTGGGGTATCTACATCCTCGTCCGTTAGACAAGTTATTCATGCTGAGGATGTCAACACACATCGCCGACCTCTCTCCGCCTCTCAACGTCCCGACTCGCTGTCATTGAACTCGTGCGAGGCACACATCCCGTTCACTGTGTCGTTATACGTTCTGTGGCTAATCGCTTGAAGGTATAGACGTTGTCAGCGATAGTCGGACGATGTAAACAAGCACAGGTTCACTTGTCTTCTGCAGGGGACGGAGTAACTACTCTTCCTCATTCAGTGATAGACAAGTTATATCGAAACTAGTATGGGTCGAAAGCTCTCACAAGTCAACAACTACTAACCAAGAAGAGAGTTCACTGATCCCCATAACCCCTGCAGCAAGCAAGCGAACCTGATTTTGTTTACATCACCCGGCCATTGTTGACGACGTCTGCATGATAAAGCGACCCGTTAACCATAAATTTAGATACTTCAACCTATGCATTTTTACAGTCATTTAATACGTAACGGTACAAACTATAGAGAGGTTTAGTGTGACATTCTCATCCTTCACCAAGACCTCTTAACAGTCTAGTGTCCGTACGTCACTTGCCTTTCAACTTTTATTATGAACCGACATTTCAAGCCAACTACAGAGCGTGATTAATGCTACCTGGTTCACAGATTATAATAAAATTTTCCATTTGCTGCCTAACCTTACATAACCAGTTACAGAGTTCTATTAAAATATACTGATATACACTACGTAAAAACCGAAGTCATATGTAAATTAATGATCAATATATTTCTGAAAATCAGAATCGCTCAATATATTATAACCAAGTGTATCAACATAATTGACAGACTTTACACAACGTGCTGAGGCATTGTGACGCAGTTAGTTTCGATCGCATTAGTACAAGTAATTGTTTCAAAATGGCTGATAGTGACATTTCGTCACAGTAACGGATAATCATTTAACTCCTTTTCAAATAAGAAATTACTGCAACTCGAATTCACCACAGACTTCGATATGCACATGCAGACAAGTACATAGCACTGGCACTGTTAGAAGTTGGGTGAAATATTTCAAAGGTGGAAACATGAGCTTCCAAGATCAACCTCGTAGCGGTCGTCCACGAACTTCCGCTACGAAACGCAACACTATTGAAGAGGATAGACGCACCGCTGTTCATAGAATTGCAGTAAAATTTACAGCTAAATCACAGTGTGGTTCAGGAAAAGTTTCCAAGATTAGCCTATTGAAAGGGTTGTAACCGCTAGATCCCACGTTCATTGAGCGAAGACCACAGAGTTCAGAGAAAATCCATAAATAAAAACGTTTTCAGAGATGTTCAAAATAAAATTATTGTTACTGAAGGGATGTGACATATCACGCTGACAACGTGTCACCTCGTAATGTGCAGGCCGTCGGGCTAGGCAGTGGCTGCTTCGTAGATAAAGGCCCATCGCGGCCGTAGGGTCTGTTTTATTTACTACTATAGATTATGAAAACTATTTACATCATATTAAAGGGGAAACATACGGGAGAGCTTGGAAAGGAAATATCGCTATTTATCAAGAAGAGAGGTTACAGATACGATGGAATCTGCTGGGAATGTTTTGCGATCGCCTTCTAGAATACAGAGAGGAGTGTTCTGGTTGAATTTCCTGAACCTGGTCGAAACAGTAATGCTCACTATTATGTCCAAAACTTTCACAAGCACCGAAGTGCGTTGTGCAATAAACACCCTTCAACATGCGCGCCCTCCTGTACTCACTTCATTAAACAGGATATTGGAAAAACGGGGTGGAAAACTCTTCCACTCTCTAACTACATCTTTGACATGGCACATGACGACACGGTGAAGTGCATCAATGCCTACGGACTGCTGTAATGGATTTCTAACTGAAGAGTATCTTCAAGCTTGCAGAATGGCGAACAAATACGTAAAAGGAAAGCGAGATTATCGTCGTTACCTGGTCAAACCCTTCTATGTGATAACATTTTTGGAGATATACTGACCCGCAGCACATACAATATTAAGAGCGAGAATGCCTTGACGATATTCACATAATATTGCACCTTAGACAACAGAACCTTACTGGCCAATGTTCTAAGCTAAAATAATTCACATAGGATGATTTGTCCCGGCAGCGAAGTTATGTTAAAGAGCGAAGAATTTTTTATAACATTTTAGTGCAGGGATTCTCAAACTTTTATTAGGTGGTACCCATGACACAGGGCTAAAAGTTCAATGTATCTCCACGAAAAAATCCCTGAATGTTTGGTTTAAAATATATGAGTACCAGACGAATTATTAAGGCATTTTATTGATTATAAGCCATTCTTTCAAATACACGTCGTAAATAAGAAGAGATTGTGAAATTAAATACACTTTCACAACACATCACAAAAATTTAAAAGTTTGTTTCTGTATGAAAGTTTCATAAAACGCTAGATTTTAAATTAATAAATAAGGATGAAAATGTTTCCATCTTAATTCTGGAATTCAGACATTGCGAACCAAAATTTTTTTAACGGGATGTGTGTACCTGTATGGGCTGACAGAGTTTTCTGATGTGTCGTAGTACAGGTGAAATTTTCAATGGAACCGTGTCTTCATATAATCATATGTACATATTTAACTTTCTTCTTATTTATTTTCATATTTCCATTTTTCTTCACCTTTTCTCTTAAGGCTGCTTGCATACCCCACTAAAAGTCTCAGGCGTTTCTCCTGGGGTACGCGTACCACAGTTTGAAAACCACTGGCGCTTTCCAGTAATAATAATAATAATAATAATAATAATAATAATAATAATAATAATAATAATAATAATAATAATAATAATAATAATAATAATAATAATAACGCCGGTTCGTTGGTAGTTAGTTTTCCAACGCTCCTAGAACTTATGTCGGGCCGATGACCTGGATGTTTGGCCCCGTTAAACAACAAGCAAGTGGAACTTATGTCACTCATTCGTTAGATAAGTTATTATTGCGAAGCACTTTATTTCAAAGTAAGCTAGGAAATTAGCATCTTTTAAATTTCTACCTTCTCCATTTGGTCGTTGGAGACGTTTTATTTACTGCGTCCACCTCCATAATATATAGGCTATCACTATTACCTGCCGTCCTCGGAGGAAAGGGTTCGATTCCAGGTACTGTCAGAGAAGGGAAATTGCAAGAGGGCTTATATGTAGTTAAAAAAAGAAGCAAGCAGCTGACCTCCGCTGGGGGTGTGCCTGAAAACAACTGCATCACTTCCGGAGGAGGATATGAATTTCAGTTTTGCATTACTTTCAGTCCGCGTTTCCTCTGTTTATTAGTTTTGTGGGTACTGTAAAATATTTTAACCATACGAACATTTACAATATATCGCATTATTTGATCTAACTGCCTTTCTAGTTAATTATGGGTTTTCCTAGGTTTCAGATTTGACTCTTTCGTTGTTTTTCACACCAAAACAAGTAGGTCTTATATTGATGATGTGATAGGAAAGATTTAGGATAGGGAAGGAAGTGACGGTGATCTAAATTAGGGTACAGTCCAGCATTTACCTGGTGTGAACATTGGAAACCAAAGGAAAGCGTCTTCAGTGCTACCGGCAGTGGGGTGCGAACCCACCATCTCCCGAATGAAACCGCACAATACCGGTACCTCAGTACAGTAGATTTTTTGGCATTTAAAGGAATATTTTCAGGACAAAATTCTTGAACTTTGATGTCTATTTAGATCGATATCCTTGAACGCACCCTAAACATATTGCAATGTTAAGTATTTTCCTGTTAGAAATAGGATGATTTTAAGTAAAACTCATTTGACGGAATAAATTTGTGTGAACGAAGTTTATAAGCATGTTGAATTAAAGTACATTCTAAAATCAATACTTCAAGACTTACACAACTTGGTATCATTACGGTTAAAAAAGATACTGCTGCAGTGTCAGCAACGTACCTGTAACCATTCTAATATTCTGTGCCCTTATCAGGCTGTAGCAAGCAATTTCTTTATACACAAATGTGAAAGTAAGAAAATATGTTAGGAACTACCGCCTGATAGTAATACATATATTGACTTCTGAAAGTAAGAATAAAATTAGTGAAAACGTATTAATCAGCGAAAAATATATCATTCAGAGACGTGTAAATCACACGCCGCGATGACTCAACTACAGACATAACAGTTAACAGTTCAATTCAATTTTAAATTCAAACAAGACATTTACTTGAACGGTTGAATTAAAAGACACATAATTTTCATAAATAATACATAGAAGAATACATTACTTGTTTTCACATGTCCTTCAAATTTCAACTTATTTTTGGCCAGTGTTTGAAAGTCGCACTAGCACATCGAATATTTTCCGCGATGGAAACATGGTAGAGATCAAGGATTGGCAAGTTAACGGCAAGGCGCAGCCCTAGAATTTTCATGGTGTGAGATTGGGAAACCAAGGTAAACTCTCTTCAGGGGCAGCTGAAGGTGGGATTCGAACCCACTATCTCCCGAATGTAGGCTCACAAGCTGCGCGATCGTAATCGAATGGCCAACTTGCTAGGTCAAACAAATATCATGTTAACTTCTGTTTACTAAATTATAACCACAACCCATGCTGTTTTCAGCATGTTCAAATTACTCACATTTGTCACGAATGACGAATTTGTAACCAGAGAATTGTGCCTATAAATCTCAATTACTTAATATGATGATATTAAAGTGTAATTTTAAGAATAACTACATCTATAAGAATCAATTAGCCACTTATTCTGACTGTCGAAGAACCCATATTTTCGAAGAACACGCCTTGTAAATGACTTCAGCCACACTATATTAACATGTTAAGTCTCCAAAACTCAGTATTTCTGTAAGAGTTGGCCAAAACAAAATATCAACAAGAAAATTAGTCACTGATTCAATAACCATGATTGCCGGGCTGAGTGGCTCAGACGGTTGAGGCGCTGGCCTTCTGACCCCCAACTTGGCAGGTTCGATCATGGCTCAGTCCGGTGGCATTTGAAGGTGCTCAAATACGACAGCCTCATTTCCGTAGATTTACTGGCACGTAAGAGAACTCCTGCAGGACTAAATTCCGGCACCTCGGCGTCCCCGAAAACCGTAAAAGTAGTTAGTGGGACGTAAAACGTATAGCATTAAATTAGTACCCATGAGATGTAACAATACTCTCTGTTCGGATCCGAGGACAGTGCAATTATTTTAATATTATAGTCAGTTTACTCAGTTTACTATTATTATCAGTCGAAGTTCCTCTTATATTATCTGTTGTTATGTTTTCAGATATCCTGATAGCTAGTCATCAGCTGATACTGTGTGGTCATTATTCTTCTGCATATCGATGGTTTTATTTTGAAACCTCGTAGGTCACAATGCTTTTCCTATCCGTTGTATTCCTTAGGTCTGGTCTAGCCTCGCAGCCAAATATTTATATGCAGTCCATCATAATAATTTTCCTTATGTTTATTTTGCTGTGCCAATGTGTAAAAGAAAATGAACCTGAAATATGTTATACTGTAGAAGTGAGTAAATTCACCATGCAAAGATCATCCCTACAATACGGTATTGTAAGGTCAATTTCCCTTTATAGAACAGCATAATTAAATTAACACAACGGAAATTATTCTGACAGACTGCATATAAATATGTGGCTGGGAGGCGTGACCAGTCTTAAAGGAATGTAATGGCTTGGAAGAGCATTGGGACTTACGAGTTCTTTTTAAAAGAAGTAATTGATATTCAAAATATAGTGCTTAGATTTTACTTCTGTAGGTTTTATTTATATTACTGCCTCGTGGTGGTGACTGCATGTTATCTGCAAGAGCACAATTAACGAGACATCTGATATGAGAGTTAGCTTCTTTACTGATGGAACGAAGAAACGTCTGTAGCACTTATTCTACTGATTACGTGACACTTGATACCGATCCTATTTGATTTTCTTTTAATGGGGGTGCTTTAAATAGTGTGTTCCCTCAGGAGGACAGTACGGTAAAAACGAATGAACACAGGAGAACATAGTTGTCCACCAGCTGACTCAGACAATGTACTACAGAGATTTCAGTCAACTGGAAGAATTGATTTCGGTGGATGAGATGCATTGTTCACGCAAACTTTACAAACGAAAGCTCAGTTCTGTGGCATGAGCTGCGTATATCCAGTTAATGACTAGAACATACATGCCGTGAGTGTGATTTTCTGAGTCTAGTAGTAGCGTATGGCCTCCGGAGAGGTCTGGTGGAGGTCTTCTTCTAGTAGATAGCCTTTAGGCGACCTGCATGTCCGTGAAGATGGGGCGCTACTTAGGATGGTATCTAATGATGAAGACGGCTCAAACACCGAGCCCCCGAGCCAAACGAATTAACGAAATACTGTTAATATCCCCAATCCTGCTGGGAATAGTACCCGGTACCCGTTAGACAAAAGTCCAACCATTCAGCCGGACTGAGCCTACTAAACCCGACTAGACAGCAGTATGTTGCTACAAGAGCGACTCGAGATAAGGAAATACCTGACACTAATCAATACTCATCGCTGACTGAATAATGGAGCCTTGTCATGCAATGGGAAAGAGAAGAAACGGAAGTTCATTAATGTGACAAAGAAATACAACCTCTAAATTTCCTTGAAAACACCGAGCGCAATCAACCATCTACATGTTTCTTATGCTTCCAAATATATTTTATATTTATTTTTAATTTCACACTTTCACTAGTCCATAACCATACATACACTTACTGTACTACCATCCAGATCCTTTGCTGAATGGTCAGTGTTCCAACCTTAGGTTCAAAGGGCCCCGTGTTATATTTCCAGTCGGGCTGGGGATGTTAACTGAGCATGGTTACCTTTCCTGGCTCCTACATACAGCACATCACACTATCAACTGCCAAAGAAACATGCAATAGTGAATTCATCCCTCCATGAATGGTTGGCATCAGGAAGGCCATCCGGTCATAAAACTGGATCAAATCCACATCAAGAGCCAACACCAACAAACTGGGAGAAATTGCCAGGAAGAAGAATCGGTGTACTACCCGCTAGTATATTGCGAGTTAAGAAACAGTACTACGTATATGACAATTATCTTCCCATTGATTATTTTCCTTAAGACTGGTCACACCTCCCAGCCACATGAGATATGCAGTCAATCAGAACAATTTCCGTTGTGTTCATTTTCCTATGCTCACGTGTAAAGGAAGACGAACCTTACTGCACTGTACTGTAGGAATGTATATTTGCATGCCATATTTACCATATTTACCTACTCCTTGAATATGATGTATGTAAGGTTCCACGTATCACTTTGGTTTAATATACGAAAATTCACAGCACTTTGATCACGGTATTAACAGTCACGAAAAAAAAAAAAAAAAAGAAACAAGCTTGATTGCTATACAAGAATGTTAACTCCCGGTCACCGAATGTAACTGTCCGACTCGTTGGCTGAACGATCAGCTTACTGGCCTTCGGTTCAGAGGGTCTCGGGTTCGATTCCCGGCCGGGTCGGGGATTTTAACCTTAATTGGTTAATTCCTACGGCACGGGGGCTGGGTGTATGTGTTGTCTTCGTCATCATTTTATCATCATCACGACGCGCAGGTCGCCTACGGGAGTGAAATAGAAAGACCTGCACCTGGCGAGCCGAACCCGTCCTGCGATATCCCGGCACTAAAAGCCACATGACATTACCGAATGTAACTGATTCTGAATACAAAAACAGTAACTTTTAATTTCATAAAATTTTCCGCCGGGCTGAGTGGCTCAGACGGTTGAGGCGCTGGCCTTCTGACCCCAACTTGGCAGGTTCGATCCTGGCTCAGTCCGGTGGTATTTGAAGGTGCTCAAATACATCAGCCTCGTGTCGGTAGATTTACTGGCACGTAAAGGAACTCCTGCGGGACAAAATTCCGGCACCTCGGCGTCTCCGAAAAACGTAAAAGAGTAGTTAGTGCGACGTAAAGCAAATAACATTATAATAATAATAATAATGATTATTATTATTATTATTATTATTATTATTATTATTATTATTATTATTATTATTATTATTAAAATTTTCCACCGAATACCATCTTACATTTTACAGGCTGCGTCACAAAAATGACACACAATTTTCTCTCTAAAGAATTGTTCCCATTCCTACTATGAAAATTCATGAAATGATACAGATTTTAGTAATCTCACATCGAATGCTTTGGTTTAACACTCCCATGTGTCCAATAGAATTCAAAATCCCAGCTGCGGTATTATTAGGAAATTACAAATCTTTTTACATGATTTTCTATATCGAACAGAATGTTTCACCGAAGTTTCAAAGCTTCCAAGGGCAGTTAAACCATCCATAAAGCATTCAGTTTTGATCGTGTCGTGGCATATAATACATACATAATACACCCTCACACATCGGGTAAATGATGTCTCCTCTTTATTTCGTTTTATGCAACCTGCAGTTTCAGACCTAATAATATGAAAATATCTCCTCCCTTGTCGTCAAATAACATATTCCTGTCTAGGTACAAGGCTTGAAATATGTGCATTCGCTGCTGACAAACCAGCAGATAACAACGAAAGACCGCATGGAACCAGGCTACGCGCTCATAATGCCGTGTTGATCAGAAACTGGATTGAACCTGAAATGTTCCAGCAGCAGTTTTCTCCGTGGCTGCGGTGGTTTAACTGTCAACAATGCGCATTGTGTTCGTAGGTTAAAATCCCGGGTCAGGTAGAATATTTCCATGCTTGTTTTTCGATCTTCCCAGGCAGTTGATTTTAGCTTTCTCGGGAGACTAACTACCTTGGATCGATTAGGGGTTCATCAGTCGCCTTGACAAAGAATACAGCAATGCATGCGAAACGTTGGCAAACTGTACATAAAGTTCATAACACAACAACAAGTTTCAACCCCGGAAGAAGAATTTAACAGGCCGTGGAAACTTCACATCTGTGGTAATGAACTACAGTATGTTTGGATGTTAGGTAGTCCTTACAACATCTGTTTAACGTAGAGGCAGCTCTTATGGCCGGAGGTGCGATGGGATTGCGGATCATCATGTGATTCCTTGACCCACAGTTTTGTTTGGGGTGTGTCCTCCGATGAGGAATGGTGCAGGTCTTTCGAGTTGGCAGTGTACAGGAGACCTGCTTGTCTGTGAGGATAGGGTCCTACTTATAATGAATTCAAATGCTGAAGACGAAACTCACACCCAGCCTCCGAGCCATTGGAATCAACGAATGAAAGTGAAAATCACCGACAGGCTCGGGAATCGTACCCGGGACCTCCAGGCCAAAGTCCAGCACGCTAACAATTTAGTTACAGAGCCGGAATTGACCAAAAGTGAACGGATTAATGAAACAAGTGCTCATAATGGCTGTTTTATATGTTGTTCTCAATTGCAATGTGGACAGTTTCTTCGTTATGATAAGACGTCATTGAAGCATCCCGAACAGGTAGTTCCCTTCCAACGGACATTGTTACAGTTCATTATCACAACAGGCGCCATCATCAAACGTGACAGTTTGGTAAAACAAAGTTTTGAAATCATTATTTCAACTTCTTTTGAAAGGAAACACTTGTCGATCATTTGGTTTAGTAGCAGCGCCGGAAGCGGCTACATTTTGAAATAACTTACTGAAAAATTTAAACTCTGAATTAGCTAACACGTTATTTCGGTCACGTTCTCATGTTTTCATTGATTCATGTGAATCACTCATTCGAATTCTTTGTCGGTTTGTATTGTATATTACAGTATAAATAACAATCCTGAAAGAGAATGATTTAAAAACGAAAGAAAAATGACACTTTTTTTTTTGATTATTTAAAGAATTTGGGGGTTCACGCATGTGATTATTCCACATTCTAATAACCGGAACTCTTTGAAATCATTATTTTTGCTGAGTATAAAACAGGCAGTAATTCATGATTACTTAAAAAAAAAGGTCCCGCTCCATGGATAAATGCTTACCGTCCTGGCCTTTGGTCCAAGGTGTTTTGGGTTCGATTCCTAACCGGGTCGGGCATTAGGGCCCGATCCTTACAGATGTGCAGGTCGCCTGTAAAGTGTCAACGCAAAACACTTGCACCACACCTCTCTGGAGGCCACACGCCATTGTTATAATAAATGTATTATTATTATTATTATTATTATTATTATTATTATTATTATTATTATTATTATTATTATTATTATTATTATAGAAGAGGAAAAATTTGTGGACTTATAAATTAATTGAATATTCAAAGGATTTTTGGTAATTTGAGCAATGTTACAGCGATGGAGTCTGCGTGACTGTAATGACGACTATCATTACCGAACGGGCACTGTGTATTCTAAAGTATAACAACTACAAAAACAGAGATCGCCGGGCTGAGTGGCTCAGACGGTTAAGGCGCTGGTCTTCTGACCCCAACTTGGCAGGTTCGATCCTGGCTCAGTCTAGTGGTATTTGAAGGTGCTCAAATACGTCAGCCTCGTGTCGGTAGATTTACTGGCACGTAAAAGAACTCTCGCGGGACTAAATTCCGGCACCTGGGCGTCTCCGAAAACCGTAAAAGGGTAGTTAGTGGGACGTAAAGCAAATAACATTATTATTATTATTATTAAAACAGAGTTCTGTAAATATTGAGCGAGCGAAACTAAAATAAGTTACCAGTGATACGTATCTTGTTGGCCCGTGATACACAAACCAAACCAAAACCAAACCCCATGGCACTACAGCCCTTGAAGGGCCTTGGCCTACCAAGCGACCGCTGCTCAGCCCGAAGGTCTGCAGATTACGAGGTGTCGTGTGGTAAGCACGACAATCCTCTCAGCCGTTATTCTTGGCTTTCTAGATCGGGGTGATACACAAAGGCAGAGGAAAATATAATACAAAGAATGTTTTTAATTCCGAAAGGAATGTGGTAGGTCCCATTATTACACAATCTTCACGTAGTCTTCAGAAAATTTTTCAAAATAAAACAATCATAATTGTTATAGCTAGGCATAACACGAGCAACTGTTATCGAAAACCACAAAAATATAATTTTTAGTAGTGAACAAAAATTGGTGAACGAGTAGGTGACCTCACGTTTAGTAAAGTAAGTAATTGATCTTATTGTACGCTCGCGGTTCTTGTTACTAAAATATATAACACCTACATAAAAACTGTCTTTGTCATTAAAAAACTTCGAGATAAAAACGTAACTGCTAACTGAGAAACTAACATATAATTTAAAAAGTCAACATAAGTTTAAAATAAATTTACGGAAGAAAATGTTCAACGATGAAATTCATAAATATTCTTTCTCCATTCACTGTAGTTTTACGATTTGATAGTATCTAATCTCTCTGATTTGTCATTACAGCACCAGTGTAAATTTTGTTGACAATATAGCATTTAGTATCGTTGATACACTGCTTAAAAACACATTCACTTCATACCACCTTGGCAAATACGTACAAACGTAGAGCCGTCAAGGCTGCTTTGGACAATGGACTCAGATTCTGACGAAACGTGCCGTGGGCGTATATTAACTGTTCTCCTTCTCCATCTTCTTCATGTACAGTTTTTCCCCACATCTGTGAGGTCGTGGTTGCGAACTGTGCGGTACATGTGGATTTGTCCTTGTTTTATGGTCGGATGCCCTCCCGGAAGCCAACACTTCACGGAGGGATGTAATCACTATTGCGTGTTTCTGTGATGTTTGGTGGTATAGTGTTTTGTCTGAATTTGAAGAGGGAAGTGTTGGGACAAACACCCAGTACCCGGGCCAGTATAATTAATCAGAAGCGATTAAAATTCCCGACCCGGCCGGGAATCGAACCCGTGACCCTCTGAACCGACGGATTTAACGCTGACCATTCAGCCAAGGAATCGGATGAGTGTAAAATAACTGTACGCAATATTCTCATTTGGCTCAGTCTGCATTCTATGCTCATAATCTTCTGATTGTGAGGAATAAACGTCGTCCACCCTTAACATTAATGTCAGTTGTGACTCCCGAAACGTTCAATTGACGTTCACATGAAAATGCTGGGCATTCGAAACAAGATAATTCGGATGAATTGATAAATTTTGGTGACAGCTTGAAGAGCACGTCTTTCATTTTTGTTACACTGGACGGTGATCAACAATCACCAGAATCCTACTCTCTGGGAAAATGTTAACGAAATCAGTAGCAGAGGTAATGTGTTACTTATGCGTGACTGTTTGGTAAGGTCAGCTTTTCAACGATCTTCTTACATCATCCAATGGGCTTTTCCCATTACCTGGCTCCGAAAAATTACACGCCACTTCTTTCAAGTGTTTGAAGTATTTCGGAAGAATACCTTTCATTAGAAGGATGTTCGTTTAGTTTTCCCATTGAGAATTTGGGCGGTTTGAAAATATATGGACTGATGGGACGATAGGAAAATTATTCATGCTTGTAACACCGGTTTTATATGAGCTCAAACTTGATATTCTAGGTTGTCACTCACCGATAAACATTATTTGTGATCAACAGCATCACTTACGACTTCGCGGGACATCACGACTCTATGCAGTTTGGGGGCATCGAAGTCCATAGAATGCATTTCGCTTTCATATTTCAAATAGTAATTGTCCCAAAAAATAAAACTCAGGAAATGACCTCACCAACTTGCAAATTGGACGAGTTTTCTAATACAGTTGTTGATGAAGGTCTTGTTCAATCATGAGTATCAAAGTGCGTTCTTTAGGTTTCAAACATCAAATAATGTTCTTCACAGAATCTCCTATTTGTGGTTTTTCCACTGCCCGCTTCCACTGGTGAAACTTTATGTGTAATTCGCTGCCTTAGCCCAAGGAATTATCCTTAAGTGACCATTTCTCACGCATGTTTGTCAGGCACATAGTTTTACACAGAACAAGTGACATTTACCGGGAAGTAATTCAATGGCTCTTCATCAATGATTCCTATCTTGGAGAGTGTCATTAGAATGTAATGATAGAATCTTTTCTACCTATGCCACGCTTCAGTGATTGTTTAACACTGAAAGGTTTGTAACAAGTAAACGTGACGTACGAAACTGAAATTCCAGAGTCTCTTAGAAACTCCTTACCTGTGTTGATTATAGAGTCAAGAAGTACGCGACGTTGAATCCTGACTCCAATTTTTGAACGAAGTCTCTCTTTCCAAGGCACATCTGACTTACTCTATCGTCCTCGTAATACATTTTCACGATTTCTTCAATTTCGAAAGTTTACTTTAGATGCTGATTTCCCTTAATTTGTACAGAAATGCGCTCATCGGACTGGTAATTTATTTTAGAAGTAAGATATCCTTGAAATGGCTCTGGAACTGATGATTTTTAAGAATGCTGTTCCCAATTCATTGTTTTGCAATCTGGTTATGGTTCCCGTTATAAGGAGCGCTTACAACCTGACTTTTTACTATTTTCAGGGAACAATTCCTAAAAACGGTCGTTGTCTTTTTCACGCGAGGTGATATTTCCTTTCTTGAAAGTAAAGAAACTTTTTCATTAGGTGATGGAGATGAGCCAGCTTCTATAACTAGCTTGCATTTCGTGCGATAATATTCTTTCTTGTACTTCTCGCACATTCTCCATAATCCATTGATTACATTATCCTATTTTCAATGGTATTATATGAAATAAATGTCTCGGCGAACTGCCTTTCTACCTCTTTCTATATTTCTGAAGAAACTCCTTCTGAACCTAGTTGCGCGAATCAAGCAGGATATCATCCCGGTAAGAGTACTTTTTTCGACTCGACGCCGGTTATATCGTGAATAATTTCTCCATTTTTCCTCTTTGTGCTGTACCTGAGGAGTTAAATCCTTGATAGACAGCTTCAGATTTGGTTGTTTTAAACTGTGATAGCGCTCTCTATATTTGTGTCGGATCATTCCCAACTTTTCTTCGTTTAATTTCGCCCTTCGGCGTTCCGATATTCTACGGACCTTTTAGTTATTTCTTCAACGGTGTTGTCTCTCTTGTGTACATTTACCGTGAATCTGAAACAAAAAAGTGCCACTTAATGATACTTCAATCTTGAGCTCATTTAAAACATATCTAGGCTATCATTTTCAACCGCAATAATAATAATTTCACGTTTATACCGACGTGCCATCGAGAAAGCCCCAATTTTATCCGTTCTTCATGAATAAGTAAGTATATTAATGAGGTGAAACAGAAAGGTTTGGAACATCCACTCAATTGCGCACCGTCGTTTGTGGTAGCGTGACCAAATTATCTTTCCACATTCAGTTGATGAATGTTCTTTTCAAAGGCTTCATAAAGGCGCACTGAGGGCGGCAACGCTTTTGTAGTGCCGAATTCTCAGTAAAAACGACAAAACAATATCATGATTAAACCTGTCCGATATGACTTCGAATAAACCATACCATGGATTTTGTAAGGAATAACAGCAAGTAAATAAAATTATAAGATACTTCACTCACCAGAGTGTCAATCACATGTCTACCGTTAGCTAACTGAGGCGTGAAATAGAAATAATGCTATCTACTGATATCGTTTGAAACCACAGGTAACCTGTTTTCGTTTTCGCAATGACAAACATTTCTTCCGAGGTCAGAGATTCACTGCGCAGTAAAATGCGACCTTTTTTTAATAACTGTTAGGTTGTTCAGTCTGTCGAAACTAATGTTTAGATAAATGTATTATAAAACTACTTGAAAAGGAAACAACATAATTGAAAATAGAATGCCATGTTTCGTTCTAATAATAATAATGTTATTTGTTTTACGTCCCACTAACTACTCTTTTACGGTTTTCGGAGACGCCGAGCTGCCGGAATTTAGTCCCACAGGAGTTCATTTACGTTCCAGTAAATCTACCGACACGAGGCTGACGTATTTGAGCACCTTCAAATACCACTAGACTGAGCCAGGATCGAACCTGCCAAGTTGGGGTCAGAAGGCCAGGACCTTAACCGTCTGAGCCACTCAGCCCGGCCGTTTCGTTCTTAAAAGAACATCACCAGACTTAATCATATATTAAAACCTAACCCCATGGCGTACCAGCCCCGAAGGGCCATTGCCTACCAAGCGACCGCTGCTCAGCCCGAAAGCCTGTAGATTATGAGGCGTCATTTGGTAAGTACAACGAACACTCTCGCCCGTTATTCTTGGCTTCCCGGGCGAGTTGGCCGTGCGCGTAGAGGCGCGCGGCTGTGAGCTTGCATCCGGGAGATAGTAGGTTCGAATCCCACTATCGGCAGCCCTGAAGATGGTTTTCCGTGGTTTCCCATTTTCACACCAGGCAAATGCTGGGGCTGTACCTTAATTAAGGCCACGGCCGCTTCCTTCCAACTCCTAGGCCTTTCCTATCCCATCGTCGCCATAAGACCTATCTGTGTCGGTGCGACGTAAAGCCCCTAGCAAAAAAAAAAAATTCTTGGCTTTCTAGACCGGGGCCACCATGTCACCGTCAGGTATCTCCTCAATTTTAGTCACGTAGGCTAAGTGTACCTAGAACCAGCCCTTAGATCCAGGTTAATAACCCTGAACTGGCCGGGAATCGAATAAGGGCCTCCGGGTAAGAGGCAGGCACGCTAACCCTACATCAAATAACACTTTAAAATATTTAGAAATATAATTATAAACATATATGTTAATGAAACGTTACTCTTGATGTTACTGTACTTTCCCTGAGTATGATTTGATAAAATCTGATAACGTTCTTTCAAGAACGAAAAATATCATTCTACTTTAATTCAATTAATTTTTCAATTCTTTCACCCCCAGCCCTTTCATTGAATTTTCCGATATCAAAGGTATACGTATTTCTTTACTTTTAAAGCAGATTCCAAATACCATTTTTCACGTCTGCAACATCTTTCCTTTTTGAGATAATAGTATCTTCATACAAATAATTCAACTAATTCTTCAATTGTATGAGGATACTTATATCTAATAAGAAGTAAAGTTGTTACAAACGTGAAAATTGGTATTTGGATCTCCTTTAAAGACAAAAGACGCATGTTTGGGGGAAAATCATTTAAGGGGGCGGGGGTGACTAAGAGTCGAATTCCTTTTATGACACATATCTCAAAAACTGAAGTTCAGCGTATATTAAATCTGTTTAATCACATAAATAGAACATCTATAATATCAAAAACACTTCCCCTCACATCAATCTCCATTGTTTCCAGCAAATTTGTGTACAACACTAGGCTGTCAACCATTTTCCACTCATTGCGTAACGCTTACTCAACAATTTGTCCATGTCTCACAATTTCAAAGCATTCACTATAACACCTCTTTTATTTACAGTAGGATTAAACATTCTTATATTTTTGCTAGTTTTACCAACACATTAATCCACCACCATGTCCTTTCGATAATGAGGCTCTGCTCGCACTAGCACATTGTTCATTGGATTTGTTTACACTTTTGTTAGAACAAAACGCTCGAAAACATTAAATTTGAAATGGTGTCGTACACAATCAATCACGTGACATCTAGCTCACTTGTGATTGGCCAACATGGAGATTGCCATTCTTGCAAATCAACACTACATGGCGATTGCCAACTTCGCAACTAACCGTGGTGTTTAACGTTATATATCGTCGCTGCCGGGACAAAACCTCCTATGTGAAATCTTTTAGCTTAGAACTTTAGTCGGTAAGGTTCTGTCATCCAAGGTGCAATATTGTGTGCATACTGTCAAGGCATTCTCGTTCTTCAGAATGTATGTTCTACGGGTCAGTATATCTCTAAAAATATTATCGCATAGGAGGTTTTGTCCCGGCAACGACGATATGAAGAGGATTTTGTCGCTTACGCAACTCAGCAGTTTCCTTACTTTCACTCATTTCCGACAAAAAGCGAAGATTGCCAATTTTGCTTCTAGACACCCTAACATAGTGGTTATCTATACAAGAAGTATGATTCGAATATCCAGGGAGGCGTGCCTTGCCGCAAACACCAATACTGTGCTGGATTCCTTGGTTCGGGGACAGGGCGTTTGTCCAACTTCTAACATTTCTGCAACTCATACATGCATAAAACACTATTATTCACCACAGTAATACCCAGTTTCCCATACACGGCAGATGCCGCTCACCCTCGTCTGATGGTCTACCTTACAAGTGTTGCACCAGGGTAGATATAGTCACACGGTGCTTACCACACTTCCATTCAGAATTGTGGTAAGCAAATACACTGTACCATACCCTGAGTGATTCCACGAAGCTACTTGAAGCGAGCAGCGTTGCGCATTATAACTCTTTGTCATTAGGTGACCAAAGTTCTCACTTCGAAAATTTGCTGGTGTGTTAAATCCTTATTGTCATGTTTTAAGCCTTTATGATCGATCTAACGGTAGTAATTACAAGGCGTAAACTTATCGCATCTGCTGCATATCATCTAGTGCCATAGTTTATATCATAATTTGCAAACAATTACGCCAATTGTGATGAGACTAGACTACGAAGTGGTAGTGAATTGGCATGTCTGTAATTGGTCCTAACCTATCATGACTTCTGTGTTACCGTGCCCGCCATTTTCTTTCAAGAGAAAATGGTTTCTTGGTCCAATCATGTACGCAATTCTCTTGAGACATCTATTGGGGGAAATATACTTTGCACAGTTACAGAAACATTTCATAAAAACGATTAGATAGTGGAATGTGCACTACGTAAAAGGGTACAGAGTTTTAAAATGGATCTCACTTACTGCCACTTGTAGGTTTATTTATTATACTGGGAATCCTATATCAGGCAAGGTATATACAAAATCTTTGTAAGATATAGCGTAAGATACGACTAAGAAAAATTTTATTCCAAGCAGGTTGTATAAAAGTCAAGAAAAAACGAAGTGCATGTCTTTCTAAGAGGGTGTCTCTACAACGCAGTCGTTCAGAGCCTGGTCAAAGGGAATATTAAATTCACCACTCTTGCCAACACTGCAACACCAGTTATTCGTCACGTCCAATATATGCAGTAATTCTCCAAGGACTGTTTAACCTCCAGATAGCCCGCAGCACGGTTCCTTGTGAACGAGTCCAATCTTGAAAAATGTCAATTAATAGCATGGCATCTGCTTTGCTACACTCAGTTTTTTTGCACGCTCTATAGCCTTAATGCAAGGCAATGGCCTCGAAAAAATGGAATACGTCATTTTCTACCCTCAGCAAGCAAGTGCTGTGTGTATGTATAAAGAGACAACGTTCTTCAGGGTGTTGAAATTTTTTATGTATTTCATCACGTGCTAGTCGGGAAGATGTCTGAAACATCTGCATAACAACTAACATATAAGATAATAATGGCGTATTGGCTCCGAAGAGGCTTGGTGCAGGTCTTTTGAGTTTCTGACCCCAGGTTCTATCGTGGCTCAATCCGGTGGTATTTGAAGGTGCTCAAAAACGCCAGTCTCGTGTCAGTAGATTTCCTGGAACTTAAAAGGGACAAAATTCCAGCACCTCTCGTCTCCGATAATCTAAAAAGTAGATTGCGGGACCTAAAGCCAATAACATTACTATGGTAATTTGAGTAGACTCCCGAGAGGCGATCTGCACGTCTGTGAGGATGCGGTCCAACTAAGATGAATTCTAATGATGAAGACGCCACAACAACCCAGCTACCGAAGCAGACATATTAACCAATGAAAGTTACAATTAACGACACGATCGGGAATCGAACCCCGACCTCTTGGACCAAAGGTCAGCATACTAACATGTAGCCATAGAGCCGGACATAAACGCACTTTATTGGCCAGTTCGAAATAATGTACAGAGGCAGGTGACGTAATTTACGATGTATCACAGCACTGTGATTGCTGGCAATTAAAAGAGCTCTTTGTCATTCTATTGAGCCGTGAGCGAGCTAATATCAGATAGTTCTCTTCTGTCAGCAAGTGCTCCATCTCTCTCCGCTTTATTTGGCTACCTCGTTTACATTCTGACTCGGTTGATGAAAACAAAATAGCTAGGCACGTGCTCTTCACAAATAGCTCCTGATTAGCGTCGCACAGTGCAAATGGAAACTGTTAAAGACGAACGCTGTGTGCGTTCATTAGGATTACTTCCCTGTTCCAGATACGTCTGTGCATTGAATGGTCGCTTGATTGCGTCATTGACTGTGCAATTACTCCGTAATACTACATAATCTTATCCCACAGGAGCTCATTAAACGGATCAAGGACACCGACATCAACTAACCTTGAATGCTGCCAACCTAAGCTGAGATCGAACCCCTTAACGTGGTACGAAATATCCAGCGGGAAACGACTCAGTTCAACGAATGATTGATTGATCTCTCGACTGACTAATTGATAGATTGATTGCTGACTGATCGATCATTGATAACACAAAGCCTTCTTTAACATCTAACGTGACTAACAGCAAAGTGCAGTACCTATTACACTATTACATTCATTTTCCCTTTCACATCTTCATGTCGTCAGTATCTCACGATCTAGGATGTATTCAAGGTGGCCAAGTAAGTCACATCAGTGTAAGGGACAGGAAATTAATTAAAATATCAAGATGTTTAATATTTTAATGAAACAGCTAATGCCACAATGACCTTCGACGACACTCTAAATGCATGTTGTGCGAAATTGTGGAGCCAGCGCTGTAACCAATTTCGAGCACGGGATTTCATGAGAAATCTGAAGTTATGCAACACTTAGCCTCGTCACCAGTTGAATGGGTAGTAAATAATATTATTATTTTTACGTCCCCTTAACTAATTTAGCGGTTTTTGGAGATGCCGGAGAGCAAGAATTTTTGTACCACTGGAGTTCTCTTAAGTGCCGGTAAATCAATCGACAAGAAGCTGGCGTATTTGAGCACCTTAGTCTAAGCCAAAAGCGAACCCACCAACTTGGACTCAGATGACCTGAGCTTGTAGAGTACGATTCACTCGGCTTGGCAGTATGGATAGCTCTTGTGCTGTTGTCTAGAAGAGATATAGAAATTGAGTAGTTTTAAAGTTTCATAAGAAGTAAGTTGGATTATTAATGATCAAAACATTTAAATATATAATTTATTTTTTATTCATTGTTTTACTTACTTACAAATTTGTTGAACATGTTTTAAATACAACTGGTCTAACAGCAGTTGGTTGTAATTGGAAACAGTTCATATTTCATTTGCAACCAATTGATTGTATATGCCTCTAACGTACTGTGCGTTCATTTGAAAACTTCCCATCTTGAATACATTTTAGGAGCTCGATGGATAGAGTAGTCTTTCTCGTAAATGTTAGCAGTCAGGTTGAGTAGCTGAGAAGGTAGAGCCTTGGTCTCCTTAGCCTAAGGTAGCCGATTCGATCTCGGCTCATTGCTCTAAAAGGCATTTGGAAGAACTCTTGCATTAAAAATGGTCCAAGACATCAGTGTCTCCAAAAACTAGAAAAGCTGTTCGTAGAAACTAAGCTAATAACATTATTACAAAAAAAATAATGAAAAACATCTGCAAAATACGTGAAACAAAACATTGGTTACTTTTTAACATACTGTAATGGGAAATAAGATAAAAATGCATATCATACAGTATAAAATGTATACCACACCGGGGTAAATTTCATTCCAGCGTCATCTACGATTAATTAAGGCGGGCTCATCAAGTAATGTAATTTTCTGCTCAGACCGTCACGAGTCCTAAGCACACACCGGTAGGCAGCCCTTTCCACCAAATGCTGGCGTTGGTCTGCGACGCGTCTCTGTTTAATTTAGACGTTCCTGGAATATCAGATGGCACTTCACAGAGTGAATCTACAGACAATGGTGATTGCACAAGGTCCTATAACATTATGATGATGCGAAATATCTCTACCAATGAGTTAGTCTCGAGTTCTAAGCAGCGAATTAAGTTTGTCACTTGGCTAAAAAGATGGGTCCTTCTGTCCTATTACCTGTGAGAGCTTAAGTCATTTGCTATATGTCTTCATGCTAATAAAAGTGCACTCCAGTCCAGCTTATTTCCCCTCAGATATTTTTTACTCTATTGAGAATATATCAAGAATCAGAATACAGTAATATTAATTTCTTGAAAAGGAAGTGCGTGTTTGCAAACGTATAAGAGAAAGAAACGAAAGAAAATTAAGTCACCTGGCTCATAATTTAAACATTACCGTCCAGCGCTGCACAGACGGCACCGTTATAACCTGTGACAAATGGAAATCCCACGGTTGGAGTTCAGAATTCCGTTGCTCATGGGAATGACCATTTCCCCACTCTCATTCCCAGTAAGTACTAGAATTTTGTCATTTTCCTTGTATCTGAGCCCGTTTTCTAAGACTAACCCCTATGGTATCCCAACATCAGCAATCCCTACTAGAAAATATCGGCAGCCACACACATTTAAAGTCCTGCATGTTCATAACAACAATGAAAGAAATAACGACGGGATGGGGTCGCTAACGTGAACCGCGATTTCGTAATTTTTTTTTCGCAAATCGTATAATCAATAATGGTAAAAGGGATATTGTATAAGTAATGTTGGCAGACTTCTAATATCGTAAATAGCTGTAACTTCAAAATACAGCATGAGCGTGGCTGACATTATTTTTACACATAGTCCTCTTACGTATATAATAATTTATTTTAATGGTCTTCCGAGGCACTTCACAAGGCGTAGTTATAATCTATGTCAAATTCATGCCAGTTCCTTCAGTTCGATGTTGGTTCCAGTCTTTCTTCACCTATATTCTTCTTTATTGTTTCGAAGATATGGATATACCAGATCAGAAGAGAGCGGTCTAGTACCTTCTATACATAGTGGAGTTACCTGATTGCGGCCTGATGTTATCGTGCAGTAATGACAAACATATTCACCGCAACTCAGATCATCATCTATAACTTTTTCATGTGTTGTCGTACCCTTCACACGCAAAAATTGGTTCGCATTTCGCATCTCAATGTTCAACATTTTATTTATTATTTCTGAAGTATTATTTTATCTCCTTCTTCTGGGTTTTTCCACAGAAGTCTTTCACTTAGTATTGAATAGGGAAGACTTTAACCACCATTAGGTATCCAAAGCTTTAATCCTCTAAAAATCCCCCTACTTAATACCACCATCCTTCTTGCCTCAGGGGTAACCGTCACCTGAGCACACCACACTCTAAAAGAAGGAAATTATAGTCAAGCTGCTCAAAGATTATTTTTTACAATCTTATTGGGTATTTACAATTGGCGGTCGGACAGTAAGACTATCTAGCCGCAGTTATATACATCTCAGTGGTAGGGTACGTGCTTTAGCCTGGTGGGGAATTAGGATAAAGCATGTAAAATATACAAATATGGGATCTTGTAACCTTGCTTATTCACCCACCTATGAAGGTTAAACCGGAATTTTTAACATGTCAAGTGTTTGGGGTAAGTTATTGAAGATAATGGAACGCAACATGCGTGGACTTAAAGCATATTAAGTATGTAAACTTGAGTCCTCGTCCCGACGTGGTGCAGCTCTTTTCAGGACCATCTCAATGAAGGTAGACGAATAAGTTTGAGTGGCGTTTATAAAAGTAGAAAAGATCACAATATGAAGATAAAGTTGGAATTCAAGAGGACAAACTGGGGCAAATATTCATTTATAGGAAGGGGAGTTAGGGATTGGAATAACTTACCAAGGGAGACGTTCAATAAATTTCCAGTTTCTTTGAAATCATTTAGGAGAAGGCTAGGAAAACAACAGATACGGAATCTGCCACCTGGGTGACTGCCCTAAATGCAGATCAGTATTGATTGATGATTCATTGATTGAACTGCACATCGATGGCTTACTTCTAAAATCTCGTATCTCCCAATGCACTTCCTATCTATTTTCTTCCTTAAGACTGGTCACGCCTCCTGTACATATGGATGTACAGTCCATCAGAAAAATTTTCGTTGTGTTCATATTCCTAAGGTGATGTGTAAAGGAAAAGGAACGTTAAATACGTTAAACGGTAGGAGTGCTTAAACTCACCATGAAAACAACATCCCTACAATACTGTATGGTAAGGTCCAATTTCCTTTGCACATCTGCACAGGAAAATGAACACTACGAAAAAGGTTCTGACGGATTGGATATAAAAATGTGGATGGGAGGCGTGACCCGTCTTAAGTAATATAGTGGTTTGGAAGAACATTGTAACATACGAGGTTTTAGAAGTAAGCCGACGATATACCATATACAAGCACTTCGACCATGGCAACTAATACCCCTAACCATTACACTGCAGAGGTGGACACATGTTAAGGAAAATGAATCGATAACATCTGTTTCCATGTAGACATGGCCGTTAAATACAGTCTGATGAATGACCAAGACACGGTAATTTGCATACCAGGAAGAAAATTGTTTGAGATTTCGTGATAAATTTGACACCGTTTTCCATTAAATTTACTATTGTATTGGTTACGGGTCACGATATTTTATTGCGTATGCTGAGTGTCTTCAATGGGGAAGATGGCGTCGTCCAGCACGGTAATGCGACCTAGAATTGTCCTATAATGGATGGAAGACTTTCAAGCGTTTCCCTGGAACCTAATTTCCGGGACTTGATTACAATTAATTGTATATCCGTGGATAAGCTCAATCATTGCGTTCGCTCTATGGATTCCCAGCCACTGCTGGAAACTTGGGTTCGGATACCCGTGACAACCTACCAGCATCATAATGTACGTGCTTCCAACCGGTAAGTCATGCCACGCACAAGGAGTGTGTCCCTAAATTTCCCCCACGTAATCTCCATCCTCTCTTGACTCTACCGGATTAAGGCTGGTGACTAGTCGAGCTTGAAGGTGGTTTTCATGTTGACCTGCCAACCGTAGGGACACTCATTGATGAACATTGTGGAGCCCACCAAGTGCCCATTTTACTCAATGTTGGCAGATGGATTTCCAAAAACAAGAAAACGAATGTTTTATAGGATATCCAGTGGAGATAAGTAGGGACTGTAGCACGAAACTTTCTATTTCTTTTATACGCAACACGATAATATTCTCCTAGTCCTAGTATTTAGAAGAATGCCCCCACGTGCGTCTTATCATCGATCAGTCTACAAGAATGTATGAATGACACTGGATAATAACAGTAATATAATAACAATAATAATAATAATAATAATAATAATAATAATAATAATAATAACCGAACCAAACCTCTGGTGCAACAAAGCCGAAGGGCCATGGCCTACCAATCCCGATGACCTGCAGATTAGGAGGTGTGGTGTGGTCACACGACAAATCATCTCGGCCGTGAATAATAATAAAAATAAATAAATAAATAAATAAATAAATAAATAAATAAATAAATAAATAAATAAATAAATACATAAATAATAACAATAATAATAAAACAGTAACAATGATAAGTGTATCAGGATATCGTAACTGTTCAGTAAAATACGTCGTCCACCCAAAACGGTCCCTGTCATAATGAGTCATTCCTTATTAAACTTGCTTCACGAAGTGATTGAACTCAATTTAGCCGGTGATCGTAATAATATGGCTAATTTATATATATTTATTAGAAACTTGTATGTTACTGCCCATTTCTAGTGAGAATATATGCTCTTCTATTCATCTCATTTGACTCCGAATCCGAAACTGGTTCATATCGTCGATGAAGGAACCAAACTTCGTATGTCAAAATGCTCTTCCTATCCAATATATTCCTTGAATCTGGTCACGCCTTCGAGCCACATATGGATATGCAGACCATCAGAACACTTTACACCTTCGCATAGGAAAATGAACGCAAAGGACATTGTTTTGATGGACTGCATATCCCTATGTGGCTGAGAGGCGTGACCAGTCTTGAGGAAAACAATGGGTAGGAAGAACACTGTGACATACGAGGTTTGGTTTCTTTAACGACGATATGTGAAATCAGTTTTCATTTGCAAGTAGTTTAAAGTCGCATTCACAGAAATCTAAGTTAAGATACGCCTCCTGCATTTGTCTGGTCAGAAACTGAGTAACTACAGAAAATCATCTTCAGGGCTTTCGATATGGGGTTCAGCTCCATCACCATCCAAATTCAGGCTCACGAGAATATCTATACGACCTCACACCACTGCTCGCTACTTTGCTGGCGGAACCCAGTGGTTACAATGCACTACGGTATGTCTTTGCTTCGTTTCGAAAATATTAAAATGACTGGGATACGAGCGACGTTAGTAAAGCCATTCCTTATGCAGACAGTCCCTAATGATTTCTGTGAAAGTGTTGTACGTAGTGTCGGTTAGTGCACACATTTTAGTGAGCCTGGTTGACTGATATGTAGCAGCAACTTCTGGCTCTGTGAGGAAAGCCACGGCCTCATTTCCCATGTGTGCCTCTCATTATTATAAGGTAGGTAAGTGTTAATCTGCCCGAAGGCAGGTTCGAACCTCCGCAGAGGTGTTCCTGAGCCGGAGTTTACGTGCGGTAGGGTGGCCAGTTCCTTTCCGCTCCTCCATTCCCTTACCCCCCACCAACAGCGCGTGGCAACCCATCCAACTCCTGACCACGCCCGATGTTGCTTAACTTCGGAGATCTCACGGGATCCGGTGTTTCAACATGGCTACGGCCGTTGTCTCATTATTATTATTATTATTATTATTATTATTATTATTATTATTATTATTATTATTATTCCTTTATTTGCATGGCGTGACGAAGGCTATGAAGCCTGCTACTCTGCCAAACCATGTCTTATAATGGTCGTACAGTTTAACAATATATTACCCATATTATATTGGGTTGTAAACCCCTTGCGATCCGGATTTATGCAACCCACCGCGCTTACTACAGTTCTGAAATACATCGGTCACTCTCCCTAATCCCGTCTAATATAACGAGACGTGTGTTTACGGGCTAGAAGACAGAAAAATCGTGAGCACCACCATTAATTCATTATGCGTACCCCGAAAGAAACTGTAAAAATGAAATGTCGTATGTATTTTGGTGCCGGGATATCCTAGGACGGGTTCGGCTCGCCAGGTGCAGGTCTTTCTATTTGACGCTCGTAGGCGACCTGTGCGTCGTGATGAGGATGAAATGATGATGAAGACAACACATACACCAAGCCCCCGTGCCATTGGAATTAACCAATTAAGGTTAAAATCCCCGACCCGGCCGGGTATCGAACGCGGGACCCTCTGAAACAAAGGCCAGTACGCTGGCCGTTCAGGCAACGAGTCGGACAAAGAAACTGTAACACGTGCACATATACAAGGGACGCGTACCTTATTATAGGAGGTGCACACACAGACCATGAAGAGGTATTGTATAGGCTGGGATTTGCCCGCTGCATCTCAAGGCTCACAGTAGCTCACATGGCAGGGTAGTGGTCGGAGATGAGATAGTGGGTAGTTGTCGAGAGCGCGGAGGTAGAATCCTAAGCATGTACTCTTTTTTTTACAGCCAATTGCCAGGGATGTGGCAAAAGATGTGTGCTTAAGAGTTTGTACAGATATAATTGTTTATTTGGCCCTGTAAAGGGCCGTTGGTATCGTGGCATTGGGTAAATCTCCAACCGCGCCCCTACCAAGTTTGCTATTGCTAGGCCTGACATGCAGCGGGCAGTTCCCAGCCTATATATTACCTGTTCCTATACTGAGAGTCAACTCAAGACCTTTGCGGTCCCTTCGATTTTAGTCAGACTTCTGATCGGTGAAAAGGCTTCCGCAGCGCCAAATAGTTCCCTAGGTCTGCTACTTGTTCCTGAAGTCAGGAGCTTTCTTCAGTTTGGTTAGATATTCTGGTGAACGGACTTGACGAATTAAAGTATTTTGCCCTGTATAAATATTGAAAAATATATCACATGTATGTTATTCGGGTTCGTCACCAACTCTTATATTTCATACGTAGATGGCTATGAATAGTTATTGTTCTCAGTGCTGTATGTGGCAAAATAATAATTATTTAATATGATATTGATACCTTATTGCACTGCGTACTGCGTAAGCTTTGTTCGTGTTCATTCCATTACTGATAAGTTCGCACAATATGTGCGACGTTGAAGATGGATCCAAGAAAACTGTTGGCAATACTGGTTGCAAAGCATGTTCAGTATTCATAATGGCTGCCAGATGTGAGCGAGACATGTGTGATGCTGTGACCCTTGAGTCTCCTGTGAAATACTTTAAAGCTAACAAAAGTGGAGACGAATTATGTAAGAAATCTAAACCAAATTGTTTTAAACGTTTACAGTAGCCTACGAGATGGGAATCCGCTGCGGTCTGTGGAACACGTGAAACATACGGCGCAGCTGACCGGCGTTTCTGTGTACAGCGCTAGCGTGAAATTTAAACTCCACGGAAAATCCAAGTTTTCAGCGAAAGGTCGATGTGTCAGCTCAGTTCAAACTATGCACTCTTCGTAAATAAAACAGGAAGGGCCTTAAAACGATAAGGGAGTAGGATCCTTGGCGTATTCGATGATAATAATAATAATAATAATAATAATAATAATAATAATAATAATAATAATAATAATAATAATAATAATAATAATTTGTACTTTACTTTTTATTCCTAACCTGCAGAAATGTTGTCATGAGGGGATCATGAGTTCGTTTTTACCTTCCGAATGACGAGACTACAATATTTCGATGGCTTACTTATAAAACCCCGTATCTCTCAATACACTTCATATCTATTTTCTTCCTTAAGACTGGTCACGCCTCCTAGTCACATATGGATGTACAGTCCATCAGAACAATCTTCGTTGTATTCATATTCCTATGGTGATGTGTAAATGAAAAGGAGCGTTAAATACGTTAAACTGTAGGAGTGCTTAAATTCGCAATAAAAACAACATCCCTACAATACTGTATGGTAAGGTCCATTTTCCTTTGCACATCTGCACAGGAAAATGAACACTACGAAAAAGATTCTGACGGATTGCATATAAATATATGGATGGGAGGCGTGACCAGTCTTAAGTAATATAATGGGTTGGAAGTACATTGTAACATACGAGGTTTTAGAAGTAAGCCGACGATTTACAACATTCCTGGAAACATTGTATTTTGCAATCCTACTTACGGGTGGGTTTTTCAGCTTTTCGAACTGTGAGAAACTGCCACTGACAGTCGTTGCACGAGAGCGGAATCGTACACTTATGTTGTAAGTCTCTACGTGCCTCACACAAATTGCATTATGAAATAAAAATAAACCTTGCTTCTCTTGCCTCGGTATTCGTGAGTAATCTGTAGATTTTACATGGTCAATAAAGGAATAAATAGGTACGGTATGGTACGTAATCAAAGTACAACTATGTGAAAGGAAGTGATTTCGTTTGATGCTTCACTATTTCAGAATGGAGTACTTGTCAGATAGACGCACGGCGTTAATGATAAGCTGGTTGTGGCGGAGATGGAGAATGGAGACGGGAAGGGGAACAGGGGACGTGCTCACAT
Organism: Anabrus simplex; assembly: GCF_040414725.1. Taxonomy (NCBI): domain Eukaryota; kingdom Metazoa; phylum Arthropoda; class Insecta; order Orthoptera; family Tettigoniidae; genus Anabrus; species Anabrus simplex. Next base: position 190,736,971 of record NC_090266.1, read on the forward strand.
GCGGAAGGATACTTTTCCTAAGCTCTTGAGTTGAATTTCAGTATAGTCTTTGTGTATACCTTATGTTGTAAGCTACGTGTCCTTCGTATCAATGAATTTAAAGGCGGGTTGCATAAAAGGAGATCGCAAGGGGTGGATAGACCACCCGCTTTACACACTATGATAATAAACTGTACACATATTTGTAAAAAAAAAACACATTAAAGGAAAGAATAAAGTAACATACAATGACATAAAATAAAGAAATATGCGCCAATTTATCAATAAAAGCAAATATAACACGAAGCGTATGGCGCTCTTTTTGTTGGGGTGGGGGGGGGGGGGGCGGCAACTGGCCTTCTCAGTGAATACTCAACATATGAACGTTTGTGGGAGACACCTCTAGCTTCTGAAAAAGAAAAAATCCATTATTCACTTCAGATTTATCTCCCTTACTTCAATATCAATAGAAGGCTAAGGATCTTTTGCTTGATAACTTATTTCTTCTTACAAAATACCGTTGATCAAAACTGAAAATTGACTGGATTATCTTCTCTCGCTGTACACCTATCTTGATAAAATGTACATCCTATGCACCTGAAATGATCCGTTTGCATTAATTTCATGACTAGCTGGGATTTACTGTAACCCTTTGTGTTCTCATTCCAATCAACATGTACAGTACAGAGTTGTGTATTGTACCTACTACAACTTCCCCAGTTTAAAATGTTGACACGGTCAGCAGTTTCCCCGTCCGTTGGATGAAAGTGAAGGAGATTTTCTTATTGCACGACGAATGATCTCAATTCATTGCATCTCTTCATTTTAGACTGAATATTCTATATCGTCTCCACAGAATTTTAATCCTGAATGAAAATGCTATCTGACAGTATTATCCGCACGTGCAGATGTTATCGTTAGATTTAGTGACGGCTCCTCTGCCTTTATACTGAGAGGAAGCAGCTCTCCGTTAGAACGAATAGCGATAATGTCGAATTTATAGGCCCACTGCAGTGTATCCCTGGTATAAAAGCAATATTATTCGCCCGGGGGTTAAATTATTCACACACACGCTGCTCGCAATACGACTCAGAGTCTGGGTGATGTCATTTGGGCAATGGGAAAATAAAGCAAAAGTAAGTAAGTGCATGCCCTCCTCTTCCTACCCAAGTCGCAACCCTCCCGAAAGACCATGGCCTACCAAACGACCGCTACTCAGACTGAAGGCCTGCAGGTTATGAGTTGACGTGTGTGGTCAGCACGACGAATCCTCTCGGCCGTAATTCTTGGCTTTCTAGACCTGATCAAATATCTATCACGTAAGCTAATATATCGTCGTTGCCGGGACAAAACCTCCTATGTGATAATATGTTTGAAGATATACTGACCCGCAGCACATAAATGATGAAGAGTGAGAATGCCTTGACAGTATTCACACAATATTGTACCTTAGATGGCAGAATCTTACCGGCCAAAGTTCTAAACTGAAATATTTCATATAGGAGGTTTTGTCCCGATATATATCCTTTTTAAGCCACCTGTTCGCACGATACACCGGATATAATAATAATAATAATAATAATAATAATAATAATAATAATAATAATAATAATAATAATAATAATAATAATAATAATAATTCTTCAGTCTGACGAAACTAATTTTGAGTAACAAATTTATAAACTACCTGCAAAAAATATGGTATCAATATTAAACCTGAAAAATAAATTTACATTTTATTTAATGAAGATGATATAAGCCGGTACAAAAGAAATTGACAGACGGTTAAGGCGCTGGCCTTCTGATCCCAACTTGGCAGGTTCGATCCTGGCTCAGTTTGGTGGTATTTGAAGGTGTTCAATAATAATAATTATTATTATTATTATTATTATTATTATTATTATTATTATTATTATTATTATTTTACTTTTTTATTTCCCCTCCTAAATTCAGACTCATTGTACGCATAATTGGATCGGTTATTTGGGAAGTCACACATGCCCACTACTGCGAGTTCTGTAAAAAGCGGAAATAACTAACTGCTGTACAGCTTCTAATGTTTGGAATTTGTGTTTTATTTTATACCAATTATTTATCCTATCTTTTGTAATAATAATTTTGATCATTTAAAAATAAGTTCTTAAAATGAGCGATATAGGCACTGAATGTTACTGGACATGTGTTAGTTCCCTAATAAATAAACTCTTGTTAGCAAAAACATAAACATACAAGGCAATTTAATGCTTACCAATATTTAAGCACACTATATATCACACTTTAATTATGTAATTAAGTTTCATATTTAAATTGCCTACCATTAAAGTCAAAATTCAGATCATTTTCCAACATTGTCAGTCTTAACAATATCACTCATTACAGTTACTTAAGGACATCCACACTCTTAATAATAACGTCTCGTCATGCCTGTTAAGTTCCTCAGATATATCCTATCTATTAAAAAGGCTAGAAGAATATTTTCTTCAAGGTCCCAGCAAAACCTTTATGATGAGGCGGACATCTATACTGGCTCTCTGAATGATGGGAACATATATGCATTAAAGTTATTTTGTCCGAAAATGGACATGCGTGGTTTCTCAAATAATAGATTCAATTGTTTATAACAGTGACGTTTGTAATCAAGTTATTTTCATATAGACTTTTTGATTTCCTAAATGTATTCATAACCACGATGCCAATAGATTCTTGGCAAGCTATCTCATTTCATTCGTTTCCCATTGCACTTGTACTTCTTGAGATATTTGCTTCTAAACGTTTTGCTGTCAACGTAATGTTTATGATCAAAATACAAGTAGTTTTAAGCATAGCCATGTTTTTATGTAGGCCTTGTCTTTGACTGTGAATTAATTCTTAATGATTAATTCAATCTGTTTTTTATAACTCTTAGATTCTTCAGTCTGACGAAACTAATTTTGAGTAACAAATTTATAAACTACCTGCAAAAAATATGGTATCAATATTAAACCTGAAAAATAAATTTACATTTTATTTAATGAAGATGATATAAGCCGGTACAAAAGAAATTGACAGACGGTTAAGGCGCTGGCCTTCTGATCCCAACTTGGCAGGTTCGATCCTGGCTCAGTTTGGTGGTATTTGAAGGTGTTCAAATACGTCAGCCTCGTGTCTGTAGATTTACTGGCAAGTAAAAGAACTCCTGCGGGACAAAATTCCGGCACCTCGGCGTCTCCGAAAACCGTAAAAGAGTAATTAGTGGGACGTAAAGCAAATAGCATTATTATTAAAAGAAATTGAAGTTTAAGTAAGTTGTTTCTTTTTCGGGTATAATACTGTTACCTAACGTTACCTGATAACGCTCCACTGGACGATGTCTTATAACTAACACCTTAGACTTTCGATCTGGAACGATGTTTAAAAAAAATATTGTTGAAATATTACTTTGTATTTATATACATTTTAATTCTGTAAAGATCATATTTATAAGTATCAGTGAAATGTGTAATTAAATACCTCATCACAGTTATAAAATTCCTGAGTCAAAACTGAAAAAAAATGACTTCAGATATTACAAAACGCTCGATTTTGTACCATTCACAATTTTTTATTAAATGTTTTCCTCTACAATGCGTTTCAGAGTCTTTCCTCCATCATCAGATGATGAAATTGTGACTTAGGTTTTGCAACAGTTTTAATTATTCATAAAGAGTAGTTTTGTTTATGATTCGTATATTACAAGACAAAGTATGACAAGGTACCGAGGTATAATACGTTGATGATACTGAGGGATTATAGTGTCAACAACAGGGTATTACAAGCAGTCAAAGCACACAGTAAAATGTCTGGGAGGGATTTATTGGGTGGATATGCTGTAGACAGCTTGTCTGCCCACGACTTGGTATTAAAATCAGAATGTACTGAAAACCTACAATGTAAAAACACGAATCTTGAAAAGAGTCGCGGTGGGTATGGTATGAAAATGAGCAATTTATAGACTCAATTGATATTACTTGGAATGGTCCGGCTCCATGGCTAAATGGTTAGCGTGCTGGCCGTTGGTCACAGGGATCCCGGGTTCGATTTCCGGCAGGGTCGGGAATTTTAACTATAAATGGTTAATTCCGATGGCACAGGGGCTGGGTGTATGTGTCGTCTTCATCATCATCCTCATCACGACGCGCACGTCGCCTACCGGCTTCGCATCAAAAGACCTGCATCTGGAGAGCCGAACTTTTCCTTGGACACTCCCGGCACTAAAAGCCATACGCCATTTCATTTCATTTCACTTGGAATTAACTATTGGGGGATAAAATCCCAGGTAGGAAATCGACGGCTTACTTCTAAAAACTCGTATGTTCCAGTGCACTTCCTATATATTATATTCCTTAAGACCGTTCACGCCTCCCAGCCACATATGAATATGCAGCCCATCAGAACGATTTTCGTTGTGCTCATTGTCCTATGGGTGTGTGTAAAGGAAAATTAACCTTAAATACTTTATACTGTAGGAGTGCGTAATTTTGCTTTCAAACAACATCCCTACAATACGGTACGGTAATGTCTATTTTCCTTTACACACTAGCAGAGGAAAATGATCAAAACGAAAATTATTCCGATGGACTGCATATAAATATTCTTAAGGCATATATGGATAGGAAGAGCATTGGGACATACGAGGTTTTAGAAGTAGGCTATCGATATGGTGGTTGAATGTTTTGCATTAGAAACGCATCAAAGTGATTTCCTTCAGCGCCAGATCTGTATTAATATAGGCCCAAGGAGGCTTAAATGTTACACATGTATTTAAGAAACATAGTGATAATTTACATTAACAGATTAGAAATCTAATTTCATATAGGTTAGGTGCTATAAACTGGAAATTGGAAACCAGTTTTCTCGCAAATGAAAACCGTGCACTGTTCTTCGTCGAGCGGCATTGCAACTGGCTACTCAACAAGGTGGCCAAGGTCCAAATCCCGCTAAATGCAATGGGAATATGAAATTAAAATATAGATTTCTTTCTCTTAATCCACGAAAAACTGGAGGTTCCGTGGCTATGATCACTATACCAGCAATTACATATATCTACATGTTTCCATGCTTACTATAGAGGTCACACATAGATGACGTATATTACAGGTCAAGCAAAAGCCAGAAATCAACTTTAGACTGGAGTAATTGTAAAATAATTGAAGTGTGTTGACAAAGACGTAATGTTTTAGTAACTGAGAAGTTAAATTCACTCCACGACGGGACTGGAAAACTGTGTCGTTCGGAATTTCGATTTTAAAATCAATGCATTTCCAACAGCCACCATAAAAATGATTTTTCCTTCTGGTACTTCCTGCACTTAATCCAGACTAATCCTGTACTGGTGGCCATGATAATTTTAACACAAAGAAGGCGTCTGATTGGCCTAACATGTGAAAAATGCATTGTTAATTGGAGGACAAAATCATGGTCATTGTTGCAAATAACGTTTCTGAGAAGAGGGTCAGAGAGCCTCCATTACGTATATGAAGAGGGTCGTTCGTGGTGGTAGGTGACTATAATATACAGCAGCCATACCTAGAGGTTTTCGGGTACGACAGAGGCAGCCTTGTGGACTAGAGAAACTGTGAATTATCCTTCCATGACATTAGCGCTTTTACTGGGAGGAATGTGGCACAGTAATTTTTACATAGAATCAGGGGCTTTGAGGATATACGTATCTATCGGCAATCCTAGCTGAAAAGGTGCTTACAATGCCACTCATAGAGTCGTTAACAGAATGAGGTCACCTTTTATGGCGTCCCCCAATTCTGTCTTTAGCATCGCGACGTTGACATCAGTGTCTAGCGGTACCATGGCAACAAAATTGGAAACCCTTGAGTTATAGTACGGATTCTCATTCAATTCTAGTATTTCTGGTGCGTCGATCAGCCATCGTTACATCTCTGATGTGTTGCAACCTGTTGCTGACCTAATCCTTAGGACCTAGCTGGTGCCATTTTCCATCAAGGCAAAGATGAATTGCACGTGGTATACAACGTGCGATCTACAGCATGCTAGATGGTGACCATTTTCCACTTCAAAATTCTTCCTTTGCTCACATATTCATGGAATGTATCCTGTTGAGTACGGTCGGTTTATTATCATTCAACGACTGGCACATCACAGGCAATCTGCCTCATAGAAAATAAACTTTGACAGCATGTCGAGGCCTCACGAGAAGACAGATCACAGATGTCTTTCATCCTAACCTGCACCAAGCAGCAACATTTATTACCACCCGTAGAATGTCTACGAGATGCTGTATTCTGCATATTTTTCACGTTAAGTATAGATGTAACTTTTCATCTTCGTACCATAAAATCTTTTTAAAAGAGAGTTTCTGGACTGCTGTTGTCCTTCCTATCGTTGCAATAGCAAGCAGTGAAGCGGGTGCTGCAGATACATACTCCGCAGTAGAATTGGTGCCCTACCTGGTTCTAGAAGCTTTCATTGTGGTACACGGAATGGCTACACGCAATAATCTATAGGGTATTCGGAGATGTTGTCGAGTGTTGCAGGGACTGTAAAGAATTTGGGAACTCAGTTTACTGAAACTTCATGTGATAGCTCTGTGCATTTCTCAGGGTATAAACAGCTGTAGCATGTAAACATTCAGTGCTCCAATATGTATAGCAGTGGGACGGCACGTATTCTAATGACGAACTAATAATTATGTTATAGATTTTATGCCCCCCTGACTAATTTGTATGGTGTCCGGAGTCGCAGAGGTGCTGGAATTTTCTCCCGTGGGAGTGCTTTTCGTGCCATTTACATTCCATAATGTATTTGTGTATGTGTGATGATCACTAATGCACAATAATCTTTGCATTGTTACAAGTAAAAACAAAGTATTAATTAAGTTGATTAGTTAACTGGGGGTAAAATATGGTGGACAGACTGTGGGCAGACTCATGGTGGCACGATGGTTCTCAGTTATTGAAAAAATAATTATGTAAATCAGTTTTCAGTAGAGTCAAAGGCACAGAAAAACTACTATCAATAGCTAACTCCTGAAATGAAAATGCTGAGTATTTTACGTTAACAGTGAAAAATTACAATGCATGGAAGTAACATAAACAGGGTAGAAGCAAGAAAAATTATTTGCCAGTAAATGAGAAAATATAGAAAGTGCAGAACATACTAAAATATAAATAACTACTTTACCAGCTTTGAGGAGAGGAGATAGCAAGAGCGTACCCCTTAGTAACAATTTTTGAAGGAAGAGAGGCTCATAGGTTGAATTTTATTGAAGTTAAAGAGGTAAGAATAACAGCAAAAAGAATAAATGCACTATGTTGAATAGTATATTTAGTACAGAATGGAAGAGGCCTGGAAGGTTGTGTAAATTATTCGTAACCGTCGAGAGCTTATAGATTGAAACAAAAAAGGACACAAGAGCGTACCAGAGGGACCCATATATAGCGGATGAGCGTATATGGAGTGGAGTAGAAAGTTTAGAAAATGTAGTTGGATGTAGTTTCTTCACGTAACACTTATTTTAACTTTTTGTGAAGGGAGTTATAGATTTTGTTAGTTCATAAAGAAGACTAGATTGTTCATGAAATAGACTATATATTTATTCATTTATTTTAATTAATTAACTATACATCTAATTAATTCATAGCTAGGAGTAAAACTTTGTTTTCAATGGGGAAAACGGCTTCAAAGCTGATAAGATAAGATAAGATAAGATAAGATGAGATAAGATAAGATAAGATAAGGCAATAATACCGATCTCCCATAATCGCGAAAAACATAGATCCGGGAGAGAGTATTGTTTATTGTTATCGTACGTTTCGATACATGCAGTTTATAAAAGTCAATATCCTTTGGAACAATTAAAAGCACAAATAAACAGTAAGGTGTCCGTAAAATATCATTAACCTAAATTTAATATTTGTGAGTGATTTAGAAATTGAACAAGGAAAAAACGGCCTGAAAGTAGCGTTAGAAATATTATTTTTATAAACGAAATTTATCGGACTTGCTATAGAGGTCCATCAGGTACTCCGGAAACGTGACCGCCCCCCACCCAAGGAACAGCCACCACAGTAGTCATCCACAGTTCATCCATACCATGCCCGACTCCCGAAATGAATATTAAGAATGACTGTCGAAAGAAAGAACACGCACACTAATTAGACTACGAAGATAAATAAATTATATGCTATAACAATAATATGCATACCAAACTGCCCTAGACTGATTTTCCTTAACAAATTTTCTCACATTCTCCTCAACTAAAAATTTCTCTCCTATTTCCTTTGTCTTTAAAGAGTATTTTATAAGGTGTGCCCATCCCATTTCTTCACAAAATAGTAAATATTTATTTTCATCTCTATTTTGTCCGTATGCTTTATTTTTATGTACCACTATTTACCACCATATTATGCCCCTCGTTTCAATTTTTGTTATACCTACATCTGTCCTGGTTCTCCCCATTATATTACAAAATTCCCCTAGAGACCTCTTATTTTTATACTATGAAGCAATTTGTGGCTTTTCAGAATCCTTAACTCTTACAACTGTTTTATAACCAATTCATCGTTGTCATATGCAATCCCCTTCCCCGTAGTAACCCATCCCTGCCATTTCCAAAATGTTCCCTACTCCATCCACCTAGTATCCTCGGTTATAATACTTCATTTGGTGTTGGTAGGCTATCTGTAACACTTCTCCACCTGATCCCAACTTCAGTCTCAGCCAATACTTAATTATCATTACCTTTATCTCTAACTCTTTATCTCTACGTCCACTGAATTGTTTATTGTAAATTGTACCTTTAACTGACAGACTGTTTATTATTGATTTACGTCAGCACTTTATAATATTGGCCTTGTCCGACTCGTTGCCTGAATGGTCAGAGCACTGGCCTTCTGTTCATAGGTCGCGGGTTCGATTCCCGGCCGGGTCGGGGATTTTAACCTTCATTGTTTAATTCCAATGGCTCGGGGGGCTGGGTGTTTGTGCTGTCCCCAACATTCCTGCAACTCACACACCACACATAACACTATCCTCCACCACAATAACACGCAGTAAACTACACATGGCAGATGCCGCCTTACAAGGGCTGCACTCGGCTAGAAATAGCCACACGAAATTAATTATTAAATTAATATTGCCCTTAATTACCAAAGAGTAAAATAGTTCTAAGTTATACTAGGTCATGTCACTAAGCAGAAGGTTCTAACACATCCAACTAGTATCCGACTTTAAAAAATGAAAGAACTTTCACAAAATCATTAACAATAACGGAAGGTAAATGAATGAAAATATCGTCGTTGCTGGGACAAAAACGCCTATGTGATAGGTGATATACTGACCCGCAGCACATACATTATGAAGAGCGAGAATGCCTTGACAATATTCACACAATATTGCACCTTAGATGACAGAACCTTACCGGCCAAATATTGCGAGATAAGAGAGACGTGCAGTGCAAGAAATGATTACAGGATTAGACTATCAAAATCTTTGTAACGGCTGAGTTTAAGTTTACTAGTGGACGATTGAGACGTTCAGAGAGAAACCATACTTCATCTCACTCTTCAGAGATATCGAAGGTTTTCAAAGCTAGGTCCATCATTTTGAACCGGAAAAGAAACAGCAGAGCAAAGAGATAGCAAAGACAGTGAAATCTGCTGAGAATTTTTCAAACGCGGTCATCTGAGATTAGGAAGTGAACATACCGGTTGATTTTCTTCAACTTCAGGAAACCATAAATTGTCGCTATTACATCCAAGCGCATCACAATCTCCGCCGTGCAATGCACAATAAACACCATGAAAACATGAACATTCTTCGCGATGAAAATGAGTGCCGTTACTGTTGAGTTCATCAAGGAGGAAATTTTGGAAAACGGGTGGGATATTTGCTGCACCTTGCGTATAGTCCCGACATGGTACATCTTGACTGTCCTCTATTTGCTTACATGAAGGAACAGATGCTGGACCAAGGCCAAGGAACGACGGGGGACATACAGAAGGTAGTACATCAGCGTCTGCGGTTTCTGGACCGGAGATCTATCGCAGGTGTATACGAACAGTACGAAAAATGTGTGCCAAAAAATGAAGATCACTTTGAAAAGCGAAAATGTGTACAAGAGAAGTCTGAGTGTTAAGGTGGCGTGTGGTTTTTTAACAAAAGTAACATCAATAACAATAATAATAGATATGTGGGCCGATATTCTAGCTGTTAGGTTCACAAAACAACGAGCATCGTCAACAGATATGTTCGCTTCAAGAGAAATGGAAAACCTGTTCTCGCTGGCTGAGAGAGGTGCACAAAGACAAACAGAAAAGAAGCATAACATTAGCTGAAATTCACCACAGGAAACATTTTAGAAAAAAAAGTTGGAGATTTGAGTGAAAATACTGAGAAACCCGCTAAGCCCCGGAATATATCAGCGGAAGAAAGACAGAGGAGGTGCCAAAGGTTGAAAAACCTCTGTTGGAAATGTAAAGAAAAAGATACAATCCTAAGATGGAGGAAAGGCAGGTAGCTTGTGTACTCGTATAACAGAAATGTATGTATCGCTTTAATAATAATAATAATAATAATAATAATAATAATAATAATAATAATAATAATAATAATAATAATGGCCTGACACATGGTGTAGGGACAGCGTACCTGCCTCATACCTGGAGGCCCAGGACTCGATTCCTATCCAGGGTAGGAAATTTTGCCTGGGCCCGAGGGCTGGTTTGAGGGCCACTCACCCTAAGCGATTGCAATTGAGGAGCCATCTGACGGTAAGAAGGCGGTCCAAGTCTACAAAGCCAAGAATTACGACCGAGAGGATTCGTTACGCTGACCACGTGACACCTCATGACCTTCTGCAGGCCTTCGGGCTAAGAAGCGCTCGCATGGTAGATCAAAGTCCATTCGGGCCCGGTAGAACCATAATACTTGGAACGGCGTGCCACTTCAACTGATGAGCCCAAATGGCACGTCTGAAGGAAACAAGCGCACACGGTCTAACCACCCATGAGCTGGTTCTGTTCCTGTATTTTTACCAGAATATTATTTCAATAATAATAATAATAATAATAATAATAATAATAATAATAATAATAATAATAATAATAATAATCATAATAATCATAATAATAATAATAATAATAATAATAATAATAATAATAATAATAATAATAATAATAATTACCAGACAGATAAAACGACTTAAAATGAATAAAGCTGCAGGTGAGGATGGGATCATAGCAGAAATTCTCAAATCAGCAGGCCCAAATACTATAAAAGAATTCACCGGTATCATCCAAGAGATTTGGGAAACGGAACAAATTCCAGAAGATTGGAAAAGTGCACTAATTCATCCTTTACATAAGAAAGGAGACAGAACAGATGTAAATAACTACAGAGGAATCTCATTGGTATCTGTTGCCTACAAAATTTTATCTCAGTGCCTTCTCGATAGAGCCCAACAGCAACTAGAACGAAAAATTGGAGAATATCAAGCAGGTTTCAGACCAGGCCGTTCATGTCCAGAGCAAATTTTGAACCTAAAGTTAATCCTAAGGCATCAGAGAATTTGTAGCAAAAATGTAGTTTGTACTTTTGTTGATTTCAAAAAGGCCTATGATTCAGTTGATCGTCAATCACTGTTTCAGATATTAAAAGAACAGGGTCTAGACCGGAAAACACTCGCAATTGTAAAAGAGACATTGACAGACACAAAATCTAAGGTTAAATTCATGGGGGAAATCTCAGACCCTTTTCCGATCAAAACAGGAGTAAGACAGGGAGATGGGCTCTCTCCACTACTCTTCAACTGCGTCCTTGAAAAGGTAATACAGGAATGGCGCAAACAGAAGTCTGCCCTCAAGATTGACCAACCAATCACTCTTGGTAGGGGCAAATTAGCAGTAGACTGCCTGGCATTTGCGGACGATCTGGCAATCTTAACTCGTGACGTTTCAACAGCCATAAACCAGATCGAACTCCTCAAAGAAACAGCGGAAAAAGTCGGCCTCCAAATATCGTTTGAAAAACTGAATAAATGACCTGCAGCAAAGAAGCCCCTAAATTCATAGAGACAAAATATGGCAAAATAAAACGGGTCCAGCAATTCAAATATCTCGGTGAAATAATTCAGGAGAATGGAATGGAAACAAAAGCCAATGAAGTTAGATGCCAAAAAATGGAAACTGCGTATAGACTCACCCAAAATATCTATAACAAAAAGTGTCTCTCCAAGCATGCTAAACTAAGACACTATAATACAGTTATTAAACCAGAATGCCTCTATGGATCAGAGACACTAATTTTGAACAGGAAAACTGATCTAGAAAATATTCAGAAAAAGGAACGCAAGATCATTAGAAAAATTTTAGGCCCAAAACTCGTAGATGAACAGTACCGCCTTAGAGGGAAACAGGAAATCAAACAATTTTCTAACATTCACAGCGACATCAGAAAACGCAGATTAAGATTCTTTGGACATATAAAAAGGATGAACCCAGATAGACTTACCAAGCAAATAGTTGAATTTTATGAAAACCGAAGTAAAGCTAAAACGGACACAATAAAATGGATTGGCGAAATTAAAACAGATCTCAAACTGGCAGGAATTACACCTGAAGACATCCAAAGCCGGGTTATCTTCAGAACCAAAGTTCAAAAGTGGCAAGTTGACCAAGAGGAAAAACCAAAGAAGAAGACCGGAACAACATGGTCTCAAGAGAGAAAAGAAGCACACAGCAAACGAATGAAGGAAGTGTGGGCACAAAGAAAGGCAAATGCCTGTCTCTAAGTACTTTGCGTAGTCCTAATGGGCTCATTCGCAATATATATATACAATATATATAATAATAATAATAATAATAATCCTGCTTTGTGAAAAATTGTTGCTCATTATTAGTATCCGTACGACCCTCCTATATAAATGACATGGCAGCATGCTAGTGGTGACAAGAATATAATGCGTTCCTAGAAAACGTAAAACTACTTCACTGCTCATTCCTGAAGAGAAATGACAAATTGTACACGCGCAGTAAAGTGAACAATGGCCTTCACCAAGGAAACAAACCAACATTAATGAAGCTGTGAAGAGTTTCAAGGAATAAATTGGTATAAATACCAGTAGTTTGCGGCGCTTCTTAATTGTAGACTCCTCCTTTTGTAATACGACAGCTCTCGATGATTTATTGATATGGACTTATAGCCACGGTTACGCAGTAAAGTCTTTCGTCTGCACGAGATTCTGTAATCTCCCTATGAGAAAAAGCGTTTCGTGGCCCCATCTTCCGTGTAAGGGTTATCAATCTTATCGGAATCCTTTCAACATCCATAATCCATTGTTAGTCCGGAGAAGTAGAGTCATCTGGGAGATGTATCGCTATACTGCAGGGACAGATGATAGATATAAATCTCGCATCTGAAATTTTCTACATCCAGTAAGTTAATATTTTGACAGACGAATTGCTTCTAACTATGTTTTATCGAAATATCAATGGCTTACTTCTAAAACCTCGTATCTCCCAATGCACTTCCTATCCATTTTCTTCCTTAAGACTGGTCACTCCTCCTAGCTACATATGGATGTACAGCCCATCTGAACAATTTTCGTTGTGTTCATATTTATATGGTTATGTGTAAAGGAAAATGAACATTAAGTACGTTAAACGGTAGGAGTGCTTAAATTCGCCATGAAAACAACATCCCTACAATACTGCATGGTAAGGTCCACTTTTCTTTACACATCTGTACAGGAAAGTGAATACTACGAAAAATGTTCTCACGGATTGTATATAAATATGTGGCTGGGAGGCGTGACCAGTCTTAAGAAATATGATTTGTAACATACGAGGTTTTAGAAGTAAGCCGACGATATGCTTTATAGACGTTTCTCATTCCTTAAATACAAGTGATCAAAAGTATTCATCCGTTAACAAGTAATACTCAACATGTGAAGGAGAGGAAACACGAAGGAAAGCATTACTACGTTTAAAACCAACAGTACCGGTAAGTTCCGACATTCTTCTTGGAATAGCTCAGTTGAATTTGACGGTTGAATGGAGATGAATATTCCAGAGTAATCATGACAGAGTAATAATCATGTTATACGGGGTAATGGCGAGGAAAAATTTACGTTTAATGAGCGAAGGAAAATAAGCTGACGAATGGTTAGGAATCTTCTTCTTGTTCCTGACTATATTCCATTTATTTCAGTCTGAAATTACATGTTAATTTGACCCAGTTTTACCGGAGTGTCTAAATAATGTCTCTTCACAAAATTTAAAATGCCTGCATTACAAAAGACCAGCAGATTACGAGGTGACGCGTAGTCAGCGTGACATTATTCTTGGCTTTCTAAACCAAGACTTATCTCTCACCACCAGGTAGCTCCTCAATTACTCCTGCATAGCCTTACTAGACCTCGAACAAGTCTTCTATTTCAGGTAAATATCCCTGACCTTGCCAGGAATTAAGTCTGGGGCCTCAAGAGTGGCCTAGACCGTAAGGCTGGCCATCTTAGTGAACCACTGAATATAATTTCAACATAATTTCCTTTACCGATAGTCTTCAAGAGGGATAATCCAGTGAAGTTGTACAATATAACCAAACGAAGAAGAAACTTACATCCTCGTTTCTTATACAAGGACTTTGTGAAATCTAATAATGTATGAAGAAATACCAAACAGACACCGACAGCTGCGAATATTTAGCATTTGATTGTTCGATGTGACGATGAATTGTCGATGAGGGCCCAAAACCTCTTGGGCAATAGCAACGTAGGCACGAGTCCTATAAAAGGCATAGCAGAAGAGAAACAGATAATCAGAGATGTGATGAACAGATTCTACTATACCCAAGAGCTTTGGCCATTTGTATGTGTCAGAATAGCTGCAGAGCTGATGGTTCTAGAATTAGTTTCTTTTGCTATCTACAGCCCCGTAATCAGCGGCCTTGCTGGTCTCAAGTTACATTGGAGCTCCCAACCACCAGCCAATTACGATAACCTAAGCCGAGAAAAAATAATCAAAATTATCAACGGCAATGAGGAACAGGTACTAAGAAAATAATGTATGGATTTATTTAAAATTCCATGAAATAATTATATTGAACAGAAATGTATTTCAAATTCCTTTGGAGTAAATGAATGTAACATATTTCTAATCATGAATGTATACAACATGTTTTTTATTACTGAAACACGTCCGTTTAAGAGCGATACTTGAACCAAGAGACTCCACTGAATCTCGTAGCAATGTACGAGCAGATCCATGCGAATAAATTAAGAGGCTAGCTGGTAACAGGGAGTAGTAAAAGTGAAGTCATCTCCGTTACAGGCCGTAAAGAAACTGTGGAAGGTAAAGGTTTCCACTATCCATAACCTCGGCACGTGTTGGGGTAGACTGGTCAGCTCTACGCTCGGCCGCCTTTGCCCCAAGAATTAATCTGTTCCTAATTTTTGGTGCAGGCTGAGTGAACCTCAGGGTCATGTGCTCCTACGTAACTAGAAACCTCGTTTCTAAAATATTTGGACTTCCTGACAGGGAATCGAACCCATGTCATTCAGGGAGAACCGAGCACGCCTTTACCGCCTCGACAAGGCAAAGCCGTTGACAGGACGAAGAGGAAGAAAGGAAACTGCTGCCAAACAAGTAGTCTTACATTCGGAGTTGATTCATGTTATAATGAAATGGTGTCTAACGTGAAATTAAAGTCTGTCAAAACATATATATTTCCGTCGATATCCACACTATGAGCGAACTGTGTACGCGGAGGATCACTTTTCTGTAAGATGTATTGTAAACCATCAATCAATCAGTATCATCAATCAGTACTGATCTGCATTTAGGGCAGTCGCCCAGGTGGCAGATTCCCTATTTGTTGTTTTCCTAGCCTTTTCCTAAATGATTTCAAAGAAATTGGAAATTTATTGAACATCCCTCTTGGTAAGTTATTCCAATCCCTAACTCCCCTTCCTATAAATGAATATTTGCCCCAGTTTTTCCTCTTGAATTCCAACTTTATCTTCATATTGTGATCTTTCCTACTTTTATAAACGCCATTCAAACTTATTCGTCTACTAATGTCATTCCACGCCATCTCTCCGCTGACAGCCCGGAACATACCACTTAGTCGAGCAGCTCTTCTTCTTTCTCTCAATTCTTCCCAACCCAAACATTGCAACATTTTTGTAACGCTACTCTTTTGTCGGAAATCGCCCAGAACAAATCGAGCTGCTTTTCTTTGGATTTTTTCCAGTTCTTGAATCAGGTAATCCTGGTGAGGGTCCCATACACTGGAACCATACTCTAGTTGGGGTCTTACCAGAGACTTATATGCCCTCTCCTTTACATCCTTACTACAACCCCTAAACACCCTCATAACCATGTGCAGAGATCTGTACCCTTTATTTACAATCCCATTTATGTGATTACCCCAATGAAGATCTTTCCTTATATTAACACCTAGATACTTACAATGATCCCCAAAAGGAACTTTCACCCCATCAACGCAGTAATTAAAACTGAGAGGACTTTTCCTACTTGTAAAACTCACAACCTGACTTTTAACCCCGTTTATCAACATACCATTGCCTGCTGTCCATCTCACAACATTTTCGAGGTCACGTTGCAGTTGCTCACAATCTTGTAACTTATTTATCACTCTATAGAGAATTACATCATCCGCAAAAAGCCTTACCTCCGATTCCACTCCTTTACTCATATCATTTACATATATAAGAAAACATAAAGGTCCGATAATACTGCCTTGAGGAATTCCCCTCTTAATTATTACAGGGTCAGATAAAGCTTCACCTACTCTAATTCTCTGAGATCTATTTTCTAGAAATATAGCAACCCATTCAGTCACTCTTTTGTCTAGTCCAATTGCACTCATTTTTGCCAGTAGTCTCCCATGATCCACCCTATCAAATGCTTTAGACAGGTCAATCGCGATACAGTCCATTTGACCTCCTGAATCCAAGATATCTGCTATATCTTGCTGGAATCCTACAAGTTGAGCTTCAGTGGAATAACCTTTCCTAAAACCGAATTGCCTTCTATCGAACCAGTTATTAATTTCACAAACATGTCTAATATAATCAGAAAGAATGCCTTCCCAAAGCTTACATACAATGCATGTCAAACTTACTGGCCTGTAATTTTCAGCTTTATGTCTATCACCCTTTCCTTTATACACAGGGGCAACTATAGCAACTCTCCATTCATCTGGTATAGCTCCTCCGACCAAACAATAATCAAATAAGTACTTCAGATATGGTACTATATCCCAACCCATTGTCTTTAGTATATCCCCAGAAATCTGATCAATTCCAGTCGCTTTTCTAGTTTTTAACTTTTGTATCTTATTGTAAATGTCATTGTTATCATATGTAAATTTTATTTCTTCTTTGGCTTTAGTCTCCTCCTCTATCTCGACATTATCCTTGTAACCAACAATCTTTACATACTGCTGACTGAATACTTCTGCCTTTTGAAGATCCTCACATACACACTCCCCTTGTTCATTAATTATTCCTGGAATGTCCTTCTTGGAACCTGTTTCTGCCTTAAAATACCTATACATACCCTTCCATTTTTCACTAAAATTCGTATGACTGCCAATTATGCTTGCCATCATATTATCCTTAGCTGCCTTCTTTGCTTGATTCAATTTTCTAGTAAGTTCCTTCAATTTCTCCTTACTTCCACAGCCATTTCTAACTCTATTTCTTTCCAGTCTGCACCTCCTTCTTAGTCTCTTTACTTCTCTATTATAATAAGGTGGGTCTTTACGATTCCTTACCACCCTTAATGGTACAAACCTATTTTCGCATTCCTCAACAATTTCTTTAAACCCATCCCAGAGTCTGTTTACATTTATATTTACCGTTTTCCACCGATCATAGCTACTTTTTAGAAACTGCCTCATGCCTGCTTTATCAGCCATGTGGTACTGCCTAACAGTCCTACTTTTAAGACCTTCCTTTCTATCACATTTATTTTTAACTACCACAAAAACAGCTTCATGATCACTAATACCATCTATTACTTCAGTTTCCCTATAGAGCTCATCTGGTTTTATCAGCACGACATCCAGGATATTTTTCCCTCTGGTTGGTTCCATCACTTTCTGAATCAGCTGTCCTTCCCATATTAACTTATTTGCCATTTGTTGGTCATGCTTTCTGTCGTTCGCATTTCCTTCCCAATTTACATCTGGCAAATTCAGATCTCCTGCTACAATCACATTTCTTTCCATGTCGTTTCCCACATAGCTGACTATCCTATCAAATAATTCTGAATCCGCGACAGTGCTTCCAACTCCTCCCTCATACCCCTCAATGCCTCGCCACACCCACAGAAACTACACTCGCGCTCCTTCATTTAAACCGCAGTGGTACGTATAAGTTAGGAAATTTGTTTGGAAGGGTAATAGGGAGGTACATTCAGGGAAACGGGATGGCCTGACCTTTACATTAGTGCATCTGCAGCTCCATGCACTAACGAATGACTTGGGGTGTAGCTGTTAGCTTGCATTCGGGTGATAGTGCATTTGAGCTTCACAGTCGGCAGCCCTGAAGATGGTTTTCTGTGGATTCCCATTTTAACAAAAGACGATTGTTGCGGCTGTACATTAATCAAAGGGGCCGATGACCTTCGATGTTAGGCCCCTTTAAACAACAAGCATCAAGCATTAATCAAAGCTTATATTCCTATCCGAGCGCTGCCCTACCTCACCGACACCATAAGACATCTCTGAATCGGTGCGACGTAAAAACAAATATAAAAAAGAAAAATACCTCCACTTACGTTGTGCATTAGTAATATGTTTGACAGAAAGGCTGATATTAGAGTATGCTTAATTACAATAGGCTTTACGTCGCACCGACACAGATAGGTCTTATGGCGACTATGAGATAGGAAAGGCCTAGGAGTGGGGAGGAAACGGCCGTGGCCTTAGTTAAAGTACAGCCCCGGCATTTGCCTGGTATGAAAATGGGAAACCACCGTAAAACATCTTCAGCGCTGCCGATAGTGGGGTTCGAACCTTCTATCTCGAGTGCAACCTCACATTAGAGTCTGGGTAATCTGCGGTGGCTCATGGTAAAGTTATTGGGCCAATTCTTTTCATACTTTTCATTATGATATGTGTTATACGATAAAATCGGAAATTCGCCTCTCTGCTGATGATTGCGTCATATACCGAGAGATAAAGACAGAGGAGGACGAACTATTTCTCCAGCAGGATTTAGATAGATTGAAAAATGGGTGCGTGAAAACTGAATGAAAATCCACAACCGAAAAAGCAAGAAATATTGTGTTTCATTGAAAAACAAATGACAGGTAGGAGGGATTACGAACTTGGAGGGGAAAGTGTTATTGAAGTTGATATCTGTATGTACTTAGGTGTTACTACTACAAATGACTTAAAATTTTCAGAGCAAGTGGAAAATGTAGTTCAGAAATCCTGAAGATCGTTACAATTTATTATGCGGAATCTCAAGAAAGCTAATTCTGGTGCCAAAAGTAAAGCTTATAATTGTTTGGTGAGACTGATTCTCGAATATGGATCAGCGTGATGGGATCCGTACAGGGTACGTTTAATAAATTCCCTAGAAGAAGTTCAAAGAAGGGCGATGAGTTTCGTAACCGGGAATAGGAGGCATACCATTAATTAGGAAAGTCTTGAATCTCGAAGAACTAGAGCTAAACTGTGTGGTCTTTATGAGAGCTATACGGAAAGGGCTGCATTTACTAATATTAGGAATAGGTTGGAACCTCCCTCGTACTTATCGAGAAATGATCACAAGCATAAAGTTAAAGCCAGGAACCAGCATACGGCTGTGGGCAAGTTTTTCTTTGTAAACAGGACCATAAGGGATTGGAATAAATTACCTGCAGCAGCCTTTGATGCATTCCCTTCCGGTAACAAGTCATTTAAGAAGATAATTAGTGGTAGCGTAACGTGAAAAATAAACGTTGTAAATTACGGACAGTGAATTCGTGATTTTCTTCTTGATTTAGAATGTTAAACTACTTTAATATACTCTTTCCAGGGAGCTGTTTGTTGTACTCATGTTATTTTAGTTGTTGTATTTGGGTAATTACCTATGTTTCAAACTTTACTTTATTACCACTTTTAATGTTAAGCTAGTAGTAAGCTCTACCTATCGTATTATAAGATGTAGTGTTAAGAACTGGAAATACTTAAGTTGTGTGTGAATTTGTGTAGATGATACTAGATTTAGAATGTTAAACTAGTAGTAAAATATTTTCTTTCCATGGATTTGCTTGTTGTCGTTGTTGTTGTTGTGTTGAGTAATCATATTTTAACATATAGTATTGTAAGCCGTAGTGTTAAGCACTGGAAATATTTAACTTGTGTGTGAATTACTGCATATATTATGATGCTGGATTTAGAATGTTTAACTAATAGTATTTCTTGTAATATTTTCATTCCATTGAATTGCTTTTTGTACTCTTGTTGTTCTTGTTGGGTAGTTAGGTTTTAACTTTATTATCACTTGTATTGTTAAGCTACTAGTAGTAAGCTCAACCTATAGTATTGTAAACCGTAATATTAAGCACTGGATATACTTAAGAATTTTAAAACTAATAATATTTCTTGTAACGTTTTCTTTAAATGGAATTGCTTGTAGTACTTTTGTTGTTGTACTTTTGTTTTATTTTTGTTGTAGCTGGGTAATTATGTTTTAACTTTACCTTATTATCAGACTACTGTAGTGACCATTGCCACCGGCATATTTCCCAATTGCGATGTATTTGTTAATAGTAATTATATTGTCCCGTTCAAATTTGGCCTACAATAAGCATGTTATGGTATATTCAAGTGAGATGCTACTATTTCATTAGCACGGGTGATATATTTCCAGTCCTGGGTTGTAGAGACGTGCTCGCCTGTACAGAACAAGTTCCCACCAGCGGGGAACAAAGTATTGATTTTATATCGATCAGTCAGCTGTGTCACATGACCTACTGGGAACGTCCAAGGTCGCCCCGATCTAAATCGCGCATGCCACGGTCTTCAATTGAGAGTACTTTCGATTATTGTAATGGCCTATCAGGCGTAAGTCGACGGCCAATTAGGAGTCAATGTGGTGACACACCCTCCTTGAGAAATGCTTAAATAACTAAGTTTTCAGGAGGAACGCTCTCTTACTTACTTACTTACTTACTGTTACTCTGGCCGTACTCCGAATTATTCGCACTTTGCTGGAATTTACGACGCAGACACTCCGTCACTGGACTTGGCAATATTTTTACTCGGCGCAGCGCAAATCAACTATCTTCCTGTAGTACATTAGTCCACGAGTCTGGCAGATTTTCGCAGGCTATGCTACGTGTTATTCATCTCTAAACTCGACGTGATTGTGTGCGGAATATCTTCTAAAACATCTTGTCAGTTTCAGCCTCTACTCTGTTAGAAGAAAAAAGAGGATCGCCACGTGGTTATTGGAGTTCGTCAAGATGTTTCTACAATTTGAAGAAAAGACCTACAATTTTTCTGCATTGGACTTCACAGCTGCAATGGTGTATTAAAATGTAGGCCACATCTAACATGGGGAGATAACGACGGAAGGAGACAACCAACAGAATGTGATCCAGAAATTCCAGATCATCGGCAGAGATCCAGTTTCATCATACATTTAAGTACCGTTTTCTAATGTTTTATCTGTGCAACTTTGTAGAAATAATGCTTACTTATTCATTAGTGGTAGTATTTCTTCTAGATTTGCAGTAGTATTTAATATTTTCATCCTTCTTTCAGGTGGGAAATGGTAGTGTTGTCGTTGTGTGTGAGGAGTATTGGTTTCTATTAGAATAGCTAGAATGTGCTTGTGTCTTCTACGATTGTCCCATTTATTAGTCCAGTGTTAATTAAAAATCATTATCCTCATCGATAACTAATAATTTAAATTTGAAAATGTTTTCAATGTGGAATCCATGTGGGACAGTTTTACGGCATGTTTGTTACTCCGGATTTCGATGTAAAATTTCTTCTCGTTGAGTTTAAGGCGTGTTAGTGTCATGTGGCTTATTGTCGAACTCTGGCTTACGTAAATTTAATATCTAGCACATCTAATAATAATAATAATAATAATAATAATAATAATAATAATAATAATAATAATAATAATAATAATAATAATAATAATAATAATAATAATAATAATAATAATAATAATAATGTCACCTCGGGTTAAATGAATGAATAAGGGTCATGAGTTTAAATATTGCTTGACCGGGCGAGTTGACTTTGCGCGTAGAGGAGCGCGGCTCTGAGCTTTCATCCGGGAGATAGGGGGTTCGAATCCCACTGTCGGCAGCCATGAAGATGGTTTTCCGTGGTTTCCCATTTTCACACCAGGCAAATGCTGGGGCTGTACCTTAATTAAGGCCACGGCCGCTTCCTTCCAACTCGTCGCCATAAGACCTATCTGTGTCGGTGCGACGTAAAGCCTAGCATATAGCAGAATTCTGACGGATCGTTTAATGTATTTTTTGACTTGTGAATTCATTTATTGAATTTTATTTGAAGAATACGTGTGTGGTAAAACGTAATTTCTTCAAGTGTGGAGCACGTGTTAATTGATAAACGTGGAGTTGAGTAGTAATAATGTCGTGACTCATGAACCATGAATGCGATTGCTAATATTTGGCCTGTTCTATGTGCGTTTCTGTAGACGAGAATTCTTCCGTATACCAACCGCTGATGTCATTATGACCAACGTTGTAAAATTTTCATCATCTTTGGCTAGGTGATCAATCAGCCTTCATCATATTTCTGAGAGTCGTTAATGGAATTTTTTACCCGATACCGTCATCGTGATATTTCATGTGCCTAGGGTAAAAGTCAAAATATAAAATTCAAATTCTATAATTCGTTTTAAATAATGTAAATTATGGAAATAATTCTCGTGTGTCTTTATGTGAATGCTGTATGTGTGTGTTGTAGGAATTTCAGTGAATTATGCTATTTTTTAAATGTGGTTTTGACCCGGCCACGTGTTCATGAGGTTGAGCCCAGGTTATCAGCACCGTTGTTTGAGTTGATCTGACTTATTGAGAGTTAAATCCTTAGTAACTTTTATTTTAAAATTAAGTTGAGATGAGTTCAAAGTATCAGACAGCAATGAATAAGAAATTATTTTTTCACGCATCTGGACAAGGTTCATTTTATTGTAAAGCTTGTAATGTTAAATTTTCTCAAGGCGTCAGATGCTAACGATTAACACCACGTTTTGTTCAATCAAATATTAAAGGAAGTTTCGTAAAAAATATTATTATACAAGCACAATTTGATGGAAATAAGTCTGATAGAGATATCTTTAAGTAATGTTTTCCAAATAATTTTTTGGTCCAGTGCAATGGATCTCGCGTTTAGTTCAGTGCTCTAAGAAGTTAAATTTTCATTTGAAGTAATGGATGCTGAGATGAATGGATCTGATATGTTGGATGCTTAAAACCAGTTATGAGTCAGACAGCTTATTGAGATTGTTTTGTTTTCAACTTGTAAATAATTACGACATTACTCAGAGGAGGTCCCATAGAACATTTATTTTTTGTTTCATTGAACCAGAAGTAGGCTAATATCCATCTGTATATTTACAGAATATTTTGACTTCCAAATGTGTCGGAGGAATTAAATGCTGTATTTGAAGGAACTGGCTGAGAAGAATCAATTTTAAATTAACATCAAGATTTGTTTAATATTAATTTGTTAATTGCTATTGAGTGCTAGTTGTTAATAAATGTCAAAAACCTGTTGTTTTGATATTTTTGTATTATTGTCGCTAGTCCTTGTCTCTTTTCCTGGCTTCAAAATAAGCAAAGCAAGATAGCTATTGGTCCACCCTTGAGACTCTCGCTCTCCAGCTGAGCATACCAGGTAAAAAGGGGGTAATATATATATATATACCAGGTGGCTCACGGACACCGTACTTTCTACTTATGAATGTCCCGCATGCATAAGTGATGTGTGGGGTGTCTACCAACTGATTTTAACAGGGGAACTACTGCCAGCTGGCAGGTTACGTCAGAATATGAAGAGATGAGAAACAGAGTCACACTCGCAGCACGTTACTCAGCGTTGTCGGTCGAATGCACCCCTTGCATTAGTAAACATCGTTTTCGACCGTATAGTTCTAGGCTGGTGTATGCTACAGCCGCACTATATTTGCTGTCTGCATATCGGCAGTAGCTAGTGTGATCAGCAGCGGTGAATACACAGACATTATTTCAATCTGAACAATCTGGTCGGAATGCAACAGAAGCTCCAAACTATCGTATGCCTTCTACATACGTACTTCACCGAACAGTATTAGTTTTTGTATATATATCTTCGCTGTTTGAGTAAAAGGTCATGTCACCCGGTTCTCTTCTTATCCATTATTTTCCTTAAGAAAAGTCAAGCCTCCCAGCCAGATCTGTATATTTAGTCCATTAGAAAAATATTCGTTGTGTTCATTTTCCCATGCTGATGTGTAAAGGAAAATGAACCTTACCGCACCGCACGTTTTAGGTATGTATGTTTGCACGACTTATTTACGCACTGGTACAGTGCAATGTACTTAAGGTTTATTTACCTTTACACGTCAGCACACGAATATGAATACAACGAAAATTGTTCTGATGGACTGCATACCCATATCGTCCCTTAAGAAACAATACCGCGTATCTGACAGTGCTCTTCCTATACATTATGTTCCTTAAGACTGGTCACGCCTCCCAGCCACATATGGATATGTAGTCCATGAGAACAGTTTTCGTTATGTTCATTTCCCTATACCGGCGTTTAAAGGAAAATGAACCTTACCGTAGCATACCGTACTGTATGTTGGCATGTAGTATTTGCGCATTCCTACAGTAAAATGTATTTAAGGTTCACTTTAATTTATACAACAGCATGGGAAAATGACACTACGAAAATTGCTCTGATGGACTGCATATGCAAATGTGGCTGAAAGGCCATGACCAGTCTTACGGCAAATAATGGATATGAAGAGCATTGTGAGATATGACCTTTTGCCCGAACAGCGACGATATGTTTGTAACTTACCTGTCTGATTATTTCATCTAAAAGGTTAGGGCGCCTGATCTCTAAACCTAGGATCGAATCCTGCTTAATATGGTCATATTTAAAGAGGCTCAAAAACTCCAGCGCACAGTGGGCCAGAACTGTAATGTAGCGGGACAAAATTTAAACAAAATATCTCCATTTCTTCCTTCCAAGCCCGTAGGCTGATAACCGGGGCTAATGAAGATCAACCCTAGTGACGACATAAAGACAGATATGGGTAGAAAGGACACCCTGTATCTCCCCTTCCTGGAAAATGCTGCCTGCCTTACTGCTAGTTGTGTTTTAGAATTTCGCCGGCCACTAACGTACAGTAGTGTCAATGGACGATGCCGAATATCTGAAGTATGTAAAAAAAGCTACAAGTATTCTTCTCCATATTAATTTAATTGAAACATAACTATATTCATCACTATTGCACACCAAAGACTTATCTTATGCAATATGAATATCGTATAATATTCTAACTTATAAAAATGTATCCGAACATTCCTGCTTGGATTATTGTAATATAATGTAGAGAAGTTCATAAATATTTTGGCTTATATCTCAGTACGTGCACTTCCTTGCGCTAGCCTTAGAAAATGAACTTCATTTGCAGTGGCGCGTGCTCCGCCGTGACACTTTATAACACACCGTGAGCCATATGAAGTGTTTCGTGACAAGAAACAGAGTGGAAACGAGCTAGTGGATTATGTATTATCTAAGGTGAATATTCAGGACTACTCTTCAGATGTTCTACGGTACCTTAAATTGATTAACATTTTACGATGAAAGACAGGTTTTTAAGAACAATTCCAGTTGATTAGCAAAACATTTACATATTTCTGAAGGAGTGCATACATTTGCAGTATCGGATCTTCAAATAAATAGTTCAGTTCAATCCAGCTCAGGAAATGGAAGGCCTAGAAAACTGCGGATTGAGAACTAAACGAGGGAGATTAAATAACATAATTAATGAACGATCACAACAAGAATTAACAATGGCAGCTCAGATCTCACTTCGGGTCTCAGGTGAATGGGACGCTGCAAAAGTAATTAAGGATATTACTGAGACTACACCTCCCACATCATCCATATAGAGAAAAGCATTTGAATCACAGGAACAATTACCCGTTCCATTCTCCAGACTACGGACGAGGCTTTGTCATTTCTTGCAGAAAATAGTTCATCTAAATTACAGCATAACAGTACATGCAAGGGAGCTAAAATGGGCATGTTGACATACATCCATCGTACAACACAGATGGGGAAGTGAAATTAAGATGTTATCCATTAAAGGAAAATCATCAAAATCACAGATTTTTCAGCCGAAGTAGGTTTACAGTAACTGCTAGATCGAAGAGTAAAACGACTTTTATCTGTGCCAGGAGAAGTGCTTACATGTATTAATGATACAAATCAGTAAGTAGCATGATTTATAAATGGGGCTGCGATGGCAGCAGTGACCACATTTAACATAAGCAGAAGTTGTCCGATGCGTTGATTTGTACATATAATTTGTTACCATCTCCATAGTGCCATTATAATTATCGATGGCTTACTTCTAAAACCTCGTATGTTCTAATGCTCTTCCTATCCATTATATGCCTTAAGAATGGTCATCCCTCCCAGCCTCATATAGACATTACCATACCGTGTTTGAGGGATGTTGTTTGAAAGCAAATTTACGCACTCCTACAGTATAATGTATTTAAGGTTAATTTTCCTTTACACACACCCATAGGACAATGAGCACAACGAAAATCATTCTGATGGGCTGCATATTCGTATGTGGCTGGGAAGGCGTGACCGGTCTTAAGGAATATAATAGATAGGAAGAGCACTGGAACATACGAGGTTTTAGAAGTAAGCCGTCGTTATATTTCATTTCCCAATATAAAGACAATCTTACGTCAAAATTTAACGCCTTCTTCCCCTAGGTTCTATACGCCAATTAAGTTCCTTCAGGAGACAGATTTATTGAAGGGACCATAAGTCAATTTAGTAGCAACACAGATTGAAAACATGATCCCTACAACAATTCTCATAAATGGCAAGAAATTTGAAATAGATCACAATTCAATTATGACTCTGGTAGATGATAATAGTATGCAATGCTTACGCAGCCGCTTCTTTGCTGGTCTACTACATATCGAAGGGTTTCTTCTAAAACCTCGTACGTCCCAAAACTCTTCCTGCCAATTATATTCCTTAAGACTGGGCACGCCTCCCAGCCACATTTTATATGCAGTCCATCAGAATAATATTCCTTGTGTTCATTTTCCTACGCTAACGTGTAAAGGAAAATGGACCCTACCATGCCGTATTGTAGGGGTGTTGTTTTCATGGCCCATTAGACCTTTACCCATCAGACCTTTAGCCCTTTAGCCCAGTAGCCCTTTAGACCTTTACCCCATTAGCACTTCAGCCTATTAACCTATTAGCACTTTAGCTCTACAAAGAATGTGCGGAAATCTGATCTTCTTAGAATAAAGGTATCCCTGACAAGTTCTAAACACATGTTGTGTCGTGTACAGTGTTCGATTCTAGTCTTGTTATTACTTATTTAGTGATCTGAACACATCAAACAATGTTCTAAACGCATGTTGAAGTTAACGACATCGAGTACGATGTTCGATTGTAGTTTTGTTATGTTTCATTCGCTTCTTTGGAAGCTGCAAATCTAAACATACACAACTATTATGACGTCATCGCTGCAGCACATGCACACTCTTGCTTTCATGAAGCATACTTATTGCATTCCTTTGCGTCCTTACTCTTGAGAAAACGATCAAGTCTAAATATGCACAATGTCATCACTGCAGCTCACTCTAGCCTTCGCGATGCATGTTTAAACTTGTACCTTAACAGAGGAGAAGGTCATAACAGCAGCCACCATCTTGTGTAGTAACCTCTAAGTGCTAATTAGTGTCGGGAAAGGCATCTCCTCGTAAACTAAGAATTGTCTCATTCAAGATAGTAAATGAGAGGTTAGGTTCGCGAATGCACTAAAGTTTTACTGTTTAAAGATAATAGCTAACGAAATTGTTTAAATTACCCACCACCACATTTCAGAGGTATGAGGTTTAGTGCTGTAAATATAGCAGCACGATGCTCTGTTGATTAAAGGTGACGGATGACAGCTGTCAAAAAAGCAGGTAGAATTGTTTTAAATCGCCATCTACCACGATGAGGTTTAGTGCCGTAATGATAGTAGCACGATGCGTTGTTGTTTAAAGATGGGCCCTGACAGCTATCAAAACCACGTATATTTTTAAATTGCCGCCACCACATTTCAAGCGTAGTAGCTAAAGATAGCAGCACGGTGCTCTGTTAATTAAAGATGGCGGATGACAGCTGTCACGTAGACATTGCCGCCACCACATTTCAAAGGTAGTAGCTAAAGATTGCAGCACGATGGTCTGTTGATTAAAGATGGCCGCTGTCAAAAAGAACGTAGCTTTGTTTACAAAGAATAGCACATAGAATTTCAAATGTCCCTCCACCGCATGCATAACAGCAGCCGCCATCTTGCGCAGTAGCCTCTAAGCTACCTTTCTTCATAAGAGCCTGTGTATAACCGCCATCTTGTGCGAGCACCCCTAGGCCGTCTCATAATGAGCTGTGTATAGCCGCCATCTTGTGGCTGCCATTTTGCGCAAGCATCCATAGGGCGTTCATAAGAGTCTATGTATAGCAGTCATATGCAGTCTCATAAGAAGCTATGTATAGCCGCCATCTTGCGCAAGTATTTCAAGGGAATATCATAAAAGAAGCAGCCATCTTGTGCAAGCACCCTTAAGCAGTCTCATAAGAAGCTATGTATAGCCGCCATCTTGTAGAATTAGATAGCTGTCAATGCCAAAGGGCCTAAGTTGAAACCGAACCGTTGATCTCATCATTAGACAATTTTTTCTTATACTATCATGTTCCTATACTGTGAAACTCGGTAGTAGGCAGAAAAATTTTGTCCGTTTTGCTCTACGACGCACCGTTTCCGAGATATTTAACATTTTGCATTTTAGCCCCAAATTAGTGAATCGAACCGTTGTTTCTAGCACGGCACGTTATACTCTAAGCTAGCTCTCTTGATAAGAGCAGCAGCCCTTAACGCGTCTCGTAAGGAGCCATATATAGCCGCCATCTTTTGTCCGCCCTCTTGCGCAAGCATCGTTAGGGCTTCTCATAAGAGTCTATGTATACAAGCCATCATGTGCAAGCACCCTTAAGCCGTCTCAAAAGCGCAGCCGCCATCTTGCGAAAGCGCCCTTAAGGTGTCTCATAAGGAGCTGGGTATAGCCGCCATCTTGTGTCCACCATCTTGCTCAAGCATCCCTAGGGTGTCTCATGAGAGCCTATGTACAGCAGCCATCTTGCGACCACCATCTTGCGTAGGCACACTTAAGGCGTCTCATAAGGAGCATTGTATAGCCGCCATCTTGTGCAATTAGCGTCGGGAAGGGCATCCGGCCGTAAAATGAGGTTAGGTCCTTCCATGAGGTTAGGCTTGCTGTCTTGCGCGTCAAACGTTCTTGCGCAAGCACCCTTAAGGAGTCTCATAGGAGTCATGTATAGCCGCCATCTTGTGCAATTGGCGTCGTGAAGGGCATCCGGCAGTAAAACTGAGGTTAGGCCCTTCCGTAAGGTTAGGCTTACTGTCTTATGCTTTAAAAGTTAGGGTAAGCCTCTCCAAGATAGCGGATGTGAGGTTAGGCTCGCTCTCTTAGGCGTCAGGAAGGGCATCGGGCTGTAAAACTGAGGTTAAGCCATTCCATGAGGTGAGGCTAGCTCTCTTACGCATAAAAAGTTAGGTTCAGCCCCCCAAGATTGCGGATGTGAGGTTAGGTTCGCGCTCTTAGGCGTCAGGAAGGTCATCCGGCTGTAAAAATGATGTTAGGCCCTTCCATGAGTTTAAGGTTAAGCCCCTCCAAGTTGGCGGATGTGAGGTTAGGGTCGCACTCTTACCCAGCGTGTGGAGGAGGAGGTGGCGGAGGGCCGGTGGCGGTGGTGGCGCCCGAATCCCCCAGTTATACTACTAGTATTATTTTGTACTTTCTCCTTTGCATGGTTGGATACGATAGTTTGAGAGCATTTCAAACATTGCACACAAGTGTGATATTCGAACGTGGCAAGCAATGATAGCCGAAGGAAATCATTGGTTGCGGAGAAAATGCATATAATTCAACAGAGATGTCGATCTGAAATGGGACTGTCAATTGATGAACCAAGAGCAGGAGGCAGTGGTACCACAGCCAGCTCAACGTTTTTTAGAACTATGCGTTTTCGGCCGAAATTACAGACATCAGTGAAGAACTAACCAAACAATTTTTTCACAATATTAAGATCATATCAAGTGGCTACGAGGTAAGCTAGAAGATTTCATTGTATATGCACTGGAAACCGCAACATTACATTTAGGTATGTATTCATGGTTTTACATGCCTCCTTCTTTTCACAAAATTCTAATTCATGGTTCAAAAATTAATAGGCTACAATCCGTTCTCTTGTCGATTGGAGTGCTAACAGGGTAAGCTCTAGAAGGAAGAATAAACAACTTATGAAAGTACAGGGAGAGAAATGCGGGAATGTTCTTGAGAAGGTCTAGCATACGGAATGTTTTACTCTCTTACTAGTAAGTTCGGACGCAGTAATTTCTCAACTATCTGCAGTCTCAAGGAGCAAGAAGAGGGGACCATTACCATTTGTTTACTGAAGGAACCAACAGTAAGCGGTGCCGCATCTGAGCAGGAAGGCGACATGCACAGTGATGTGGTGTTAATGATGGTGAAAATAACCAGGGCAGTGATGAGGAAGATGATCACCCTAGAAATGACTAATGTCACAAATTTCTACCACAGTTTCAAATAGGTAAGTTCGGTTGCTCCTAAAATGATATATTTGCGATTGCTGACCACTGTGCACCGGGGAAATTTTTGGTTTTATTTCTATTTTCTTATTTAATCACACCATACAATATTAAATCACTACATCACCTAGTCAAACTGTATTTTATGCTAAGTAATGTTGTCCTGTTAGAATCGCATTCTGGCCTACGGTGCAGCATCGTGTCGGTAGGTTTATTGGTATGTAAAGGAACTTCTACTAAATAAAATTCCGGCTCTTCAGAGTATACGTAAACCATAAAAGTAGTCAGTCGGATGCAAAACCAGTAACATTTTTAATTTAATTTGGTTTTCGTCGCACCAACACAGACAGGTCTTATGGAGACGATGGGGCAGGAAAGGTCTAGGAGTGCGAAAGAAGCAGCAGTGGCCTTAATTAAGGTGCAGACCCAGCATTTGCCTGATGTGAAAATGGGAAACCACGGAAAACCTTATTCAGGGCTGCTGACAGTGGGGTTCGAACCCACTATCTCCCGGATACTGGATACTGATGGCACTTAATCGACTGCAGCTATCGAGCTCGGTCATTATTATTATTATTATTATTATTATTATTATTATTATTATTATTATTACCTAGGTATTTGCTACGAGGGCTAGATTACGAAATAAATATAGCGCTGAAAGTGATTAACGTCTTGAGAAGAAGTATTGTCCCTTTTAACTGTTGTGAAAAGAAACAGGACGATGTTTGCCACTTCGATGGGTGAAGGTATCGGCAAAAATTCCACAAAGAGTGTAAAAATGAAAGTCTCGCTAGACCTCAAAAACCTGAGGTACCACTTGGTTCGATGGAGATCAAGAGATAAACTAAGAAAATCGGATAGGATGTATGAAAATGAGATCTTGGAAGAAGAAAGGAGAAGAGTGGAATGGTCAGCTGCATGGAGCTTCAGATGTACTAACGTAAACAAACTCAGCTAAATTCCTAGTGGTCGCAGACCAATTTACCCAAGGTGAAAACTCCGGAAGAGTCATGCCGTTTGGTCATGTTTCACGATAGGCACTGGGTACCGCAAATATATTCTACTTCTCCTCCCTCTGGGGGACCTGAATATTAGAAGTGTGTCCCAGCATTCACTGGGACTATAAGAAGTAAACCACTGTAAATCTCCACCAAGCAGATCATGACGGAGATTTCAGCCTCATTTATATTCGTAGTTGTTCTTGCAGCCAACCCCGGGCTCTAGGGATAACGTTTCTGTATCTTACTCGGAGACGATTGGTTCAATCCCTTGTTCATTCAATGATCTTAATAATGCACTGAGCGACGGAATGTACTTCATTGATCCCCCTCAGGCAACTGAGCATCTTCCTGATATCACAGGTAGTGTATTTTGTCAGGAAAGCCAATCAGCATAGTTGTGAATGTCATTATGCTTGTTATATGACACTGTAAAATCAATCAATCAATCAATCAATCAATCAATCAATCAATCAATCAATCAATCAATCAATCAATCAATCAATCAATCAATCAATCAATCAATCAATCAATCAATCAATCAATCAATCAATCAATCAACACTGATCTGCATTTAGGGCAGTCGTCCAGGTGACAGATTCCCTATCTATTGTTTACCAAGTCTTTTATTACATAATTGTAAAGAACACGGAAATGAATCTTCCTTGGTATATTATTCCAATACATACCTCCTCTTCCTTTAAAAGAATATTTGCCCACTTTGGCCTCTTATTCCAACTTAATCTTCTGTGATCCTTCCTACTTTTAAAAACACTACTCAAACTTACACGTCTACTAAAGTCATTCCACGGCATCTTTTAACTGGCAGAACCTACCATTTAGACGAGCAGCTCGTCTCCTTTCTCCCAAGTCTTCCCAACCTAAACTTTGCAACATCTTCGTAACGCTACTCTTTTGTCGGAAATCACGCAGTACAAATCAAGCTGCTTTTCTTTGGATTCTTTCTAGTTCTCGAATCAAGTAATCCTGGTGAGGATCCAGTACTCACGAACCACACTCAACATCTTGAGACATTCTGGCAGGGCAGCAGTCGTTATAGCAGTCCAAGCCTCTTGATGTCACATCGCGTGACCTCCAGAGGCGCTCGGTGCGCATCTTTCTAGATGATGTCCATGGGGGATCCGGTGTGTATGATGGTGATGGGAAAGGGAGGGGGTGAAACACGCTACTGGCACATAGCCTACTGCTGTCGAATAACACCAAGGGGGCTGCTCAACGTCTAAACCCGCCATCCGACGAGCGAGTCACCATTATTGACGTCATATACCCTCACTCCTTATGGACACTGGAGAGAGATTTGATAACCAAGCCAGTGATTTGAAATTGCTTACCACCTCCTCTCCTATCCAGCCCGGACATCCCGATGGTGAATTTTTTTCCGCCAGTGGGACTCGAAGCAGCTAACCACAGTGTCATCCCATAAAGACTTGCTCCTGAACGATTAAGCCGGGCTGAGTGACTCAGACGGTTGAGGCGCTGGCCTTCTGACCCCAAATTGGCAAGTTCGATCCAGGACCAGTCTGGCGGTATTTGAAGGTGCTAAAGTACATCAGCCTCGTGTCCGTAGATTTATTGGCACTTAACAGGACGCATGTGCATCCGGGAGATAGTAGGTTCGAATCCCACTATCGGCATCCCTGAAAATGGTTTTCCGTGGTTTCCCATTTTCACACCAGGCAAATGCTGGGGCTGTACCTTAATTAAGGCCACGGCCGCTTCCTTCCAATTCCTAGGCCTTTCCTATCCCATCGTCGCCATAAGACCTATCTGTGTCGGTGCGACGTAAAGCCCCTAGCAAAAAAAAACAGGACGCATGTGGGACAAAATTCCGGTACCCTGGCGTCCCCGGAAACCGTAGAAATAGTTAGTGAGACGTAGACCAGTGGCATTATTATTATTATTATTATTATTATTATTATTATTATTATTATTATTATTATTATTATTATTATTATTATTATTATTAAAAGTTCAAGGCCAACAGGTTGGATAACAATTCCCTGTGCTTTATTTACCACTCTGTTCAATATTCTAGCTTGTAGTTTTGTTCGACCATTGGTATCGTGATCATGGCCACGCAACCTCTAGTTTTACGTGGAATATGAACCACTGGCATGTGTTTCCTGATTCCAAAATGTCCAAATCGACGGTCCATATCCATTATTTTCCTTGAACCTTATTGTGCCGTACTGTAGAAATGTACATGTTCCTGAAGTATAGCCTATACGCACTCTTACAGTATAATGCATTTAATGTCCATTTTCCTTTACACGCGAGCACAGAAAAATGAACACAACGAACGTTGTTCAGATGGACTATATATCCAGGTGTGGCTGGGAGGGGTGATCAGTTCTAAAGACGATAATAGATTGGAAGAACATAGTGGGATGCGAGGTATTGCTCGTGCACTGTCAATATACATTAACCGGGATTGGAACCATAGCTGACCTGATGAGAAATCAGAGAAGATGTCACTCGGTTTTCACCCACATCCACACACAAGCACGCACACACGCACACGCACACACACTCACCCCTACCCCGCACACAAGTTTGGTTTAATTTATTCTCGTAAGGCATCTTATATAAGAAATCACAATTCGCATAGGACCTACATACGAATGTATCTTAGAATATACTTACCGTTCACACCTTAATACCTCATGAGTGTATGTGGAGAAAGTGATCAATTTACAATGAGTTTCTTTTCTCCGAACCAAGCTGTCATGATTTATCTAGGATATCCTGCAGACTGAATTTATATTCAGAGCTGAATTTCTGCGGTTGAATGCTCCATGTACATGTGCATCTGAGTGATTGTTAACGCTTAATTTATTCATGGAATGTAGACTGCTTCGGTGTGAATCGGTATTTATGTTTAGTTACAGCAAGCATGACCTCAGCATGGAGCAATTGATTAAAATACGTGATACTGCTTTTTCGCTGTGGATTCTACGACTCGCTAACTTAATGCAGGTTTTCAACGACGATGGGATTGGAATTTACTGGGGCTGAAAAGATATTCCATGGCCTTAATTAATATATATAGCCCCGGTATTTGCCTGATATGAAAATAGGACACAACGAAAACACATCTCCAAGTACTGCCAACGGAACTCATTATATCCCACATGCAAACGTAAAGCTTACAGCATATCTAAATTTATACATCTGTATAATACTAGCATTTAATATTTAATACAAACCTAGTCACTTTTGCCGATTAACGAATGTCCAAAATGTATATTATTAAGCAGGTGATCACATTAA
Organism: Anabrus simplex; assembly: GCF_040414725.1. NCBI lineage: Eukaryota > Metazoa > Arthropoda > Insecta > Orthoptera > Tettigoniidae > Anabrus > Anabrus simplex. Next base: position 190,772,176 of record NC_090266.1, read on the forward strand.
ATGAAAGAATTAATACTCGTCATATAAATTCCTCACAAGCAATACGTTCCTCAGTTGATTAGTGGTATATTGCCCGACATTTGACGTACAGTTCACGGGTTTGCCCACGGCTGAGATGTAGAATTTTGAAGGACGGTCAAAAATCTAGGTACCCCATGTCATTGGTGTTGGCAATTTAAAGATCTCTGGTCACACGTTCAGTGCAATAAGGCATTATTAAACTATCGAAGACATTGTGTTCATCCAATAGAATTCCGCTTTCGTTGATAGATGAAAGCACGACCGGAATATCAAAATCAGTAGAAAAACCGCCTAGAAGACACCATTTCATAAGATCTCAGTGATTGAGGTCCATACGATGATGATGATGATTATTATGATTATTATTATTAGTAATAGTATTATTATTATTATTATTATTATTATTATTATTAACACAAGAAATAACGGTGATTATTTACACAACTGATGCAAGACAGAAATGAAATATTTAAAAGATACCTTACCGAGGGCGTGCAGCTGTGAGATTGTATTCGGGACACAGTGGTTTCGAGTCCCACTGTCGTGAATAAATTTTTCCGTGGTTTCCCATTTTCACACCAGACTAATGCCGGGGCTGTTCCTTAATTAAGGCCATGGCCTCTTCCTTCCCACACCTAACCCTTCCCTCTCTCATCGTTGCCATAAGACCTATCTGTGTCGAAGCGACCTAAAGATAAATGTAAAAAAGAAGACACATTTTAATTTTTAAGTTTAAAACTATTATACCTCCGTCGAAATATAATATCAGAAACGTAAATGAAAAGCAAATTTTAAATTTACAAATCTGTATTAATTTCTGCCTAAAATTGCGAATTGCAATTTGCCGTGAACTAGTTCAATTCTCCACGGGAAGGTCTAAGATCTAATCCGGGTCCATCAAGTGGAAGTTAATGTCCTAACGGCGGCTGAACTCCATATATGCACAGATGATCGTATGAATGATGAACTGAATATCATAGCATTTTAAAAGAATACACAGTTAAGGACAAGACAAAGAATAATGCTTAATACTAGAACTGAACCGGTAGCCCACTACAACTCAGTTATCAAGTTAACACTTCAACACTGAAGGAATTTGGTTGAGGACCGGCTCGAAATTAGTGCGCACGTGCTCGTGTGTGTGTTCTATAATAATAATAATAATAATAATAATAATAATAATAATAATAATAATAATAATAATCTACTGCTTTTCTCACCCTCTGGTTTGATTTCCGGTGCGATCAGTGTCACACATGTACACTGACTGACAGAGCAAATGCAACACCAAGAAGGAGTGGTTCGAAAGGGATGAAAGTTGGGGAAAAAACAGAGACGGCACGGACGAATAATTGATGTTTATTTCAAACCGATATGCAGGTTACACAATGCGCACGGCATCGACTCAGTAGGATGTAGGACCACCGCGAGCGGCGATGCACGCAGAAACACGTCGAGGTACAGAGTCAATAAGAGTGCGGATGGTGTCCTGAGGGCTGGTTCTCCATTCTCTGTCAACCATTTGCCACAGTTGGTCGTCCGTACGAGGCTGGGGCAGAGTTTGCAAACGGCGTCCAATGAGATCCCACACGTGTTCGATTGGTGAGAGATCCGGAGAGTACGCTGGCCACGGAAGCATCTGTACACCTCGTAGAGCCTGTTGGGAGATGCGAGCAGTGTGTGGGCGGGCATTATCCTGCTGAAACAGAGCATTGGGCAGCCCCTGAAGGTACGGGAGTGCCACCGGCCGCAGCACATGCTGCACGTAGCGGTGGGCATTTAACGTGCCTTGAATACGCACTAGAGGTGACGTGGAATCATACGCAATAGCTCCCCGAACCATGATGCCGCGTTGTCTAGCGGTAGGGCGCTCCACAGTTACTGCCGGATTTGACCTTTCTCCACGCCGACGCCACACTCGTCTGCGGTGACTATCACTGACAGAACAGAAGCGTGACTCATCGGAGAACACGATGTTCCGCCATTCCCTCATCCAAGTCGCTCTAGCCCGGCACCATGCCAGGCGTGCACGTCTATGCTGTGGAGTCAATGGTAGTCTTCTGAGCGGACGCCGGGAGTGCAGGCCTCCTTCAACCAATCGACGGGAAATTGTTCTGGTCGATATTGGAACAGCCAGGGTGTCTTGCACATGCTGAAGAATGGCGGTTGACGTGGCGTGCGGGGCTGCCACCGCTTGGCGGCGGATGCGCCGATCCTCGCGTGCTGACGTCACTCGGGCTGCGCCTGGACCCCTCGCACGTGCCACATGTCCCTGCGCCAACCATCTTCGCCACAGGCGCTGCACCGTGGACACATCCCTATGGGTATCGGCTGCAATTTGACGAAGCGACCAACCTGGCCTTCTCAGCCCGATCACCATACCCCTCGTAAAGTCGTCTGTCTGCTGGAAATGCCTCCGTTGACGGCGGCCTGGCATTCTTAGCTATACACGTGTCCTGTGGCACACGACAACACGTTCTACAATGACTGTCGGCTGAGAAATCACGGTACGAAGTGTGTCATTCGCCAACGCCGTGTCCCATTTATCGTTCGCTATGTGCGCAGCACAGCGGCGCATTTCACATCATGAGCATACCTCAGTGACGTCAGTCTACCCTGCAATTGGCATAAAGTTCTGACCACTCCTTCTTGGTGTTGCATTTGCTCTGTCAGTCAGTGTATATTTGGCTTTGTTTTCATGTGGGATGCCCTTCCTAACGGCAACCCAATGTGGACGGATATATTCAGTAATACGTGCTCTTGTGGTGATTGACAGTGTAGTTTGTTTCGTGTGTTGGGACACACACAAATCGCAGTTCCTTGTGAGAGAAATTAACCAGACTCGATTCAAATTACCAACCCGACCGGGCATCGAATCCGGGATCCTCTGAATCAAAGGCATCGACACTGACCTTTCAGCCAAGAAGTCGGACAAAAACAACACCCAGCAAGTGGCCGTGTGGTTCGGGTCACGTAGCTATCAATTTGCATTCGGGAGGTAGTTGGGTTGAATCCCACCCTAGGCAGCCCTGAAGAGAGTTTTCAGTGGTTTCCCATTTTCACACAAAGCAAATGCTGGAAGTGTATGTTAAATAAGCCACGGTCGCTTCTTTCCCACTAGACACGTTCCTATACCATCGTCGCTCTAAGTCCTATCTGTATCGGTACGACGTAAAGCAAATTGCAAAGAAAAACGCAATAATAATAATAATAATAATAATAATAATAATAATAATAATAATAATAATAATAATAATAATAATAATAATAATAATAATAATAATAATAATAATAACACCAGGGTCTATATCCTACCAACTACTTTTACGATTTTCTTTCGAATAACTACTGTTATAGTAGGATCTGTGACAGAGCACATCTTTGAAATGATTAGGATAGATTCCCATGAATATGAGATACGTTACCTTTATGCAGGGTGTATCTGTGATGATGTTACAAACTTTCAGAGATGATGGGGGACGGCAAATGGATCAGCTTGATATAAGGAACGGTAGTCCGGAAACGTTCTTGTCAGAAGTTATCTAACGTCCGTCCGGTTGGATAGGGCTGATCAACTTACCACTTCACCTCTTACACACATAGGCCTACGTCAGTACACAGTACGCCATCTGCATTGGAGTAGTTGAGTTATTATTTCTGCTCGTCGGGATTGTCTCTCCTATTGTCATCTTTGCACGTGTAGTGTGCAGTACAGTCGCAGGTATCAGGCCTAAAATTGCTTTAAATTTTCACTGCCGGCCGCAGTGGTGTAGTGGATACGGCGTTGGTCTACTAATCCCAAGTTAACGGGTTCAAACCCGACTGAGGTCGGTGGCTTTTAAGGGTATTTAAAGGTGAGAACCCCATGATGTTGGTTTCCGGCATGTTAAAGAACTACTGCGGGACGAAATTCCGACACCCTGGCGTCCGTTAAGAACGGACGGACCTTAAACAACTTGGATTATTAATAAATGTTGACTAATTGTTTCCGGACTACGGTTCCTTATATCAAAATGATCCATTTCCCATCCTCAATCATCCCTGAAAGTTTGTAACATCATCAGTTCATCACCTTGTGGAAAAAGGACCTGAGACTACCCGTGCTGGAATTCAACTTTCATATCTACGAAAAGTGCTTTATCCGAGTGCCATGCTTGATGCCGAACTTAGTGCACTGGTACTTATGTTAAAATAGGTTGAGAAACCGCTAAAATGAAATGTCTATATCGGAGTCTCCTATGGGTCTGCAGCTTGTATTCGAGGATATCTAAAACCAGCATGATTGTCTGAGAGACCTAATATTAGTCAAACCGGAAGACGACGGCAATGATAATGATGATGATGATGATGATGATGATGATGACGACGACAACGACGACGACGATGACGATGATGATGATGATGATGATGATAAATAATTTCGTGTGGCTATTTCTAGCAGAGTGCAGCCCTTGTAAGGCAGACCCTCCGATGAGGGTGGGCGGCATCTGCCATGTGTAGGTAACTGCGTGTTATTGTGGTGGAGGATAGTGTTATGTGTGGTGTGTGAGCTGCAAGAATGTTGGGGACAGCACAAACACCCAGCCCCCGGGCCATTAGAAATAACCAATTAAGGTTAAAATCCCCGACCCGGCCGGGAATCGAACCCGGGACCCTCTGAACCGAAGGCCAGTACGCTGACCATTCAGCCAACGAGTCGGACATGATGATGATGATGATGATGATGGATGATGATGCTGAAAAGGATTCTCCCCCAGCAGAGTCTTCTCAAACTAGTCGTGATCTTAAATCGTCCTCTCAATCATCTGAGAAGAACGAAGAGTAATCTTAAAACTTTACCTGTGAGCTCGCATTCGCGAGATAGTAGGTTCGAGCCCCACTGTCGGGAGCCCTGTAGATGATTTTCCATGGATTCCCTTTTTCGCACGAGGCAAATGCTGGGGCTGTACTTTGATTAAGTCTACGGCCGAAACTCCCCACTCCTAGGCCTTTCCTATCCCATCATCACAATAATGCCTATCTGTGCCGGTGCGAAGTAAAGCAAGTTGTATAAAAAATCACCACTCAGCTTTCCGTGACAATTTTTAATCTTTTATTAAAGTCTTCAGATCTGATTGAATGATATATCATTAAAATTCTCCATTATTTTCCTAAGGTGTGAAGCAACAAGTGTTTTGGAGTGATGCCATAACATACCGTACAGATACTACTAATTACGTATCGTCATTCATTTGGTTTTATGAAGTAGCAAATACGATAGCTTGGTTTCCCAAAAATGGTTAATAAAAGTATTAATTATTAAATCATATAATAGCATAGGATAGGAAAAAAATGAAATGGCGTATGGCTTTTAGTGCGGGAGTGTCCGAGGACAAGTTTGGCTGGCCAGATGCAGGTCTTTTGATCTGACGACCGTAGGCGACATGCGCGTCGTGATGAGGATGGAATGATGATGAAGACGACACATACACCCAGCCCCGTGTCAGCGAAATTAACCAACTATGGTTAAAGTTCCCGACCCTGACAGGAATCGAACCCGGGACCCTGTGACCAAAGGCCAGCACGCTAACCATTTAGCCATGGGGTCGGACATAGGTAAACATTTGTCACTATTAGTTTATTAATATTAGCCCAGTATTATTATTGTATGGTTATCGATTAGAAAGAAACTACAATTTAATCAATCAATCAATCAATCAATCAATCAATCAATCAATCAATCAATCAATCAATCAATCAATACTGATCTGCATTTAGGACAGTCCCCCAGGTGGCAGATTCCCTATCTGTTGCTTTCCTAGATTTTTCTTAAATGATTTCAACGAAATTAGATATTTATTGAACATCTCCGTTGATAAGTTGTTCCAGTTCTTACTCCTCTTCCTATAAACGAATATTTGCCCCAATTTGTCCTCTTGAATTCCAACGTTATCTTCAAATTTTGATCTTTCCTACTTTTAAAGACACCACTCACATTATTCGTGTTGTGAGGTCATTGCACGCCATCTCTCCACATAGACAAGCAGCTCGTCTTATTTCTCCCAAGTCTTCCCAGCAAAAACTTTGCAACATTTTTGTAACGCTACTCTTTCGGCTGAAATCACGCAGAACGAATCGAGCTGCTTTTCTTTGGATTTTTTCCAGTTCCTGAATCAAGTAATCCTGGTGAGGGTCCCATACACTGGAACCATACTCTCGTTGGGGTCTTACCAGAGACTTATATGCCCTCTCCTTTACA